>NW_024882030.1:0-465692 GCF_019059575.1 Amphibalanus amphitrite
AAAGCGAATTTACGACTCAATGAATTGGCACGACAACACAGTGATCGTATACTGATGACCAAATCTCGACATTGTCCACTGGTTCGTGTGCTCGAAATGTGGTATCCAAGATACTTATATTCGTCGACAATATGAAAGCACACTATTGCACAATGATATCTTAGGGAGTGATAGATTTCGAAGACTCACGGGAAGCATGGCCATGCAGACTGTCTTTTTAGTATTGAATAGCTGTATGATCTTTCGCATACTCGGAGCAAATGTTCAGCACATTTTTGAAGCCCAAAAGGCGTAGGCGAAAGAATGACCATATCACTGCATAATAGAGATGGTTGAGACTACCTAGATAATGGCCCCCACGCCACTTTGGTCGAGAAGAGTCGAAAACCATCCGTATATGCATTAACAATAAGGTGAGAGAATGCCGCCTTGCCTAACGCCATTTGACACTAAGGAAACACACCACATTGACTCGGATAATAGTTATTGCAGGGCCTATTTTAACATGTTAACTGGGGCCTGGGGGGGGGGGCAAATGCCCCCGCACTCAACAGAATTGCCCCCCCCCCCCCCAGTCGTCGAGATTTGCCCACTATAAAAATGGGCACAAAGGAACAGGGTGACAAACATACTACTGTGACTTGTTTTGCAATGGATACCAAATGAGTCAGTCGACCAGTGGTGGATCCAAGGGTGGGTCATATTGGTCATGACCCCCGCCCCCTTGGGGCCCGGGGACACCACAGGCCTGCCAGGGACACCACTGGCCTGTCAGGGCACCACAGGCCTGTTGGGAGCACCATCGACCTAGCAAGAGAACCATAGGTCTGCCAGGGGCACTACAGACATGCCAGGGGCCCCACCGACCTCGCAGGGGCACCTTGGGCCTGTCAGGGGCACCGCGGGCCTGTCGGGGGCACCACAAGTTTGTCAGGGGCACCACAGGCCTGTCAGGAGCGTCACAGGCCTGTCAGGAGCACCATCGGCCTAGCAAGAGCACCATAGGTCTGCCAGGCGCACCACAGACCTGCCAGGGGCCCCACCGGCCTCGCAGGGGCACCAACTTGGGCCTGTCAGGGGTACCACCACAGGCCCGCCAGGGGCACCACAGGCCTGCCAGAGGCACCACTGGCCTAGCAAGGGCACCACGGACCTGTCAGCGACACCACGGGCCTGTCGGGGGCACCTCAGGCTTGTCAGGGCCAAGGGACACCACAGTCCTTTCAGGGGCACCACAGGCCTGTCAGGGGCACCAGAGGCCTAGCAGGGACACCACATGCCTGGCAGGGGCACCACCGGCCTCGCAGGGACACCACCGGCCTCGCAAGGGCATCATGGGCCTGTCAGGGGCACCACGGGCCTGTCCTTGGAACTTCAGGCTTGTCAGGGGCACCACAGTTCTTTTAGATGCACCGGCGGCCTAGCACAATGGCACCATGTTTGGCCGGGATCGCTATTCGGCGTATGTCGTCTCGCATTAGCCGCGCGTTTGCAGTCTTTTCGTGGTTTCAAACGTTCAAACATGGGATATGATGTTGCTCCCATGCATTAGGGTAAGTGTCAAGGTCACCGGAAGGTCAGGTCAGGTCATTTACCTTTGATGACCTCGGTTCACATTTTCGAGTTTTTTATGTTTCTAGGCTAGTTTTTGGAGCTGAATTCGAATTTAGCAACCATTTGACCGTTTACGAAGTAGTTTTGGTGCCTTCATAACGTGTTACGAAGCTGTCAGAGGCGGTTGCCACCTTTTACGAATACCCGGCAAAACCCTTACTGGTTGACCTGACCTGACCTGACCCGACTTGACCTAAATGCATGAGGACATCATCTATGATCATAACTAACATGACATTCGTGATCAGCACCCCGAAATAACATAGCAGCCACCCTTCACGACGCTCTAACTGGTCCCGATATTCCCGACTTTTGGGTCATTGACCTGACCTGGAAGGTCAACCGATGACCTAGGACCTTAAATTGGGTACCATCGGCTTCCTTTCATCACGGGCAACACAGTCGTTTTTTCCGCGAAGCTCTAGCTCGATCAGGGGCGAAACGGCAAGGGGGTCCAACGCCCCCCCCCATATACGTTCGCAGCTGGAAAACGCCAATACAGGTGAGGGTTAATGGATTATTAAAGACAATTTTCCAGGTTGCCCCCCTCCCCCAGTCAAATTCCCTTAAAATAGGCTCTGAGTTATTGTTACGGAGCGAGCGAAGCGAGCGGAGTCTTACGTAGAATAACGGAAATTTCTGAGTATGAGCGGCCGGCCGGCCGGCCGGCCGGCCGTGGTCACGCTTTTGCGAGGCTTATATCTCAGCAATCACTTGACCGATTTACACGCGGTAATTTTTGTAGGGTAGCTTCATTCCTTCTACCAAGTATTGGACTATTCCCGATGCATGTGGGTGACCCCTTATGCACGTGCCACGTGCAAAACGAAGAGGTGTCAGTTTTGTAATTGTTGCAATATCTCGGTAACTACTTGGCCGATTGCGCTGAAAGTTGGCATGTAGGTAGGCACCCACTAGGCACTGCATATACATGTGCCAGAGTTGGGGTGCTGCTGCACGTGCGCACGTGCAGGGGTCGTTTCCAGATCTCGGGAACGGCTGGACCGATTGCGCTCAAATTTGGTACACGGTTAGGGACCGGTTAGTAGGGTGCCGTGCACAAGTCAGTTGGGACCCATTTTGCACGTGCGCACGTGCAGGGTGCCGCTTCCAGATCTCGAGAACGGCTGGGCCGATTGTGCCCAAATTTGCCACATCGCTAGAGACCAGTTAGTAGGGTGCCGTGCACAAGTCAGTTGGAGGTACCCCCTCGCAATTTCGCACGTGCAAGGCCCACCCTCTCGCTCGCTCCGTTAGTCGCCCCAAAAGGCGTTATACTGGTCAAATAATACCTCGCCAGTCGCCAGGAAACTCACCCCGCCTGGCGCGGAACATGTCCCTGCAGTCCATCTTGCTCAGCACCATCTTCAGCAGCTCGGTGTCCAGGTGGTAGATGTTGGTCTCGTGAGGCGCGGGCGGCCTCAAGCTATCACCCGCCAGTCCCGCGTCCTCCGCAGTTTGGGTTGTGACGTCACACTTGTCACAATTGTTGTCTTTCAGTGAATTCAGTTCGCGAGGCTCTTCGTCGTCACTGTGGCGAAATGACGTCAGTATGACGTGGTGAGACGTCATCAGAGGTCAGTCATTGGGAGATAATTTCCAGACGTCTTCTCTTCCGAGACAGTCCCGTACCATCGATCCACGTGAGCCCATGCAGTGTTCATCCCCATTTCCAACCTTCAGTGCCATCCTTGCTGCCTCACAGCCTCACAGACAAGACAAACTATCCACAAAATAAGGTACACTTACTATTACTGACAAACTGATCACACAACCGTCACTCTTACAGAAAGTTGTCTTCACAACCGGTTAAGTCTTACTGACCGACTATCCGTACAGCTGGTTTGAGTTTTACAGACCAACTGTCTACGCCAAGCGTCTACTCCTGCAACCAAAGCCGACCTCTTGTTACTATTTGCCCCTAGTGTCATCTCATCGACTAACCCCTGGTGCCACCCCTACTGCCTCTCAGTCTCACCTCTGCAAACGGTCGGATGGCGCCGCTCGCCGGCGGACCTCCTGCCGCAGCTCCTCCACGACGACCTGGCGAGTGGTGCGCTCCTCGAGCACAGCCTGCCGCAGGCGGACCACCTCTTCACGTAGATGGACCACCTCCTGACGCAGTGTAGTGTTGTCTCCCTTCAGTGTGGCGTTGTCTCCCTTCAGTGTGGCGTTGTCTCCCTTCAGTGTGGCCACTTCTCCCTCCAGTCCGACCACCTGTTCACTCAGTGAGTCGCAGTTTTTCTTCAGTGTGGTCAGTTCCACATCCAAACGGGCAATGCCCTCTTGATGGCGATGTGTCAGTTCCTCCTTCAGAAGTGCCATCTCTTCTTTCATCTGGATAACCTCCTCTTGGAGCTGCCTGGGCTCCATTTCTAAAACAGAGAACGTACGGTATATAAGACTGAGAGAACGGTTTCACCTGAAACAGTCTAATGGCCTTAACGGCATGTGTCTATGGCTATTCTGTGAGTTTAAGATTTTTTAACACATACCGTTGTTGGTCGGAAAACCAGGAGTCATGACGTCACTAAAACCTCAACCTTAATTTTCCCCACCAATTTGTTTGAAATTTCATCGCAATGAACTTCAATGGATTCCCTACATGCAACCAGAATTTGGCACTCCTGCGACGCGGCCGTTTTTTTTAAGCGCGGCGAAAAAAGTGGGGCGTTAACTCATCCAGCAGCTCACGGGTAAAGTAACGAAGTTTTCGAGACACTATGATGCGGTACGTATAGAATAACCCCTTTCCTCAGCCCTGATCTGGCCAGACCCTCTCTCATAACGAGTGGATAGGGGGAGATACGACTCCTGGCGAGGCCTTTACGGAGCTACTTTTTTACGTCAGAGGCTGGTGTAGGCGTGCTGCGTGAGCCACAGTTGGTTCGTACGAGGTTTCATGTCTGTTTTCCCCACCCGCCGTGAACTCAGCCGAGGGTGTTCACGGACTCTCTCGCCGTATCACCTCCCTCCACAACCTCTCCCCCTCCCCTCCACCCCCCGCTGACCCCCCTGACCCCTGTCTACCGCCGACACCGAGCACTGGCCACCCGACCCACGGTGTCGTGTCTCCGTCGGCTGACTCGGCCGTGGATCAGCTCCGTGTCTGTGTGTTCAGCAGAAACACCGGTAGAGAGCAGTTGGTCGTCAAATCTGACCTGACCGGTATATAGGGCCGTGACCAGACCAAACTCCTCAGACAAGCTCCTCATCCTGGTAGCTGAGACGCCTCCATGGCAACCGCCAGCCAGTCGCGCCCAACGGTAGAAAGGGACTTCCCCTCTCCCACGCGCAGCGGGGCGAACTGGAACCGCGCCAGGGGGACTCCCCGTTCAGGAAAACTGAAGGGGAGGGCCCGTTGTTTTTTTTAGATAAGTACGCTCCTTACCATGTTTTTACATGTCCTGATTATTGAAAGAGTTGTAAACGTCACGATAATCCATCCAGGCCCTGGTCTCAACTCTCAGGCCTCCTTATCAGCTTCACCTAGCCCGGCCAAAACTAGCCATGCCTGACTAATTTTTACCTAACCCAACAACACTTCACCCTGCACCCAAGGTCCTATATTGATATACCCCTACAACTACCTAACACTGAATAGCTACCACTGGCAGAAAGCTATCCTGCAGATTACGTCAGACTGATGGGGATGTGTCACGTGACCTCACTCACCCCAGCGGATTACCTCAATTGCAATGTTGGGTGCGCTGATAAACATAGTTATTTAGATTAAGGGCATGGAAAAGAACAAAATCTACGCTTGTTCAACTGTTGGAGCTCAGCACTCGGCCATACCTTCAACACGGTACCGTGCCGCTGAGGACTAGCCCCTGGAAAATACCCACAGGCCACACAAAGACCACACTGTTTAGCCAGCTCCTCCCCCCTCTCATCCCCACAAAGATGTGTGACCGTCTGTGTCACCCCTCCCCTGACCCCCCTCTCTCTGACCTCACCTCGTCTCCTCTGTCCGTACCGCCGTCTGCACCGTCCGTATTTCTCCGTCTCCACTTTCCGTACCCCCACCTGCTACGCCACACTTCCAGCAGCCACTGGCAGTCCCAAGGCCGTCGCTCGACCCAGGGTATATTGAGGCTCGACCGTCGGCCGCCTCTGGTTCCGACAATCGCCGATAGGTGGCAGCAGGTCCTGGGCTCAGTTTGCCGTATGTGGTTCCGACTAGTGATGTCAATTACGGAAAATCGTGATACCAATACCAAACCAAATACCAACAAAAACCATGAGGAAATACCGACATGGGCGCGGGAACCGGGGGGGGGGCAGTGGGGGCAGCTTGCCCCTCTAACTTAAGGGCCGTGGGGGTGGTGCCCCCACAACTTTAAGACGGAATACCGCACTTTTTTGCAAATGTTTTCTTTTTTGTTGAAAAAGCCAAGGGATGAAAAATAAGTGGCCTAAAACCGGCGAGAAAACTAAATTTGGGGGTACCCTAGGTTCATCTCTATCATGGTGCCCCCCCCCCCAGTCTGAAAGTAGTTCCCGCGCCCCTGAATACCGAAACCGAACCGACTTTGGAAAATGAGAAAAATACGAACTTTTTACCAAATTAGCTGCCTCTTTTACATTAGGAATAGGATTCATAATACCAACAAAATACCGAAGGCCTTAGCATTGACAAATACCAAATACCAAGTTGGTATCGGTTTGGTATCGGTATTCGGTATACCAAAAAGTTGGTATCCGATTGACATCTCTAGTTCCGACAACCGCCGATAGATGACAGCAGGTTTCCAGCAGTCTGTCAGTCCGTGGCGCTGAATTTTAGGCCTTTAACTTTTGATTTTTACCTTTTAAATTTTACCAGTCGTGCGATTCGCTTCCCAAAGTTCAAAGAATATTTAAAGACGCATCCACAATGCGGTGGCTTTTCCGCACCCGAGTCACCTTACGACTACGTCAGTGGAGGTAAAACCAGGGTAGGTAAAGGGCAAAACAACGGTGAGGCTAAAACAGATAAACACAGACACAGTACCATTCATTCACTCCTTGCGTTCACTTATCAGCCATCAGTCCCAGTACCACAACAGTACCACGTGTACAGCAGCAGCTGCCAGCTGCTTAAGATGGCGTTTGAAGGAACATCCGGTGAGGCATTTCAGCTCGCTCGGGAGCCGGTTAATTAACCCGCGCCCTGATGGGGGGGGCCATTTTGGCCCCCCCTGTGGTTTTTCTTAAATAGCGAGAAAACGGCGGCGCGCAGTGCCGCCAAATTTTGGGTACCTTACCGGGCATCAATTTGACACCTTCACACAAAATTTCAAGTCACAGGTCACCTCAGGTCAGGAGTTATTGAGGTCAAACTGAGGTCATGTTCGAGTAAAAATGAGCAAAAAACATGACATCTTTAAACGCTCACAAATTCTACAGTTAGCAAGCAATTTTAAAGTTCTTTATGTGGTTGTGTAGAGAAAAGACGGCGCTACAAAACTGCTATCTCGGATTTTCGAAATTTTGGGATTTTGACCCCCAAAAATCAAAAAAATTGATTTTTTTAGAAAAACTCAAAACATTTCCAAAAAATTTTCGAATTTCGAAAAAACCGGAATATATGTGATAGTCCCTGCGCTCTTCGATATACATACCAAATTTTAGATCGATGCCTCTTTTTTTGGCCAAGTTATAGCGAAAAAACTGTTAAAAATAAATGACGTCAAATTTTGAACTCAATTTGTAGCAATTCTAGACCTCGTAGCGCAAAACGGAGACCACCATTGAACTCCCCGTGACGAGCTGCATCGAATCGATACCCATTTTATGCAAAAATATCAACTTTGAAATTTGACCTAATTTGACCTGACCTTGACCTGACCTTGACCAAAACGTGACCTAAGCTGGCCCTAAAGTCTGTCTGACCCACATAATCGCATTTGTCATGTAAAATGGACCATAAAACATGTATCACACGACACTTTCATATTGTGACCCCCCAGTGACCTGACCTATGTGACCTGACCTGGTATCAGTGACCTCAAATAGCAAAATATGTGTTTGAAGAACATTTCCCCATCGATGATTTTCAATGAAATGCATTTTACTCGATTTTACAACGCATTTCTTGAAATGCCTGTAAACGGTGAAAATTCGACCTTTGACCTGACCTGTGACGTCATCGGTTTGACCGAGGTCAATGAAATTGGGTCACAAGGTAGTTCCTCGTTGGGGCTATCCAACACCGTTTACCGCTTGTCGCTATATTGCGTGGTTCTCGAGATCTGAGGGGGGGGGCCAAAATGGCCCCCCCCATCAGACCGCGTTGCTCGGCAGACCCCATCTGGGCGCGGGTTAAACATTGCACTGCAGTGTGATAGCCGCCTGCAGTGCCGGAGGATGTCTCAGAGGCGGATCCAGCTCAGAGTTTTTTTTGGGGGGGGGGGGGCAAACCATAACAATTTATCGATTCTTTCCATGCCTCGTCCATAGGCGTAATGTTAAAATTATGCCGTTTGGGGGGGGGGGGCAAATGCCCATTTCCCCCCCCCCCCCCTGGATCCGCCACTGGGATGTCTGTCTGTTCTCTGGCAGTGGCAGTGCAGCTGGCCGATCTGGCGAGTAGGATTGTGGAGTACAGACATGCGAAAACATGGCTGCAATGTCGGCAGGTAATTCAGTATCTAGAGCGACTTTTTAATCAAGTCTATGGTAGCTCACGAGCAGCTCAGCATGTAACCACCCGAGTTGATGAAACACGTCAGAAATGTGATCAAATTTGTGCCGGCCGCTCACAACACGAGCTCAGAAATTGAACAGTTTCTGAATGCGGTGCTTTTCTGTTTTACCGCAGCGGCAGGACCCGTAGATGGAGATGCAGTACAGCAGAAGCGAATTGAGCTAGCCACAAGTGCGTTCACAATGTAAGCAACGGTCCGGCAGGTATGACATGCTTGGAATGGGACGGCGAAATCAAAAGACCGGTACATCTGCCAACCAGCTGGCTAACATCATCCCCGAACGTCAGATGTCGGTCCATTGTGAGGCCGATGTTTTTAACTGTGCGGCTTTCAGAGATGATCGACTGTCTAAACTTAACCCGCGCCCCAGTGGCGGTCTCGGCCAACTTCGCCCTAGTGAGGGGGGGCATATGTTACCACCCACCTCTAACTCAAAAACTAAGAGGGCTAGAAAGACGCGGTAAAAAGCAGTCGATAGCTCTTAATACTTACGTTTGAAAGTATTTCGGTCATTTTTCACCTTAGAGCAATATTGGGGTCACCAGAGGTCATCAAAGGTCAAAATTTGCCAATTGTCATTATATTTTTCAGAAAACATGCCGCTATCTCAGGAACTATGGTAGCTAGAAAAACGCATTGAAAAGCAATCGGTAGTTTTTGAACTCTTCTTTTGAAAAGGTTATTATCAATTTTGTCCTCAGGTCAACGGTTTAGCCTCCAGAGGGCAAAAACTCCAAAAATAGCTGTTTTTACGAAAAGTGTTTTTCGACAATAACTTTCGACTACAAAAAGCCACGGCATTTCTATTACCAGAATCGTGTTCCCCTCACCGAGACGCGTCGAATGAAATATAATTTGACCTTGAAAGGTCAACTTAAAAATTTGACCTCAGGTCAAGGTCATGACCTGACCGGAAAAGGTCATGTTGCATATCAGTCGATGCGTCTCAACAAGACAAACACAATGAGACCATCCCCAGCGTTCTATCTCTTTCCAATCGCGAGTTATTGGCAAAAAACTGTTTGTAGCCTCAAATGACCTCGGATGACCTTTCTAGAGGCTATCAGCAAAAATGACACCTTTGTCATCACGAGTGGACTAAATCATTGTGATTCTGAAATATTTGGACTGTTCCTATGCGTACACACTGATCTAGAGGCATTTTCATTTTTCTCCATTGACTTGTAATGGAAAGGTCATGCCACTGACCTGACCTTAGGTCACGGATATAAAAAATCCGAGATATACAAATTGTAGGCTTCCATAACAGCATGCAATCCACCAAGTTTAAAACCTTTCTGACAAACACTGCAGGCTGGACATGATTGCAAACTTTTTTTAAGGCTTGGTCAGTTAACTTGACCTGGTGACCTGACCTGACATGACCTGGGGTCAAAAATTTCACACATTGTCCAAAATTGATGTACCAAAAGCTATCTTAAGCGGCGCGGCGCTACGCGCCGCGGTTTTTTATTCACACGCGAAAAACGCGACAGGGTGGTAACATATGCCCCCCCCCCCCACTGGGGCGAAGGTTAATCTGAGCTGGCTGGATGTCCTGCAAAGTCCTTTTGGTGCCATGAACGTTTTCGCTTGATTGATTTTCATGCCATAGTGTACTGAATATTTGTTACAGAGTATGATGGAGAGGTCGCAAAATTGACCTGACCTTAGGTCACCGATATCGAAATTCCGAGATAAACATTTTGTACATACTGTTACTCTTATCAATCGCTGAACGTTTCAAGGCGATCGTTCAGTCGCTGTAGCTATGACGAGGATTGAAACTTTTTTCTGAGGTGAGGTCACTTGACCTGACCTGACCTGGTGACCTGACGTTGAGAGCCCTGGGTCTGAAATTTTTACAAAATGTGCGGAAAAGATGCATGAACAGGTGTGCCAAAAACAGCGACGCTCCGAGCCGCTGTTTTTGAGATATCTGCGAAAAACCGCAGGGGGTGTTCAAACACCCCCCCCGGCCCGGCACGGGTTAACCCGGCACCGCCTGGGCTATTTCCGTACCCACGACAGCCTGGGGGGGGGTCGGATCCGACCCCCCTGTTATCTCGAGAACCAATGGTCGTATCGAGCCCCGCGAGGCAGCGTTCGAGAGGTCTCTACGAGACCTTCCCAAAGCACTCTTAAGATTTTAAGATTGAGGTCAACTTTCGGGTCAAGGTCAGGTCAAAGGTCAAATTCAGGGGTTTTGCATGATTAGGCTTACGGACAGCGGAATCGATAGCTGCTGCTCGAAACTCACCACAAATGACCTAAAAGGCCTAGTGAAGGTACCATGTGCGTATAGGGGTCATACTAAGTACGGGTCAAGGTCAGGTCAGGTCACGAAAGGTCACGGTTTTCACTTGCTGCTACATGGGCGTGCGACACATGTTTTATGGCTTATTTTTCACGCCGAATCCGATGGTAATGGTTATATGTGACCCCAAGTCACTGTGCTGGTGACAAGTGTGCATTAAAAGCATAAAAAATCGTTTATACCATACATAACTAAACGAGGGCCCAGAAAAAAAGGTCAATTTTTCAACTTTTTATTTTTGACATAAAAATGCACTTTTCTAGACGAGCTTTGTCCCAGGAATCTAGTGGTGCCATTTGTTTTCACATGCGATGTTCAGAAGTGCCTCTAATTCACGAAAATGCTTATGACGTCACCATGCCCTATGCATGTTGGAGCTATTTTTTTACAATTTGGGGGTCAAAAATCAAGATAGAAAGTTGAAATCTGGGACATCTAATGTTCTAATAGAGCTCTATAACATACCGGGTGGCCCAGAAAAAACGTTCCCAACTTTGAATCAATATTTCTCAGAAAGTGATAAAGATGCAACACTGAAACTTCCAATAGTCAATGCGGCCTATATTTTCAGTGAATGGTATGATTTTTATGTTATTCGGTCAATTACTTTTTAAACGGTTCGTGTTTCTAGCATGCCATGTAAAAATTACTTTTTTTGCTCAGATGTTTACTAAAAAATGTGAGTGAACGGGCCACTTTCATCTCGGCACCATGGCCTGCAGCCATGACTGCTACTGGCATCTAGTCCCATTGATGGTTCAGGCCTCAGGGTGACACATTCCCTCTAGCTTTTTTCTTTATTCGGTCGATTTACTGTTTGATCTTCTTGAAGGGAGGGCGATGAGCAGTAACCCATGCACCGTGCCACTCCTTCTGCTCGAAACAGGACTTAGCGTTGAAACGAGTGGCATCCATTAACACCATTTTGGCTGATTATTTGAATATTTGGCACATAAGTGGGATAAAAATATTTAAAATAACAACGTACGTGCTGGTTTCATTCACGTGTTCTATTTTTCTATCTTTTTCTAACGTAGTACGTCTATAAGCCAATCATCACTTCCGTTCAACATCGGCAAAAAAAGCAAAAACATCTTACTTGATTCAACATAAGATTGCTGGCTTGAAAATGATAGTACAGTGTTACAATTTCGCATGCCAATGCGCAACGACGTGATGCAAACTTGATGAAAATTTTGGCTCGTTATTTGCACTCCAATTTGAGATATAGGCCTCCAAAGTTGGGAACGTTTTTTTTTGGGCCACCCGGTATATTCCGGTTTTTTGGAAATTCAAAAAATTTTGGATTTTATCAGCTGTTTTCCAAAAAAATATAGTTTTTTGAATTTTTAGGGGTAAAAAACGCATTTTATGGAAAATCCAAGATAGCCATTTTAAAGAACTCGTTGAGCTGCGTCTATTCATGTTCTTAATTTGCAATTTGCTCAAAACCTCGATTTTTGGCGATTTTTTAAACATTTACCATTTTTTGACTGAAAACGCCATGTAGTTACATCACTAAAATCGATATATCTAAAAAAAAAATTGGAAATTTTTTCTTAAAAATTGCACAGGAGACGTCAAATTGATGGGGGAGAAGGTATGCCAAGTTTCAAGTAGATAGCGTAAGCGGTTCATGAGTTATTCAAGAAAAACGGAGGGGGGGGGTCGGATTCGACCCCCCCCCCCAGGCGGTCGCGGGTTCAACAATGCATAATTTCAAAGGTCAATGATAGGACCACGAACGTTTTCAGGTAAGAGTATTGATTAGAACTGAGTGATAAACGTCACGTCAATATTCACCACTTTTTAGAGGCGAGTACCTAATTGAGAAAACAACCGAAAGGCCCTATTGGACACTTCCCCTCTAGGTATGTGATATGGCCACTGGCGACATCCAGCCTTCTAAAATAATAGTGTCCACTGGCGGTATCCAGCCTTCTAAAAGAAATAACGACCACCGGCGATATCCAGCCTTCTAAAAGAAATAACGACCACCGGCTGTATTGCACCGCTGGATACTAGACCGTGTCCTGTATCCACCAGTCGATGGTGTGGTGTCCCGGATCCGTACCCGTGCTGTGTCCATACAGCTGTAATATAACTAATACACACTGTACAGTCTACAGTTGACGGCAGAACGATGCACCGTTTCTCAGCGGGCAATCAGCTGCCTGCAGTGGTAGGCTGTGCCGCACTGCACCGGCTGGGTGACACATTGATCACCATAGACACACTTGATGTGTGATAATCAGTACAGCCTAACGGTTCAGTCAACTGAAGTGCTGGGCCGGGGGTGAGGGTAAAAAGTATGATTCCCCTCCCGTGAGGGATACATTTCCTGGGAATGACGCGATTTTTCTTTTTACTGATAACTCTCTGGGTTTGGCTTAATTTTCACGCAACACTTATATTAGGCAACCTGAAGTTGCACGCACTTTTTATGAAGCATCCTGACATTAGAGCTCCACGTCACTTCAAGTAGGTGACTTCTTTTTATCACAACTTCGTATGACATTATGGAATGCTATGCTCAAAGCATTACATAATGGTCAGAAGCCTTACAATCCCTTTGACGGGTTAACGTCACGAAATAACGGCACTGCAGTGGCGCTTTGAAACCCAGTAACATTTGTGTATTGAACGTCTCAACCACTGTGTATTTCAATCGCCATCAGCCCGTGATATCCCATGAGCGACACCGAACCGGACATATCCGGTCCAAACCAACCACAGCCGACCGGACCACCGACGGTCCGACACAGTGACGGGCGAGGTCCGATATCGCCCGGACCGGACACCCTCACAGCTAGCTCCAACGACTCTATGGTATAAACTGAAACTACAACCACAACAGCACAGCGGTGTGAGCCAGCGTGACGTCACGTCACAACACACGTGACGCCACCAGGGCGGTACCTCCGGCACGGTGACAACGGTTTACCGACGGCTGGACAGTGGCCCAGAGCGTGATACATCTCAGATACTGAATATACCTATCAAAGCAGTGTCAACAAACGTAGCAATCTGTGCTCAAATGATCAAGCATTTACTATGGACGTCAAACCCCATGAGACCCCACTTTTTTGCGATAATTTGTAAATGCGTCAACTCTCGTTGACAATATTCTGGCAATGAGTGTTTCAGAACCTGCCGAAACTTTTATTACTAAGGTATTTTGACGCCAAACGATTATGAAAGGTACTTCTCATTCACTCGTAATGTTAAATTTCACGGAACGTATCTGCTGTTTGGGTAGAGGCTACCCGCTCATGGGGCGGAGCCACGTAATGACGTCAGCGCTAAGCTCCGCCCTACCCCTCCGGCGCTCCTTGCCCGGCGACCGGTCACTCGCGTCTCTCGCTCCATTCAGGCTTGATGGTGGGCGGTAGCTGGTAGCGGTAGCGGGCGCTGGTAGATGGCATTTAGAGCAGATGGCGCTGGTGGCGGGGCTCGAGTGTGGCCGAGCGCAAGCCTCTCCCCGGGCCTGATTTGACCTTAGCATTACGAGTGAATGAGAAGTACCTTCCATAATCGTTTGGCGTCAAAATACCTTAGTAATAAAAGTTTCGGCAGGTTCTGAAACATACATTGCCAGAATATTGTCAACGAAAGTTGACGCATTTAAAAATTATCGCAAAATAGTGGGGTCTTAAGGGGTTTGACGTTCATAGTAGGTGGCCACTCAACCCAAACCAGCCTGGCACGGCGGTAAAGTACCCACGGACCTGAGCCCATGGGACAGGGCGGCTCAAAGCACTTCTGGATATGAAGGTCTAGACGTGCATTGTGTACAGAACAGCGCTGCCGACGGGACACGGTGCTGCCATCTGTTGTCGAGTTCCGACACTGCCGCCGTCACCGGAGCGGTTGAGGCACTGATCAGTCAGGCTTTTAGAAGTAGTACACGGTGATTTTGCTGCCGTTGGGTGGCTTAGTAAGCTTGTCGTATACAGACTCTGAAAAATAGAGCACGTCAGATTACACACTGATTGCTAGTGATGTCACATGGGGCAACTCAGACTGATGACGTCACTTACAGGTACAGAAACAAACACAATGGCAATGTGTGTATCACTGAGTAATGACGTCATGAGGGCTGATACTGATACTGTGACGTCACTAACGGACATAAACGTAACCAATTGTGACGTCAGTACTGGTGACGTAACGTGCGTCAGTGTGGGTGTCCGAGAGGCCGGTGGCGCCATGTCGGCTGGTGTGGGTGGTCAGAGACGCCGTCACTTACTGGGGACACAGAGATTGATGGTACGGGACTGGCCACTGTCACATCCCAGGTCTGTATCGTGCAGGGCGGTCAGGACAGCCTGGCAGTTTTCGAGTGAGGAGGTTAGGAGCAGTCTATACAGTTTCCTGCAGGTCACTGCCATCCTGCAACACATCAAAACAAAACAGAACTCAGGTTAGTATACGAGACACAGTCACACAGTGGCACCAGCGGGCGACTCGACACGGAGACACCCTGCAGTTCCAATGCCATTCATAACAGAACATATATGCCTCCAGCTACCTCAAGTTCCCAGTCTGGTGGTGCTGCAATTTGCTACACATGTTTCACACGATACTAAGAGCCTTATGCCATCCAATATTATGTCCATATCTATATTAATACCAGTCCAGTCCAGATAATGTAGCTGCCCGTCCGTTTGTCCGTCTGTCTGTCTGTTTCCATCGCATCAACACAACCACCTGAATCAAAAAGTCTGCTTGTGGATGCCTATTCTTCTGCAAAGAGTTTGTTTCTATTTCCAGTGTCCCCATGCCCGTATTACTATGTAAACCTCCAAGAGATACCCAGTTTCTGGGGTTATTGCGGTCTATCCAGATACACATAATATCCGCCGTCGCCGTCCGGCCGACTGACCTGCTGACCGCTGCCACCTCTGACTGGGTCAGGGCAGGGATGTCCGCGAGGGGCCGCGTGTCACTTGTAGCGAGGTAAAGAAAGAAGAAAGAAAGAATAGAGGCAGGAGTACTTCATCTGCGGTTAATCAAACAGCGGTCCATTGTTGTTCAACTGGTTGTAGCAGAAGAGAATAATTCGCTGCTGTAATGCTGTCGGTAGTAGAGCTGGTGATACAGGGGAACCTGAGAGTCGTTGAAGAGATCCTGAGATAGCTATAGGGAGGGATCCAGATAGTGATGAGATCCTGAGATAGATGTTGAGATCCACCTGAGGGAGATGTAGATATCCCTGAGGGAGATGTCTAGAGATAGATCCACCTTGCATACAAATACATCTGATGGAAGATGCTTTTTAATTTAGAGGCTTGATGATTCTGTTCATTGTATAGACCATGATGCACGAGATGCTTCTTCACTGCTCGGATTTGGGATAGAGGGATCCGATCAGCTGGGTTTGCGGCACAGTTGGGCAGGCGAAGGACAGGGCATTCGAAGTCCCGATGACCACTGCCAAACATATGGGTGGTAATTACATTGATAAATTGAATGTGATCATTTGTCCAGTCACCCATTCCTATACTGGCCTTCCCATTAAGAAAATTGCCCACTTAATTCGTATTAGCGTTGCTAGTTTTAACTGCCCTCGAGAATCATTTGTTCGACTGCCGTAACCGAATTCTATCAAATTCCTATCGGCCTTATTCTAAGATTCATGCGTCGTCATTCTCACACCCTTGCTCGCATTACGTTTGCATTTCATGTATACACCCAAATTTAATTGATAGCCCCCGAAATTCCCTCCGATAGTGTTAGGCGTCTTACAAACCAGGGTCTCCCCGGCGAGATAAATGTCTCTTTCCGAAATCCATATGCATGCTCCGCTAACCGGCGACTAAGATACTTATCGCAGGGCCGTCCAGAATAATTGCACAAATATCCACCCTGCTAATTTATGGGATTCACTACACGTCCGATAGACTTATGGTACACATATACGCGATTTACATCCGACTTATCTCTCTATCCGGGAGAGATTACCTATGCCCTCTTCCGGTCCGCGTGTAACACCTCCGTTCACGACCCAGGGACCACCGTTCATATCCTGGAACTCTCCTCAGGAACTCTCCTTAAACCATGGGATTTACTCTTCAAGGCCTTACGTGTCCTGGAGTACATTCTTCCCTCCCCTGAGGCTGTCCAGTACCGATTAACGTACCTTTACGAAATAAGTATGAGGACTTATCCGGGACACTACGGCTCGCCTTATCCGCCCTTTGGGTGACTCACCCCTGACCTTCGGCTTACTGCCTTTGGCATAACTTACTCTCCACTGCACTGTGCCAATCTTCCCCCTTCCCCCTGCCGTAGAAACCTCTCACTGCCTTCTCACCCAGTGTTACCTAAGCGGGAAAATTAACAGTGGCCGGTACCACTGGCGGAAAACGTGCATATGCCCTGCGTACGTGACGGTGTGTCCCTCTTATTATTCCGGTCTGGACGTGGGTTTAGAGAAGTGCATCTGTGTCTCATACAGTCATGCTGGTAAACGTTACGCCATAGGAGACGGGCAAACAAGCCGTCTGTGCCTCATAATGCCCTGTGCCAATATTGATGGAGTAATTATTGGCGCTAACTCGCAAAAAGCGTATAACAGAAACGCGTTATTTATCCAAACCAAATCGTAATCTCTAGTCATAATTTCTGCTGCACACGTGAACCTAATCATCAGTTCTCGTATACAACCCTAGCAGACCTTGAACCGCTCTTGATTTAATCAGATGATCTAGAACCAATTAGTACGCACCGATCTGTCGTCTGGTTGTGACCGCCGTATCATAGTAAATTACTGAGTGCTCAAACGGAAATGACTCCTTGAAACTCGCTCGATAGTTTCTGATGGCAGTTTCTGATGGACTACTAGTTACCTATACAATTTATCTTTATAGAATGCCAGAATATTGTCATACGGATCGCTAGCTTTTCAGAGGAAATCTAATTTAAATCATCCTATCAACAGTAAACAATGCACATCAAACGAACTGCAGTCTAGATATTACATAGCATGTCGTATTTAGAATTATGCATTAACTGTTTACGTTCTTATCCCGTGGCAACTTTCCACAACTAACCATGCCTATACCTACGATGACCTTCACCTACCGCACGCGCCCCAATTACGGCTAACCCACTGCCCCTGTTGTGGCTGCTCCTCGCGCCCTCTGGCGGCTCAACGCCCGCGTCGGGGACGACGAATACCACGGCCGCCGGCCAGCGCCGCGTCGACACCGTCAGTCACAGTCACGCCGTTATGGGCGCGTCAACACTCGCGGTACAGTGCTCGTGTGTGTTGTCTCTTCTGGCCGGGTAGATTCACCGGATGTGTCAGTGAGTGTGAATCTGGTAAAATATTGCTGCAATATCTCCCTGTTCGACACCTCATCAGCTCCATTCGACGTAAGTTTTTTTTTAATTAAATTCCTGTCCCATTTAATCGTTCCCCAACAAAGATGGTCCTTTCTAGTATTTATTCTACAAAAGCACAACGATCGGTACCTATATTAGTCGCATATTATTTCTAATCACAAACAATTCTACATCTACCTGTTACTCGACATTTCGCAATTTCAATGACGCAAAGTGACCATCTAAAGTCGCAAAGTGTCAAACCGTCAACCCCAAACCACTGCTCACAACTCTGCACCTAAGTAACAGAAGAAATTCCGCCATAAGCTCAAGCATTCGTATCTGTCGAAAATCATAACTCATAGCCATATTCATAGATCGATCGCATGAATCAGTCGCCACCTTAAAACATTACATTCGCTTTCAACCGTATTTACCTGTTCAATAATTGATTTCGACTTCGCAATTGATTCCTTCAGCAATATTACCAATAATTTCGCAATGCAACTTTTAGTGAATTAAGCACGAATCTACACCATTAATTTCACAAACGAATTCCAACCTCAAATCGCACTTGACCACCGCCGATTATAATAAATCGAACGAACCAGTTTGACCAAAGACAATGACATATTCAATGTGGTCACGCATCCTGTCATCAATTTCAGCGTTCGTGACACTGAGCTGCTTATTCAAATTTTAGGATTTCGCTCACGGCCTAATCGTGAATTCCAACGGATGATAACGAGTTGCTGGCGACTCTGACATGACCTCGAAATTCAGATCCTAATATGCTACTAGGGTGTCTGGACCAATAAGTTCAAAGTAATTTAAGTTTTCCAATTCCAATTGAGAGTGCATTTTATGGCAACCGAAAATGTTTGGCAGTCGTCACGGCACGGTAGGCTGGGCAGAGGGGGGGGGGGGCAAGGATCAGGGATTGAGCAGACT
The DNA here is from genome assembly GCF_019059575.1 of Amphibalanus amphitrite. Lineage (NCBI taxonomy): Eukaryota > Metazoa > Arthropoda > Thecostraca > Balanomorpha > Balanidae > Amphibalanus > Amphibalanus amphitrite. The sequence goes on from NW_024882030.1 coordinate 18,904, forward strand.
TTTCAACAACACTCACATTCTGGAGTTTCTCTGCGCTTCCGCTTCTCAGTGTGGTCACAAGCGTCAGCGGTTGTCCTCCGGCTCGGGTCGGTCGAACTGAAGAGGCTTCTCGCGGGTGACCCCGGACTGACGGCGGCTCCCAGAAGGCGTCCCCGGCTCCAGCTGCAGACTGTGACTCTCGGCTGCTCGACTGTGATTCTCTCTCTGGTTGGGTGGCGCACCCTTTTATAGTTGGGGGGGGAGGGGTGACTGCCACGCCCTTGCGACGTCATCTTCCTCTGCCTTCTTCTGGTGGGTGGGGCCGTAAGATGGCGCCCTCTGTCCTGTTTAGTCACCTTGCTCCTCTGTGCCTGCAATTTTTGGCCGTCGAATCGTCTTCGTGTTGAGTGCTTTATCATTTTAGTAATCGCTGGCATAAAACAATCCCCGAAAGGTTTGTGATTTTCGAGTTTTAATTTTGATTCTTCAATTTCATTTTATTCAAACTTTTGTTTCCTTCCGTTTCGTCTGCCGCCAACGCCCCTGTGACGTCACTCTTGCTCCGCCCACCGTACCGGGGCGTGGCCGTAAGTCAGCGCCTTCTTCCTCTGCGGAGATCTCTGGAACTACCTCATGAGGCCATTGTGAGGTCGGTCACCCGGCTGTTTTGCCAGGTTCACTCACCCTGGGTTGCTGTGCCCGACAAAGGAGGCTGTGTGCTCCAGCCGGCATCCATCCTTGACACTGCTCCATGATCTGTTGACATATCTTACTGATCCAGCGTTATTTGAGGAGGCTCGGAACGCTCATCCTGCGGTAGCTGTCTCCATAGGCGAGCGTCGTAATGAGAGTTTAACGGCTGCCCATTGCGAAGACCTCTGGAACTACAGCGTTTTTGCTTGCCGTAGGATCTTTCTGGTTTTGCCATTCCCTCCGTGGGACTCAGCGCGGCGCAGCTGTTGTGGTACCTGACAGAGTACGTGACAAGTGACAGAGTACCTTAACGTGCTCGCTCGCCGCCGCCGCCGGCCGCAGTTCTGACGTAGCTTGTTGACTCAGCTGTGCCTCGGCGGTTCGTACTGATGTGACCGGCATCGTCTTCTCGCAGATGTGTCTACTGCGGGCTATTCTCACGGACAGTGCTCGTTGAGGGAGTTGGGGAAAAGTGCTGAATGGGGATGGCGGGCCTGGTGACGGGGGGGGGGGGGTGTAGTGAATAATGAGAGGGGAGGAGAGCGCAGCAGCAGCGCTCCGCTCAGCTGTGCGTCACCCGGTAGCAGCGACGGGTGTGTGAATGGAGGGCTAGGCCTGTGACCGGACTGCGAGGGGGGGGGACTGCCAGACCGAGCCGTGCCGAAAAGATATTACGTTAAATGTTCAAGATGTAGCGTGCTACATCTTCAGTCCAAACAACCCTAGTTGCGTCCTCGCAACTCATACAAAAAAAAGTCACACCCCTTACTCATCTAAATCTACACAATCATCTGATCTTCAGCAACGCCTACAACATGACATCGTATACCTAGTACAGTACACACACGCACCTGTTGTTCCTCGTCCCCACCTCAGTTTGTCGTTCACCAGATCCGGGTCACGGGCACCAACCACTTTGGTTAGTCCGATGTCGTTGGCCGTCCCGTAAGCGGCTTCTCAGGAGGGTGAAGACCTCTATGGCAGCCCAGGTGGGCGGCCTCCCCAGCAGTTCGGGTGGCGGCCTCCATGGCAGCCCGGGTGGGCAGCCTTCACGGCAGCTCGGGTGGCAGCCTGGGTGGGGCGGCCTCCACGGCAGCCTGGGTGGGGAGCTTCCACAGCAGCCCGGATGGCGGCTCCATGGCGGCCCGGGTTGGCAGTTTGCACGGCGGCCCGTGTGGGCAGCCCACGTGGCAGCCCAGGTGGATGACCTCCGTGGCAGTCCGGGTAGGTGACCTCCATGGCAGGCCCTGCCGAGACCTCCGTGGCCGCCCGGGTGGCAGGCTCCGTGGCAGCTCAGGTGGGCGACCTCCATGGCAGCCCAGGTAGGTGACCTCCATGACAGGCCCTGCCGCGACCTCCGTGGCCGCCCGGGTGGCAGGCTCCGTGGCAGCTCAGGTGGGCGACCTCCATTGCAGCTCAGGTGGGTGGCCCCCGAGGCAGCACATCTGAATACATCGTTTGGCAGTTGGTCTTGCAGCATCCTGGCACCCTCTCCTCGCTCACCAACTTGATCATCGCCTTGGCTGTGTTGTGAAGACGACCGTGTTTGATTTTGATTCAGTACAACACGAGCATTCCGCCTGTTCTTCTTCCTCTTCTGCTTTTGATATTGCTGTCCTCTTATCATCAATGCTCTAGAAAGTTCGAGCTCTCCTTTGCAATACAGCAGCTGACCTTGACTTGGACTTGTTATACAGCAGAACGTAGAAGAATTGATATGCTGATGCAAACAATTGTCAAGTTTCATTTTCGGCCTGACTTCTGTATTAGTCTGATCCTTTGTTCATGAGACAGCTTCATTTCCTTATCTTATCTTCAACAACTTCTTCTATGTCCTTTTTCAGTATTCGTAAGACCGCTTCCTCTCATCAGTTCCTTCACGTCGACCCCTGCAGCACGTTCATTTCCATTGCTGTCAGTATTTCGAACACATGCCCAATTCTTCAACTTTCCTGTCATCAGCCACCATCATAAGCTTCATCATCTTCACACAGCCTTCTTTAGCTCATCCTCTTTCTTCACGTCGACACCTGCAGCACGCTCGTTTCCACTGCTGCCAGTATTTCGAACACCTGCTCCTTTCTTCAACTTCTTCCTCTTCTCCATACGGTTGACTTTCAATTCATCAACTTCGGGTTCGGCGGCTTGTGCCAGTCTACCAGCTTCACAATTTGAGAATTATCAAATCCCCACGTTTTGGGCGCCATTTGTAGCGAGGTAAAGAAAGAAGAAAGAAAGAATAGAGGCAGGAGTACTTCATCTGCGGTTAATCAAACAGCGGTCCATTGTTGTTCAACTGGTTGTAGCAGAAGAGAATAATTCGCTGCTGTAATGCTGTCGGTAGTAGAGCTGGTGATACAGGGGAACCTGAGAGTCGTTGAAGAGATCCTGAGATAGCTATAGGGAGGGATCCAGATAGTGATGAGATCCTGAGATAGATGTTGAGATCCACCTGAGGGAGATGTAGATATCCCTGAGGGAGATGTCTAGAGATAGATCCACCTTGCATACAAATACATCTGATGGAAGATGCTTTTTAATTTAGAGGCTTGATGATTCTGTTCATTGTATAGACCATGATGCACGAGATGCTTCTTCACTGCTCGGATTTGGGATAGAGGGATCCGATCAGCTGGGTTTGCGGCACAGTTGGGCAGGCGAAGGACAGGGCATTCGAAGTCCCGATGACCACTGCCAAACATATGGGTGGTAATTACATTGATAAATTGAATGTGATCATTTGTCCAGTCACCCATTCCTATACTGGCCTTCCCATTAAGAAAATTGCCCACTTAATTCGTATTAGCGTTGCTAGTTTTAACTGCCCTCGAGAATCATTTGTTCGACTGCCGTAACCGAATTCTATCAAATTCCTATCGGCCTTATTCTAAGATTCATGCGTCGTCATTCTCACACCCTTGCTCGCATTACGTTTGCATTTCATGTATACACCCAAATTTAATTGATAGCCCCCGAAATTCCCTCCGATAGTGTTAGGCGTCTTACAAACCAGGGTCTCCCCGGCGAGATAAATGTCTCTTTCCGAAATCCATATGCATGCTCCGCTAACCGGCGACTAAGATACTTATCGCAGGGCCGTCCAGAATAATTGCACAAATATCCACCCTGCTAATTTATGGGATTCACTACACGTCCGATAGACTTATGGTACACATATACGCGATTTACATCCGACTTATCTCTCTATCCGGGAGAGATTACCTATGCCCTCTTCCGGTCCGCGTGTAACACCTCCGTTCACGACCCAGGGACCACCGTTCATATCCTGGAACTCTCCTCAGGAACTCTCCTTAAACCATGGGATTTACTCTTCAAGGCCTTACGTGTCCTGGAGTACATTCTTCCCTCCCCTGAGGCTGTCCAGTACCGATTAACGTACCTTTACGAAATAAGTATGAGGACTTATCCGGGACACTACGGCTCGCCTTATCCGCCCTTTGGGTGACTCACCCCTGACCTTCGGCTTACTGCCTTTGGCATAACTTACTCTCCACTGCACTGTGCCAATCTTCCCCCTTCCCCCTGCCGTAGAAACCTCTCACTGCCTTCTCACCCAGTGTTACCTAAGCGGGAAAATTAACCCGCGCCCTGCTGGGGGGGGGGTGTTTGAACACCCCCCCCCCTTGTGGTTTTTCGCGAATATCTCAAAAACGGCGGCGCGGAGCGCCGTCGTTTTTGGTACACCTTATCATACATCAATTCTACACATGTTGTGAAAATTTCAGACCAAGGTCATTCAAGGTCAGGTCACCAGGTCACTTGAAGTGACCTCACCTCATAAAAAGTTTCTATGTCTGTCATAGCTACACCGAGTGACCGATCGCTTTGAAACTTTCAGCGATTGCTAAGAGCAATAGCATGTACAAAATGTATATCTCAGAATTTTGATATCGATGACCTAAGGTCAGGTCAATTTTGCGACCTCCCCATTATAAGTCAATGGGAGAAAATTGAAATGCGCCTCTTTTGGACAAAAGACATTATTAACACTCCCAAACACCGAATTACAAGTGTTTTAGACACACTGAACATGAAAATGGTGTCCGTGACCCTTGTTTATGCCCTGAGGTCATCTTAGGTCACGAATGGTATCTAACAATTTTTCGCAAATAACTTTTGATAGAGGCATGCTAGAGCAATGAAAACGCCTTAGATGTGTTCAGCTCGACGATACGGATCGACTGATATGCAACATGACCCTTTCCGGTCAGGTCATGACCTTGACCTGAGGTCAAATTTTCAAGTTGACCTTTCAAGGTCAACTTATAGTTCATTCGATGCGTCTTGACGAGAGGAACACAATGCCGGTAAAAGTAAGCACGTACAATGCTTGGGTCAAAAGTTATTGCAGAAAAACTGTTTCCGAAAAAATCGGCTATTTTTGCAGTTTTTGCCCCCTGCAGGCAAAACCGTTGACGTTAGGTCAAATCTGAGAGAATTACTCAGAAAGGGATTTAATAGGGCTATCGAATGCGCTTTTCCGCGGCGCTGTAGCTCTATTGGTTCTCTAGTTATGCGTCGGCTTCTTGGAAATTTTCGACATTCAACCTGGAAATCGGCGAAATTTTGCCTTCAATGACCTCTGGTGACCTGACCTTTGACCTGACCAAAAAATTGACCGAAGTGATTTCGTCATTATTTTTTACGTTCTTTCGAACGCCGCCTTCCGCGTATCGCTACGTGGCCCAGGAGCCGAGTTACAAGGGGGGGTGTTCAAACACCCCCCCCCCCCAGCAGGGCGTGGAAATCCAGGACCCCCAGCCGGGCGCGGGTTAACAGTGGCCGGTACCACTGGCGGAAAACGTGCATATGCCCTGCGTACGTGACGGTGTGTCCCTCTTATTATTCCGGTCTGGACGTGGGTTTAGAGAAGTGCATCTGTGTCTCATACAGTCATGCTGGTAAACGTTACGCCATAGGAGACGGGCAAACAAGCCGTCTGTGCCTCATAATGCCCTGTGCCAATATTGATGGAGTAATTATTGGCGCTAACTCGCAAAAAGCGTATAACAGAAACGCGTTATTTATCCAAACCAAATCGTAATCTCTAGTCATAATTTCTGCTGCACACGTGAACCTAATCATCAGTTCTCGTATACAACCCTAGCAGACCTTGAACCGCTCTTGATTTAATCAGATGATCTAGAACCAATTAGTACGCACCGATCTGTCGTCTGGTTGTGACCGCCGTATCATAGTAAATTACTGAGTGCTCAAACGGAAATGACTCCTTGAAACTCGCTCGATAGTTTCTGATGGCAGTTTCTGATGGACTACTAGTTACCTATACAATTTATCTTTATAGAATGCCAGAATATTGTCATACGGATCGCTAGCTTTTCAGAGGAAATCTAATTTAAATCATCCTATCAACAGTAAACAATGCACATCAAACGAACTGCAGTCTAGATATTACATAGCATGTCGTATTTAGAATTATGCATTAACTGTTTACGTTCTTATCCCGTGGCAACTTTCCACAACTAACCATGCCTATACCTACGATGACCTTCACCTACCGCACGCGCCCCAATTACGGCTAACCCACTGCCCCTGTTGTGGCTGCTCCTCGCGCCCTCTGGCGGCTCAACGCCCGCGTCGGGGACGACGAATACCACGGCCGCCGGCCAGCGCCGCGTCGACACCGTCAGTCACAGTCACGCCGTTATGGGCGCGTCAACACTCGCGGTACAGTGCTCGTGTGTGTTGTCTCTTCTGGCCGGGTAGATTCACCGGATGTGTCAGTGAGTGTGAATCTGGTAAAATATTGCTGCAATATCTCCCTGTTCGACACCTCATCAGCTCCATTCGACGTAAGTTTTTTTTTAATTAAATTCCTGTCCCATTTAATCGTTCCCCAACAAAGATGGTCCTTTCTAGTATTTATTCTACAAAAGCACAACGATCGGTACCTATATTAGTCGCATATTATTTCTAATCACAAACAATTCTACATCTACCTGTTACTCGACATTTCGCAATTTCAATGACGCAAAGTGACCATCTAAAGTCGCAAAGTGTCAAACCGTCAACCCCAAACCACTGCTCACAACTCTGCACCTAAGTAACAGAAGAAATTCCGCCATAAGCTCAAGCATTCGTATCTGTCGAAAATCATAACTCATAGCCATATTCATAGATCGATCGCATGAATCAGTCGCCACCTTAAAACATTACATTCGCTTTCAACCGTATTTACCTGTTCAATAATTGATTTCGACTTCGCAATTGATTCCTTCAGCAATATTACCAATAATTTCGCAATGCAACTTTTAGTGAATTAAGCACGAATCTACACCATTAATTTCACAAACGAATTCCAACCTCAAATCGCACTTGACCACCGCCGATTATAATAAATCGAACGAACCAGTTTGACCAAAGACAATGACATATTCAATGTGGTCACGCATCCTGTCATCAATTTCAGCGTTCGTGACACTGAGCTGCTTATTCAAATTTTAGGATTTCGCTCACGGCCTAATCGTGAATTCCAACGGATGATAACGAGTTGCTGGCGACTCTGACATGACCTCGAAATTCAGATCCTAATATGCTACTAGGGTGTCTGGACCAATAAGTTCAAAGTAATTTAAGTTTTCCAATTCCAATTGAGAGTGCATTTTATGGCAACCGAAAATGTTTGGCAGTCGTCACGGCACGGTAGGCTGGGCAGAGGGGGGGGGGGGCAAGGATCAGGGATTGAGCAGACTTTTCAACAACACTCACATTCTGGAGTTTCTCTGCGCTTCCGCTTCTCAGTGTGGTCACAAGCGTCAGCGGTTGTCCTCCGGCTCGGGTCGGTCGAACTGAAGAGGCTTCTCGCGGGTGACCCCGGACTGACGGCGGCTCCCAGAAGGCGTCCCCGGCTCCAGCTGCAGACTGTGACTCTCGGCTGCTCGACTGTGATTCTCTCTCTGGTTGGGTGGCGCACCCTTTTATAGTTGGGGGGGGGGAGGGGTGACTGCCACGCCCTTGCGACGTCATCTTCCTCTGCCTTCTTCTGGTGGGTGGGGCCGTAAGATGGCGCCCTCTGTCCTGTTTAGTCACCTTGCTCCTCTGTGCCTGCAATTTTTGGCCGTCGAATCGTCTTCGTGTTGAGTGCTTTATCATTTTAGTAATCGCTGGCATAAAACAATCCCCGAAAGGTTTGTGATTTTCGAGTTTTAATTTTGATTCTTCAATTTCATTTTATTCAAACTTTTGTTTCCTTCCGTTTCGTCTGCCGCCAACGCCCCTGTGACGTCACTCTTGCTCCGCCCACCGTACCGGGGCGTGGCCGTAAGTCAGCGCCTTCTTCCTCTGCGGAGATCTCTGGAACTACCTCATGAGGCCATTGTGAGGTCGGTCACCCGGCTGTTTTGCCAGGTTCACTCACCCTGGGTTGCTGTGCCCGACAAAGGAGGCTGTGTGCTCCAGCCGGCATCCATCCTTGACACTGCTCCATGATCTGTTGACATATCTTACTGATCCAGCGTTATTTGAGGAGGCTCGGATCGCTCATCCTGCGGTAGCTGTCTCCATAGGCGAGCGTCGTAATGAGAGTTTAACGGCTGCCCATTGCGAAGACCTCTGGAACTACAGCGTTTTTGCTTGCCGTAGGATCTTTCTGGTTTTGCCATTCCCTCCGTGGGACTCAGCGCGGCGCAGCTGTTGTGGTACCTGACAGAGTACGTGACAAGTGACAGAGTACCTTAACGTGCTCGCTCGCCGCCGCCGCCGGCCGCAGTTCTGACGTAGCTTGTTGACTCAGCTGTGCCTCGGCGGTTCGTACTGATGTGACCGGCATCGTCTTCTCGCAGATGTGTCTACTGCGGGCTATTCTCACGGACAGTGCTCGTTGAGGGAGTTGGGGAAAAGTGCTGAATGGGGATGGCGGGCCTGGTGACGGGGGGGGGGGGTAGTGAATAATGAGAGGGGAGGAGAGCGCAGCAGCAGCGCTCCGCTCAGCTGTGCGTCACCCGGTAGCAGCGACGGGTGTGTGAATGGAGGGCTAGGCCTGTGACCGGACTGCGAGGGGGGGGGGGGACTGCCAGACCGAGCCGTGCCGAAAAGATATTACGTTAAATGTTCAAGATGTAGCGTGCTACACACTGAGCTGCACCGTATCCAGCTGGGAACAGCCGTGAAGGGCGGACAGCACAGTTTCGCAAATGACGCCGGATCCGACAACACCGACGTCTTTCAAGCCAGTGAGGGCAGCCAGGAGGCGTTCCGTCGCCTCCGGTGTCACGGACGGTGAGTCTGTAAAACAAATACAGACATAGGTACATACCGACTGGAATGGCTGGAACTGAAGATGAATATATTGAATAATACATATTATCAGCAATATATGCCTATTACCAACCGGTAGGACGCCTTTTTGGGAAACGGACAAGCGAGTGCAATAAAGGAATAGTGGAAAAGCGCAGTAGTAAGATCCAACTGCTTTATATGGGCCATCCTTCCAACCAGTCCATAATAGCGTAGCAGCCTCGTGTGCCCCTCGTTATTGAGAATAAGATGCATAAGCATATATTATTACATGGCTCCTGTGTTAATTTGGCATGAGATATTTTTTACTATTGCCCGTCATCAGGTTACTGACCTTTCACTGTCAGGTTACTGACCTTTCTGAAGGTGAGAAGCGGTTGCCATGTCAACGGTCAATAGTAAGTTGCTCGCGCAGTGGTGTTTGAACAAAAATTCAAATGTCGTAATTTTATCGTCGTTTTCTCAGACTGTTCAGTTTGATTTCGTGATGTCGTGATTGGCTAGTCAAGTCATCAAGAAATGGGCCGTCATTTGAACATGTCCGTTCAAATACCCCGAATTAATTTGTTGGAGCCGCATGAATTGGATGAGCTATTTTCATCGCGCAGGGCTCATGGCACTACAAAGGTGATTAAATCAGCAGAAGACGTCTTCATTGAGTTCTTGCAAGTAAAAGGCATATCTGTTGAAAGCTGCATGCACAGCAACGATGTCCTGGACAACGCTGTGAAGGAGTTCTTCATTACTGTAAAACGCAAGGACGGTGAACGCTACAAATCGAAGAGTCTCCACACTCTCAAGTACGGCGTGGCGTGAAACATATAAAGCTAAGTGTGTGCCGTAGACATTTGACGTGGCTATGATTGTATATCCAATACATTCAATTGTACCATGATATTTGTGTTTGGATATTTTTTATTACGGGATGAATGAGTACTAAGTAAAGATTCCGAGAGTTGGCCATGTAATAAAACGAATACTGCATGGGGGAGCGGGCAATAGCAAAAAATATTGCCCTCTGTAACGTCACTGTCGCCCTCGGGTGAAGACCTCCACAAGTGCTATTGCCCTCGGCTTCGCCTCGGGCAATAGCACTTGTTTCGGTCTTCACCCTCGGGCGACAGTGACGTCACATCGGGCAATATTTTTTGCTATTGCCCGCTCCCCCATGCAGTATTCGTATACTATACCCATACATAATAGCCAAATGCATATACTATAGGGTAGTGTGGGGTAATTTGAACATATTTTTACGTCTTCTCCGTTGTACCAAATTCCAGTTCAACCCTGGATGAAGAAAAACTGTTTCAGTAGCGCAAGTGTCACTTGCTTTCACCATGCAAGCCTCATTTTTGGACGAGCCGAGCATACCTTGAATAGCATAGCCTCACTTCTCCACCAAGTCACGGTGTGTTCAAATTGCCCCACCGTGGGGTAATTTGAACATACTGCCTTTACCTGTCATAAAAACGATAGTCTCGCCAGCACCGATGTTGTTTGACCCATAAACAAATAGGCAGAACAATTCTAAACATACCTTCACTTGAAAAATCAACACAACAGCAAAAATAACAGTTGCAGAGTATCAATATCTGCACGCGTCACACCGGTCAGTTGACAGAATTCGCCCCTCACAGAACGTCTATCATTTTTGTTCGACAAAAACTCTCCCAACCTTACTACATCTTTTAAAGTGGTGCAAATCGAAACCTGGACATTTGGAGTTCTGATTTTGTCCAATGTCCAATTCGGAATTGGTTGGACAAAGGTAGCAGACTGGACAACATTGAACGATGGCTTGCTACACTTCAGCGCTTTTTATAAAGTAATCGTGCATAGAATTGATTGGCGAATGGAAAGCTTGTTAAGCTCTCAATATAATGAACACTTTTCGGCTGGTAAAATTGCATGTTAAGCAATATAAATGACGGTTTTGAGTGTTGATAGCTGCATAATATTCGGACATATTTGGACAAATAGTTGACTTTAACATTTTTGGACGGAAAATCAACGAAAATGCCGGACATTAGAGGGATATTAGACGTAAATTTTCTAAAACTGGCATCACTTATCTGCTACTGCTTTGGTTCGAAAATACTGGCAAAAAAAAAAACTGGGAGCGTTGTTTTTTTCGGAGGTATCCCTGTCTTCATTGAAATTCTCACACTATGTTCAAATTACCCCACGCTAAAAGTTATTTTGCCATTTTAAAAAACAGGGTTCAAAAGCAAATTTCTTGGATTGAAGGCACTGATTAGGTCATTATACAACAAAAGCCGTTGCGTATTAGGCGCTAGCAATGCAAGATTTTGCGCTGCAATGAAGTTGCAATGACGTGTTGTTAGGCGTTTTTCCTTGCGAAATTGATTTTTTACACTGTGCGTCAACATCTTCATTCCCTGAAACTTTAAACCCCGTTCATATGATAGCCCTTTTAGTTACGATAATTTCTCTCATTGGTCTTATTGTCATGCCACTTATGGATTTTCCGTAATTTTGTGTTATTCACACTATGTTCAAATTGCCCCACATGTTCAAATTACCCCACCCTACCCTACTCATTGGCATGATCGGTACGATATGTGTTTGACGATAAACGCTACGTTTTGTCAACTTGATAAAGAGCAGTAGTAAGCGGAACATAAGAGCCACGTGTTCCCTACATTTGTCATGGCCATTGGTCAGTGGTCACGATGTCTTGGCACCGATGCTCTACTCGTGTTGGTGTTGCTCACCACGAATGAACAGCTTGGTGACTGTGTGGGTCGCCAGGACAGCCAGCTGGTCCAGGAGTGTGTCCGTTGCTGACAGTACACCGACCAGCACTCCCTCCGACGGGCATCTATTGAAAGTCAGCGGTGCCCCAGTCATCCCCGACCCTGTGGAGAGGGACATAATCACCTATCAACACTGTGACTGTACACTCAGTGTACACTGTACAGTGTACAGGGGAAAGTATTAGCCGTGGACTATAGTCAGCTCATAAGGAGACAACAATATAGGACAAACAGATGGCATAAAGATTACCTGGCTCCTTATACGAGTCTTATTCTGTAATTCATAAAGAACTGGAATTATTTATTGTTTCATCGTATTCAGATCTTGCATTCTCTTTTATTGCATTTGTGTTAGGTCAAGCCATAGCCTCTCTTGAAAGTATCACGTCTCGAAAGTATCGCTATCGCTCCCTAGTTTGAGAGCCCTGGCTTTATAGGGTCGGCTGCCTGGCCGTACCGTACCGTTGTCACGGTGTCATGGGTCCTCGAGGCGACCAACCCTAAAAAGCCAAGGGTTTGCAAACCAGGGAGCGATCTCAAACCATGGAGCAGTAGAGATACTTTCGAGACACGATACTTTCAAGAGAGACTATACATACCGTACCCAACCTGTTTATAAGCTTACAAAAAAAAGAAGTATAACCGAACAAATTTGACCTTCCCTTCTTCACTATGTTCTGCCTCTCACACACAAAACATGTAACAATTACAGGAGAATTAATTGTTTTCCCTTTTAGGCTACGCGCATATCCCACAACCCTTCTCACCAGTAATGTCCAGTCTCTTCAGCGACTTGGGCAGCAGCCGAAGCCACTTGCCGGAGCTGTCCACGGGTGGGCTCACATCAAGCCGCTCCAGAGCCTTCAGCGGCTCCAGCAGGGCCTCCAGCTGCCAGTCGTTGATGCCGGCCGGCAGCGTCAGCTCACAAAGACTGGAGGCGTTGGCACGCGCCAGCCGGCGCAGGGCAGAGACCCGCAGCTTAAAGCCGCGCAGGTTGGCCTTTTCCAGGGCGTGGCAGGTGGCTGCTGGAATAAAGCAACACCAGTCAGTGAAGAAGTGATCGCTCATATGGACAAGGAATGGCAGTTACAGCGGGACAAAGCGTAGGGGAGAGTGGGGTTATTTGGCAGGTGGTGTAAATTCAGGCCACCCCCACCTGTACGATGTCTTATAAAAGTGAGTGAAATAATTCTAGTCTCTATTCATTTGTCATGGGTAGAAATAACTGGAGGACAAATGTCAAAACTTTGCCCATCGTAGTTTTATTCAAAATTAATAAAGCGTTAATTTCATTAGAAAACGGTAACTTTTACTTCAGTTTACAAAGTTGTATAACGTGTAGTACGAGTATTTGGGCTAAAAACGAATTCAGACATTATAGCGCCATTCTTGGGGGTGTTCAGCGGATCCAAGAGCAATTTTATCTAATTCCGTATAGCCGTAATGACTTTATATACAAAAAAATTCAGAATGGCAATATGGGGTAATTTGGCCGGGACTAGCGGGGCAACTTGGCCGGTGTTCTCATGGTCACTATGCTGGGACGGCCGAGTTTTCATGGTCAATTGTACCATAACCTTCGCCCCAGTGCACGGTAGGCGATCGGGCCGGTCTAGCCTCGCGAAACCTCAAAGACATTTTTTTTCCGAAAATGGGGTTGGGAACTCGATTTTTTAAGAATGCATGAAAATGATCAAACTATTTTCACATAATTTATGGTGCATACCATTGCCTCATAAAATCAATAAGCTGAGAGAAATGGGGGAAGAAAGATAGGAAACTTGTTTTGAAAAGTTCTTGAAAAAAGATGCTCTTGATGCTGTTACGTCACATGTCACCTTCTGCGGTTGACAAATAATGGCGCATCTGGCGCACCACAGATTACATGTTATATCAATGGGTGAAAGATGTTGTTTGCTTCACTCTGCCATTCGCGCTGTTTTTAACTTTAAATGATGTTAAAACATTTACGGATGAAGTGTTCAGTGTCAAAAATTGATGTGTCTGCCGTGTACTATATTCCCACTTAACATGAGCGCGTGATAAACATTTTATGTACCTCGAATTTTCAAATGATAAAGATGATGAATCGGAGGATGCTGAAAAGCAAAAGCTCATTCCAATATTTGGACTACTTTACGATTAAAATGTTTACATTCCTGTCATCTTATTGATCATTTATTTGTTCTTTTTTATGAAAATAACTTAAGGCGTTGAGAACCGAGGTAATTTTTATCTACCGTGCCTTAACTTACCAGCAACAGCAATCTATCTACGCCCTACGGTGGCCAGGGAGACTGTGAAAGAAGCGTAAGATAGATTCTAAACAATTCTTTACTGAAGGGCAAAGTGCAGAGAAGAGCGCACAAGTCCTGTTTTGTGCCAGGCTGTTGCAGTAGCACTTATGAAACTCCGAAAACGATCTTCGTTCATGTCTCGAACAACATTACCCTGAGGAGATGATCGTCTGCAATAGCAGGAAGAGCTGATGCAAGTACTTTGAAATCCACTATCAAGTCGGTGCTATTGTTGTAATGATCACTGTGAGGTGAAATATTTTGTGCAAGGGCTGAGTGTAATGCCCAGGAAATGACCTCCATTCGCCCCCTGACCGGTCAGGGTTATAAAATTTGAGTGGATGGCGGTCCGTTTGGGGTTCAGATGTCAATTGTATTTTGTTACTGTCAAACAATACATGTTATGCTGGCAGCGAATGTGTGTAACGTCGTTTTTCGAAACAGAAGTTAGAACTGTAACGGCAGAGTGCTTGCTGGTCTCATCGTAAGTATTGTAAGTGTTGTAAGCAAAAGCATTGTCAATATTGTAAGTATTGTGAGCATTGATGTATGGTAGATATCACCTCACATGATCTCGGCTCAGATAACCCTCTCCGGTGTCCCTGTCAGTAAATGGCACCTGGATCATTACAGATAAGATAATTTGTCATAATTCTTAAAGAATTGGGTGGTTTTGACTCGTTTACTCGAGGTGCAGGTCGCATTTCAATACTTTTCCATAGGCTTGCAATGTAAAGGTCACGACTCTGACCTAACCTCAGGTCACAGATCAAAAATTCTGAGATATGCAAACGACACATACTGCAGGTACTGTTTTGAAGACTTGATGAGAGGAAATAACTTCGTGAAAAACTCAAGCTCTGACGTGTTTGCAAACTTTTCTGAGGTGGGGTCAACAAACCCGCTCTGGTTACCTGACCTGACCTGACCCGGCATTTTTTTTTTTTTTTGCTGAGATGTGCGCAATGAGCATTTAGGAAAAGTCACCAAATATGAGCTGAATGTCTCGCGGCGTTTGGCAATTGTACAAGAAAACCCTGAAAGGTCTCCCCGTCCGAAATAGGGTTAATGTGTATATGAAGAGTTGCAGATGCCAAACATACCCAGATCTAAGACTGCAGTTCCCAGCGCCGCTGCAACGTTTTTAAAACAAACATACATAGGACATACAAACATGTTTATTTGCATCTGTTTTGGATAATAGCAACTCATGGCGCCATCACCCGCGATAACTGTTAGGATTTGAGATATATTTTTATTTAGGCCATTAGTTTGGCTGTAATGTTTATTAATACTAGAGGTACAGGTTTACGCGATAACTGTATGTTTTGATATGTATGATTAATGGATGCATTAGTTTGGGTGTAAAAACTTGCATTTTTATTGGTTTTATTTGTGAAGAACTGGGTAACTGCTTTTAATTGAACTGTAAAGTATGATGGTGATGCATGCGATTTGTTCGAGCCCTTTGTAAGTTAGGATGTTACTCAATTCAACCCTACCCTACCCTACCCTACCCTACCCTACCATACCCTACCCTACCCCCACCCTACCCTACCCCTACACTACCCTACCCTACCCTACCCTACCCTACCCTACCCTACCCTACCTTACCATACCCTACCCTACCCTTACACTACCCTACCCTACCCTTACACTACCCTACCCTACCTTACCTTACCCTACCCCTACCCTATCCTACCCTTCCCTTACACTACCCTACCCCTACCCCTACCCTACCCTACTCTACCCTACCCTACTCCTACACTACCCTACCCTGCCCTAGCCTACCCTACCCTACCCTACCCCTACCCTACAATCCCCTACCCTACCCTACCCTACCCTACCCTACAATCCCCTACCCTACCCTACCCTACCCTACCCTACCCTACAATCCCCTACCCTACAATCCCCTACCCTACCCTACCCTACCATACCCTACCGTACCCTACCCTACCCTACCCTACCCTACCCTACCCTACCTACCCTACCCTACCCTACCCTACACTACACTACACTACCCTACACTACCACCGACAGTCCAAGTTTCAGCTAAATCGGCCCAGAAACGGCTGAGATATTGCAAGAACAAATTAATTGTATTTACTGGCGAATCCTCTTGGCGAGCGGTGCCCGGCGTCGGTATTCGTTGCCAAAGGTCAACGACCTCCCGGCTCTGATTTCGCTCAGTTTTGCAAACGAAGAAACTGAGCCTAAAGCACGTGCCTTCTGCTCGGCGCCGGTCGCGGCCCCACCACGTGCACACCGCTGAACCCACCCCCTCGAAAATTTAATGCGACAAATTAGTGCACGCGTCCGACTTACAGCGAAAATTTCACCCCCGTAGCCCTTACCGTTCCCGAGCAATAGTCTGTTGCCGATTCTAGTGTAAACCCTATGGCACACCACGTGAGCGCGCGCCACGGGCGCACCCCCGGCCGCATCGTGCCCAAAATTTAATACGACCTGTTGAATGACGTGACCCACGAGCCGTGAAGATTTCACCCCCCTGCGTCAATCGACGGCGCCGCTATAAGCGTTTTTGGGCGTAACCCCGACGGCGGACTTTTTAGGATTTATAATATAGACTAGAGGTACAGGTTTACGCGATAACTGTATGTTTTGATATGTATGATTAACGGATGCATTGGTTTGGGTGTAGAAACTTGCATTTTTATTGGTATGATTTTTGTAGAAGTGGGTAACTGCTTTTAATTGAACTGTAAAGTATGATGGTGATGCATGCGAGTTCTTCGAGCCCTTTGTAAGTTAAGATGTTACTGAACGCAACCCTACCCTACCCTACCCTACCCTACCCTACCCTACCCTACCCTACCCCTACACTACCCTACCCTACCCTACCATACCCTACCCTACCCTACCCCTACACTACACTACCCTACCCTACCCTACCCTACCCTACCATACCATACCCTACCCTATCCCTACACTACACTACCCTACCCTACCCTACCTTACCACTACCCTACCCTACCCTACCCTACTCTACCTACCCTACCCTACCCTACTACCCTACCCTACCCTACCCTACCCTACCCTACCCTACCCTACTACCCTACCCTACCCTACCCTACCCTACCTAACTCTACCCTACCTAACTCTACCCTACACTACCCTACCCTGCCCTACCATACCCTACCCTACTACCCTACCCCTACACTACCCTACCCTACCCTACCCTACCCTACCCTACTCTACCCCTACCCTACCCTACCCTACAATACCCTACCCTACCCTACCCTACCCTACCCTACCCTACCCTACTCCTACACTACCCTACCCTACCCTACCCTACCCTACCCCTTCCCCTACCCCTACCCTACCCTACCTACCCTACCCTACCTACCCTACCCTACCTAACTCTACCCTACCTAACTCTACCCTACCTAACTCTACCCTACCTAACTCTACCCTACCTAACTCTACCCTACCTAACTCTACCCTACCCTACCATACCCTACCCTAGTCCCTACCCTACCCTACCCTACACTACCCTAACCTACCCTACCATACCCTACCCTACACTACCCTAACCTACACTACCCTACCCTACCCTACCCTACCATACCCTACCCCTACCCTACCCTACCCCTACACTACCCTACCCTACCCTACCCTACCCTACACTACACTACCCTACACTACCACCGACAGTCCAAGTTTCAGCTAAATCGGCCCAGAAACGGCTGAGATATTGCAAACACAAATTTATCGTATTTAATGGCGAATCCCCTTGGCGAGCGGTGCCCGGCGCCGGTATTCGTTGTCAAAGGTCAATGACCTCCCGGCTCTGATTATTTCCAGTCAGTTTTTAAGCGAGCCTAAAGCACGTGCCCTCTGCTCGGCGACGGTCGCGGCCCCATCACGTGCACACCGCTGAACCCACCCCCTCAAGAATTTAATACGACAAATTAGTGCACGCGATCGACTTACAGCGAAAATTTCACCCCCGTAGCCCTTACCGTTCCCGAGCAATAGCCTGTTTTTGCCGATTCTAATGCTAACCCTATGGCGCACATGAGCACGCGCCACGGGCGCACCCCCGGCCACATCGTGCCCAAGATTTAATACGACCTGTTTTATTACTTGACCCACGAGTCGTGAAAATTTCACCCTCCTGCGTCCATCGACAGCGCCGCAATAAGCCTTTTTGGGAGTAACCCCGACGGCGGCGGCGTGGGCGGCGGACTTTTTAAGATTTATAATAGTAGACTAGAGGTACAGGTTTACGCGATAACTGTATGTTTTGATATGTATGATTAATGGATGCATTAGTTTGGGTGTAAAAACTTGCATTTTTATTGGTATTATTTGTGAAGAACTGGGTAACTGCTTTTGATTGAACTGTAAAGTATGATGGTGATGCATGCGAGTTGTTCGAGCCCTTTGCAAGTTAGGATGTTACTCAATTCAACCCTACCCTACCCTACCATACCCTACCCCTACCCTACCCCTACACTACCCTACCCTACCCTACCCTTACACTACCCTACCCTACCCTTACACTACCCTACTCCTACACTACCCTACCCTACCCTTACACTACCCTACCCTACCCTACCCTACCATACCCTACCCTACCATACCCTACCCTACCCTACCCTTACCCTACCCTACCCTACACTACCCTAACCTACCCTACCCTACCCATACACTACCCTACCCTACCCTACCCTACCCTGCCCTGCCCTACCCTACCCTACCCTTACACTACCCTACCCTTACACTACCCTACCCTACCCTACCCTACACTACCCTACCCTACACTACCCTACCCTACCCTACCCTACCCTACCCCTACCCTACCCTACCCTACCCTATCCTACACTACACTACACTACCACCGACAGTCCAAGTTTCAGCTAAATCGGCCCAGAAACGGCTGAGATATTGCAAGAACAAATTAATTGTATATACTGGCGAATCCTCTTGGCGAGCGGTGCCCGGCGCCGGTATTCGTTGTCAAAGGTCAACGACCTCCCGGCTCTGATGCTTTTGACTCAGTTTAGCAAGCGAACAACTGAGCCTAAAGCACGTGCACTCTGCTCGGCGCCGGTCGCGGCCCCATCACGTGCACACCGCTGAACCCACCCCCTCAAGAATTTAATACGACAAATGAGTGCACGCGATCGACTTACAGCGAAAATTTCACCCCCGTAGCCCTTACCGTTCCCGAGCAATAGCCTGTTTTTGCCGATTCTAATGCTAACCCTATGGCGCACATGAGCACGCGCCACGGGCGCACCCCCGGCCGCATCGTGCCCAAAATTTAATACGACCTGTTCATTTACGTGACCCACGAGTGGTAAAAATTTCACCATCCTGCGTCAATCGACGGCGCCGCAATAAGCGTTTTTGGGAGTAACCCCGACGGCGGCGTGGGCGTGGGCGGCGGCGGACTTTTTAAGATTTATAATAGTAGATAGATTAGTTGGGCGGAGTTTGGTAGTTTTTTATTTAACTTGTGGTATGTTGTGCTGATTGCGGGTTGTTCAAACCTTTCAAATGTAAGGACCTTATTGAACTCAACCCTACCCCTACACTACCCTACATACGACTGGACGCTTTCCAAGCCCACAAGCATCACGACGCCGAGATGGAATGTAGCCGAGAAATCACCCTCGCCATCTGCTCTAGAGCTAATCGTGTGGGGCGGCGTGTGGGGCGCCGCTTAGCCTATGGGGGTGCACTTCTAGTGGATGGGGGACGGGGGTGCACCTGCACCCCTTTCATATGGAAAGTTACTTCCCTGATTACAGCTCCCCGTATTGCACCTAATCAGGGAACGGCCAGGAAACGAAGGAACTATTTCTGGATGACAGGCGAATAACCGCTCACGCAAGGAGCGGAGCTCCGCCCCGTCCAAAGTGGCTAACAAAGCAGAGACAGAGGCAGCATCGCATCTTCCATCAAAGAACTGGTTTCTGGCTTGGAAGATGAGCTCCATCTTTGCATCCGAGTCGGTGCTGTCAGGAATCAGCTGGTCTAATGGAGTGAGAGTAGTGAGACGACTAGCTATTGTATCAAGTCCTGTCTCCACGTGTTAACATTTTCGGTTTTTACGCGTTTTAGCAAACGAGAGTTTTGCGCTTTTTTCGCTTTTTAACGGACGCTTTTGCGAGTTTTGCGAGTTTTTCGCTTTTTACGGTTTTAGTTTGTCAGTCTTTCAGAACAATTACAATTTCAGAACAATTTCAATTTCAGAGAAAGAACATCTATCTCCGCCCTTCGTGCGCTGTATGCCGTGGCCCTCTTGTCCCACAGGGCAGGTATCTGGCGCACGGTTTTTATTAACCCCTCGATTTTCGCTGTAAAGATAGTTATAGGGGTATCATCACGGTACCCTATTGTTATCACCTCTATGACGTCAGTTAATTATCAATTATCTGAAATGATCTGATATCGTAATATCTGTTATCCATAGACTCACTATGTAATTATTTGACATCCACATCGTTGGAATAGCAACAGAAGTTATTGGTATGGTTGTCTGAGTACTTGCCATGATCATTGCCTTAATCAAATTGCGTTTTATCGCTTTCCACGCTTTCCATTGCATCCATTTCACCGTAAAATGGTATTGATAGCAGAAGGATTACCTTTTTAGCCTCGTCAAAAACCGGAAAACTTTCATTCGATCCAAATGTTTGGATAAAATCGCGCGTTTTTACAAATGAGAGTTTTGCGTTTTTTAAAGGTTTTACGAGTTTTGCATGACACAAACTGACGCGTTTTACGAGTTTTGCAGTTTTTTGATTTTATGAAGCCACGCGTTTTTCGATTTTTGACAAATCTTCCGCCGTGGAGATGGCACCGTGTAATTTAATGGTACAGATCAACGCCGGATCATGAAAAACTCGCAAAACATCAAAAAAGCGTTAAAACGTCATTTAAAACGCGCAAAACATGTACCGTGGAGAACGACCTTCAGAGCTGCCTGGTCTTCGTAGCATTTGCACCGATTCTTCTCGATCGGACTCTGAATTCTGTCCCTCCTGCGTATTACTTGAGGCATTGCTATGTAGCTAAGTCGTTGGCAGAGTTTCATTATCCATGCTTTGCAAACAGTGCCATAACAACACAGTTAATTAATCACCAAGCTTCTTTGCAAGTTCCAATACAGTTGAATCGCACGCGATTTGAGTGCAAAAATCAAGAAAAGTGCCAACTTGTTCCCGTAAAATATTTTGAATATTGACCCAAAAAAATGAGTAATTTCCAGATAAAATAACAGCGAAATCAGTTTTCGCTTGCCAATAAAACTCACAGATATTGAAGCTCCATTATTAAAGGAACATTTTAGTATATGCCATTCTTGATAAAACTTCTTAGCCACGCAATACCAGCGCAAAATAAAGAGACACTGAAAACACGACCAATCACTCCGATTTACCATAGGAAAATACATAGAAAATGTATGTCTCAACTGCGCCAAATATACAGACAGTTATATACCTACATGTGACGTCATGATTAGCCCGACCAATCAGAAGCAAGTCGATTTCAGCCACAAATAATTAATTTCTGAACTAACTAGGCATTTTTTTAACAAAGTGATTTTAAATTAAATCATTAAAAATTCTGAGCTTTTTTATTTTACCAAAACATACAGAGCATGCAGATAGGTCCCAACCCTATTGGAAAACAAAGCATACTAGTCGACAGAAAATTCATCAAAGATTACGATTAGTGCATTTGCATGGCTCAGGAGACATTTTTTCGTAGACAAAAGTATCGTTAAAGACAGCGTTCCGTAACACTTTATAAGGGGGATAATCACAGCCGATTTTTACGCTCTTTGAATATTTTGCGGAACGATGAAATTGCTAGGTGTTGAGCATCCATTTCGCATGGAAAGTGAAATTTAGGTGTTTAGACGATTCCGCCATAGAAAGCAAGTAGACAAAATCAGTTCAAAATGTCTTATAATTAGGTTAACTTTTTATATTTTTTTCTACCACTGAACATTACGTTCACTGAATTAACCAAGCCCAGCAAAAAAAGTTTTACGAAGATGAACTGAAAATAATGCTGTATCGCATTCACTAAGACACTATCTATTAGGGGAGCCAGTGAAAATTTGCAGCAACTTGCAGCCCTAGCATCTAGACACTTTTTTCTTCTAAAGGTTGGCCGTGGCTTGGTGCACTTGAGCACAAGTGGTAAATGCCCCAAAGGGTGTTTTCGCGATAGCTCAAAACACCAAGGCAATAGAGAGCTGCAACCTGGCATACCTGACCTTTGCTGCACGCTGGATCTTGTGACACCAGCCGCACTTTCAAGTCAGGTCAGGTCACTGACCTATGACGTCATAAATGAACCTCTGTACGATCCTCAGATGTCGCAACCTTGCAACGCTCTCAGTGCCAGAGTAACTTTCACAGGGAGGTGAGACTTGCAGGACTTATTGTCCTTCAGAGGTCTTACAACTTGCATATCTCATATTTTTCCTAAATGTCACATAAAGTCAGGTTGGTCACGTGACCTCACCTATAAGTCAATGGGGAAATATGAAAACTGTTATTTTGGCGCCAGGAATGATATTCAATTGTCTCAAATACATGGAATCGTTACTTCATGCACTCCTTGCAAGATCTGATGCTGCATTTTTGCATTGTTGACCTTGCATGACGTCATTTATGACGTCACTAGGGTCATACGAGTTTTTCGTCAATAACTCCCAATCAAATTGAGCTAGAGAGTCGACAAGGTCACCAATGGACTCCGGAAGACCTGCCGAATCGAATGATATGCGATATGACCTCCTTCGACCAACTTCGTGATTTGAAGACCTCTGACCTGACCTTGACTCGAGGTCAAGGCCAGGTTGACCTTACGGTGGCCTCAACCAAACAAAAGTATACCATTCGACGCGCCTGAGCAAGGCGAACACGACGATGTCAAAATCGTGGTTCTGCGGCCATTTTTTGCGAAGCTATTTACCAAAAACCAAACCCGCTGCTTGGGTCATGTTATGAAATGGGGCCTTCCCGGGCGAGATTTACGCTGTTTCATGATATGTATAAATTGGTAGGGCATTATCGTTTGAATAAAAATTGGTTTGGAAGCAATTTTCTATGGAGGTAGGACACCATTTCAATGTCCTACCCAGCTCATATCGTCATAAATTTCGACCTACCCTCAAAAGTATTCATGCGTTATTCGAACAGCAATTAGGCAAATTGCAAGCTCGCCACAGAGCACAAATCCTATAAGAGATAGTCCTTATTTAAAACATAGGTATGCTCATTGGATATTCAAGAAGGTTGCTCCTAAATATTGTGGTTCTAGCTTCAAAAACATGGATGTTATGAATGCCGATAGGTTTCGCGAGGCTACACCGGCCGGATCGCCCACTGTGCAGTGGGGGGGGGGGGGGGCATATGTTACCACCCTGTCGCGTTTTTTTTTGCGTGTGAATAAAAAACCGCGGCGCGTAGCACCGCGCCGCTTGGGGTAGCTTTTGGTATACCAATTTTGGACAATGTGTGAAATTTTTTACCCCAGGTCATGTCAGGTCAGGTCACCAGGTCAAGTTAACTGACCAAGCCTAAAAAAGTTTGCAATCATGCCCAGCCTGCAGTGTTTGTCAGAAAGGTTTTAAACTTGGTGGATTGCATGCTGTTATGGGCGCCTACAATTTGTATATCTCGGATTTTTTATATCCGTGACCTAAGGTCAGGTCAGTGGCGTGACCTTTCCATTATAAGTCAATGGGGAAAAATGAAAATGCCTCTTGATCCGTGTGTACGCATCGGAACAGTCTAAATATTTCAGAATCACAATGATTTAGTCCACTCGTGATGACCAAGGTGTCATTTTTGCTGATAGCCTCTAGACAGGTCATCCGAGGTCACATGAGTCTACAAACAGTTTTTTGCCAATAACTCGCGATTGGAAAGAGATAGAACGCTGGGGATGGTCTCATTGTGTTTGTCTTGTTGAGACGCATCGACTGATATGCAACATGACCTTTTCCGGTAAGATCATGACCTTGACCTGAGGTCAAATTTTCAAGTTGACCTTTCAAGGTCAAATCATAGTTCATTCGACGCGTCTCGGCGAGGGGAACACGATTCTGGCAATAGAAATGTCGTGGCTTTTTGTAGTCGAAAGTTATTGTCGAAAAACACTTTTCGTAAAAATAGCTATTTTTGGAGTTTTTGCCCTCTGGAGGCTAAACTGTTGACCTGAGGTCAATATTGATTATGATCTTTTCAAAAGAAGAGTTCAAAAGCTATCGATTGCTTTTCTATGCGTAATTCTAGCTACCATAGTTCCTGAGATTGCGGCATGCTTTCTGAAAAATATAATGACAATTGGCAAATTTTGATCTTTGATGACCTCTGGTGACCCCAATATTGATCTAAGGTGAAAAATCACCGAAATACTTTCAAACGTACGCATTGAGAGCTATCGACTGCTTTTTACCGACGCGGTAAAAGCAGTCGCGGCGTCTTTCTAGCCCTCTTAGTTTTTGAGTTAGAGGTGGGTGGTAACATATGCCCCCCCCCCCCCCACTAGGGCGAAGTTGGCTGAGACCGCCACTGGGGCGCGGGATAAATAACATGCTTCATGACCAACTTTGACTACTTTGATGCCTTACTTCCGATTGGTCAACTGTAAGAGCATGTGACCTAATCAAGGGTTACCAAACGTTTTTTGCTAATAAATCCTTGCATAAAAATGGTACAGCCGCACAAATGGTCTCATTCTGTTCAGCTCGCCAAGGCGCATCGAATGATACGCGTGATGACCTTGAAATCACGTGACCTTGAGGTCAAGCGACCTGATGTAACGTGACCCGAGGTCAACCTTTGACCTTGACTTCTCAAGGTCAACACATATATCTTTCGATGCGGACTGACGAGAGAATTACGGTGGTACTCGAAATTTTGGCCTAGCTTGATTACTTCAAAAGTTATTCGTAAAAAACTGTCTTCGCATCTAGAGCCGCTAATTTGGCTATTTTGACCCCTGTGACCCCTGAGTCAACCTCCAAAATGCGGCAAATGCGTCATAGGACACACGTCATTGCTGAATCTGAAGCAGACTCGCAATATAACAGAAAATCCCGACCGCAATTAACACCGGCCAAATTGCCCCACACCCCCGGCCAAATAACCCTGCTAGTGGGGCAATTTGGCCGCCTTGCAGACCTTTGCAATACGTCACAATTTCAATATAAGTAATTACTCTATCATTTCAAGTTCACTGTCCAGTAAAGTAAACTGAATGCGGCACCTGCTAGCGTTGAGAAAATGCAGAAGTGTGTCGTCAATTTTAAGTTATATCGTTTTCTAAAAAAGCGGCCAAATTACCCCAACCTCCCCTACCAGTTCGTGTGTAGCGCGTTTCACACGGGACTCACCGACCAGTCGGAGGTCGGTGTCCGTCTCAGCGGTCGGCGCCCGCAGTTCAGTCAGCTTCGGCTGGTCCTGTGCCTTCAATACGAGCTCTAGGCTCGTGGCCGGCGCCGGAACCTCTCCACCGCGGGTTTGCCGATCGGTTAGTTCCCGCCGACAGTCGCCGACGATATCGTCGACGGCGGACCGCCAGCGATGGCAGACTATTGGCACCGACGAAACAGAAGGAACAAGTGGCGTCAACGGAAAGCCTGAAACTCAAAGTCCACAAACCGGCAGAGTTTATATTTCTGGCAACTAGGCGGCAACCATAGTACGGCGGCCGTTCACGTCTCCAGCAGCCCTTTACCTACCATATCCCGGCAGTTGCTGGGGTATTTCGCCACCCACCGTTTGCTGGGGGGGGGGGGGCGTTAAACGCCCCCAGCCGATAACTCGAGAACCAATAGGCGCAGCGAAACGCACGAGGCGGCAAACGAAAGAGCGCGACGAGACGCTTCAGATGAGTACTTCAAAGTTGAATTTTGAGGTCACAGGTCGGGTCAAGGTCAGGTCAAACACCTGAAATCGGGCTTTCAGTAGCATGGACTTCAGGACTTCGCAATGGGCGCCTCTCGTCATAAACTCTGTCAAAACGGTGCACAATCCATCATATAAGGCCTACAAGAGTGTCAGTTCCATGTAGGGGTCAGTCAAGCATAGGTCAGGGTCAAGGTCAGGTCAACCGGGTAGGCACATATCCCCGAAAATCAAAACTGATATTCGCAGCCCGTGACACATGTTTTATGGGTAATTTGGGGCGTAGAACACGATGGTGACATTCATTTTATCATATGTGTACGTGTTTGGCTCAAAAAGTTCAATTTAAGAAATGCATGTATCATGGTCGTCAAGTAGTCACGAGAAATTGCCAAGTTTCAGTTCAAGAATTTGGAAAATTCGGAACGATAATCAATAATCGAAGACAGCCATTTGATTGTTCATGGTATTGGCAGTCTAATGGCGTTTACGGCATGTCTGTATGTCTATTCTGTGATTTTATATGATTTTTTGAACATATGCCGTTTTTGGTCGAAAACTCAGAAATCATGACGTCACTAAAACCCCGATATCTCAAAATTTTTCCGACCGATTTTTTTGAAACTTTGTCACAATAAACTCCAATCAATTCCCTACAGGTACCCAAAATTTGGCGCGCCTGCGGCGCGCCGTTTTTATGCTATGGCCCGGCGAAAAAAGTGGGGGCGTTTAACGCCCCCCCCAGCAACTCGCGGGATATTACGTTCAGATTTCCGACCAGGCTTCCCCATTGCTGAACTGTCTGTTGGCTAAGGAAAAAATAACAACAACCCGGATGTTATTGTGAAATACGACCTCGCCAGTCGCCAGGGCACTCACCCCGCCTGGCGCGGAACATGTCCCAGCAGTCCATCTTGCTCAGCACCATCTTCAGTAGCTTGTAGTCAAGGTGGTAAATGTTGGTACCGCAAGCCGCAGGCGGCCTACGCTCACCGGACGCCGGCCCCGCCTCCTCCGTAGTTGGGGTGACGTCACAACTGGTGGTGGCGTCACACTTGTCACAGGTGTCGGCCTTCAGTGAGACCACCTCTTCGCCGTCACTGTGGTGAAATGACGTCAAAGTGACGTAGTAAGACGTCATCTATGGTCAGTCATAAGGCGATAATTTCAAGATGTCTTCATTTTACCGAAACAGCACCGTACCATGGCCCCACCTAGGTAAGCCCATCCAGTGTCTTACAGACAAACTGTATACACAACCGGGTTGGTTCTTACAAACAAAATGCCCACACAACCAGGTTGACTCTTACAAACTGTCTACACAACCGGGTTGACTATTACCGACAAACTGTCTACACCAAGTGTCATCCCTTGCAGCCAAAGGCGGCTGCCTCTAATGTTTACCCTTATCTTTGCCCCCCCCCCCCCCCCAGTGCCACCCCTGCTGCCTCTCAGTCTCACATCTGCGAACGGTCGGAGGGCGCTGCTCGCCGGCGGACCTCCTGCCGCAGCTCCTCCACGACGACCTGGCGAGTGGTGCGCTCCTCGAGGACAGCCTGTCGCAGGCGGACCACCTCTTCACGTAGATGGACCACCTCCTGACGCAGTGTGGTGTTGTCTCCTTTCAGTATGGCGTTGTCTCCCTTCAGTGTGGCGTTGTCTCCCTTCAGTGTGGTGTTGTCTCCCTTCAGTGTGGCGTTGTCTCCCTTCAGTGTGGTCACTTCCCCCTTCAGTACGGCGTTGTCTCCCTTCAGTGTGGCGTTGTCTCCCTTCAGTGTGGTCACTTCTCCGTTCAAACCACCAACCTCTTCACGAAGAGCAGCCAGCTCCCCGCACAAATCTTCTAATTCCATCTGAAACACAAATGATAAGTAGGTATCCATTCCTAGGCTTCCAGTAATCAGATGAGACAATGACAAACAAACCATCTGTATTTAGTCTTTCTTGAAAGCATTGATCTTGATGTGAGAGCCGCGGTGCGGCGACACGAAAAACTACTCTGTTGATACTGAGGGCCATAGAAGCGATGTCGTGTATCATACAGAATCTACGCGCGGTAGTACCAAGGGGAAGTTGAAGCAATGCCGGAGTTGGGGCAAAGCCGAAATTCGAGATATTTCGAAAACCGTAAGACATGGATGCCACCTGTCAGTAGCCGCGTTTACATAGGGCTAGTTGCCAGATAGTGGAATTCCACTAACGAGACATTTTTTCCACTAACGAGACATTTCAGGCACCTTCAGATAATTCTGACGACCTATCCGGCCAGAAGGACCAAACCGATTGACAAAAATAAATACATCGTGGCGGATGAATACTACCGAGGTATTTCAGGCCTAGACATAGTATAGATGTCGCAACTCGCGGCCTTCCGAGCAGAAAGGGCGAGGTATAGATGACGCTTCTGCAGCAAGTCACTGGAACGTGCGAGTCGTGGAATGGAACGGAAGATACGGAACGGGGGCTTCTTAACGGAAGCTTATTCGTTTTATTTTCATTTAAGAATTGATTTCGTGCGCTAGGGAAAGAACATTGTCTTCTTTTTTCTTACGTCTGCACCCCCCCCCCGTCCCTTCCATCCTTTGGATCAGCCAGTGTGCAGCAAGAGGGTTCATCGGAGAAAAACAACAAAGAGCAATCCTCCCTGAGCCTGTCAGGTCAGAAATAACCTGAGCATAGGCGGCGGAATGGGGAGGGCACCGGGGCACCGTGTCCCCCTTTGATTTTGGCATTTTAACATTAGCCCTATGGGCGCTGCATGGAAAGAATGGGACCAAAAGTCGGCGGTGCCCCCCCCCCTTAATTGAAGGTGCTCCGCGGCTACTGAACCTGATGACCGTTCGTTATGCCCTACTGCCCACGCTTCTTAAAATTTCAGTAGTAGTCAGTTATCTGGCCAATGTTTCCGTATAGGGGTTGGCAAACACAACTGAGCCTCGTGAGTGGGATGAGTACTGGACACAGAAGTGGACAATCTGTTGGCAAGGAGCCCGCAAGGATAATATCTCGAAACTCAGGACTACGTATACAAACACTTTAAAAGCATCTAAATCTATACTATAATCGAAAGCCGCATTGTTGTGAACTACCGGCACGTGCGTCCAATCACCATCAAGAACGGAAGTCCGACCTACAGCAAGCACGACAGTCCGATCATAGATGTATTGAAAAATAACTAGCAACTTTAAACATCGCCTTCCTCAGCCACGCTCTACACCGCATCACATAAGAAAACCGCCAATATCGATTACAAAACACACAAAGGAATTTCGTAGGTAGAGATCAGAGGAATACTTCACCTCCTTTATCTGGCGCGTCAATAGGTATAAAGTAATCTTTGGCGTCTACGCACTAGCAACATCTATAATGCAAACAGCAGTTCAGAAACCATCCACTAAAATTGCAACAAGGCAAGGGTTGGTCAAAATAAATTATAGTCACCGTGATAAATAGCAAACGAAATACAGAACAAGCACAACAAAGCATTCCACACTCGTTTAGACTGTACCTACAATATGCCTACATAAGACATTGCAGCAGTGTACAAGGGAAACATTCTTTAAAGATGCTAACGTGAGGAGTTTTAAAAGTTTGGTGAACATAGTTACGAGTCACTGCACAAGAAATGTCGCGGTCGCCAGCCGGCCCAGGCGAAAGAGTCGACGGAGACGGCGTCAAACAAACCCGAGAGGGGGTAGTTTCATCCGCATCAGCGGAGGCGCTCTCTCTGTTAAGGTCGTCAGTTACCAGCCGCAGCACCCTGCTGGCGATTTGATAGCTGCTCTCATTCTCAGCTGGCTGAGCGCCATGTGCCGGGTCATCCGGCTCCATGATTTCCCCTTTCATTAGCAGCTGCTGTTGTAGTTATTGTTGTTGCGTTCCTTTCAGCCGCTGCCGCAGCATAGCCGCACGGTTCTGGATGGTTCTCACGGCGGCAGCCAGGGTCACCAAATCCGTCTCCCCGTAGCCACACCAGACTCGGGAAAATGTACCGAGATGTACCGAGCCAATGTTGCAGCACTTGCGGCATTCATCGGTAGGACTCCGCCCAACCCAATGTCGGCACTGGCAGGAGCCCGACCAGTGGTCCAAACGAAACTGATGAAAATCGACAGCTGATGAGCGGTCCTCCACTGACGCCGGACGGGTGGCGACGGCGCGGCCGGTCCTGGAGCTGGAACAGCAGAATGGACCGGTCGGGACACGCGGCTCATCAGTCCATTCGTCCTGCTACTCCCCGTAGACCCCAGCTCCTTCGCTGCAGGTTCTCGCGTCTGCCGACCGGTCCGTCCACACCCACGCGGCTCGATAGGGGAGGGGAGGGCAGATATCATTACGTCGCTTGAAGCAGTTCAGCTGCCGAGGCTCTTTGTCGCAACGCCGCCAGCGCCACGCATCGCAGCAGCACATACCGTGCAGTGCCAGCCTCTTCGCGGCAGACGCGGCATCGGGCAGCAGGGCACTCCACGTCGTTGAATTGTGGGCATCCGGCCTCGGGAGGCGGCCGATGCAGAGCAGGTACTGGCGGATGTCGATAACGACTGCACGGTCGGCCTCCAGGACGGAGCCAGGACAGCGGTCGACCCATATCGACCGGTACCATCCGTCCGGCCAGCTCCGCTGCCAGGCGCGCGCAGCGTCACGCGCGCGCCTGCCTTGCAGATAGTGCCCACGTCAATCGGCGCTACCGTTGGGATAGACGGCGGTCGACCCATATCGACCGGTACCATCCGTCCGGCCAGCTCCTCCAACACCGCTCTTAGGGCGAATAGCTCGCCGCGCGTGCTAGAGCAGAGGGCGCCTGCCGCGACACGCACCTCTCGGATGTCGCGGTTCGGGGGGGGGGGGGTGGCCCCTCCTCCTCCATCTAGCACACCATCGGTGGCGGAGCTGTCTGACCAGATCAAGCTCGCCTCAGACGGGAGCTCCGCCAGACGACTTTCCGCCGCCTTGGCTCGCCAGCCGTCGCGCCCAAACTCGCTTCAGGCCGTGAGTCTATAGCCGGCGCGGTGGCGTGGCTTCGCCATGGTAGCCTTGGGCGGGTTGTCCTCAGAGAACGCATTCGCATTGGCAAGGAGGCGAGCAGCGCCACGAGTCCTGAAAAGACCAAACAATATCAATAGACAATCAAAACTGTAAAAATTGGCATTAACTGCGCAACTGATGTTTGCTTGTTTGTTTATTAGGGTTTACGGGCGCTGCGGTGGTCATTTTGCACCCATGAAGCTGTTCTGGTGAACCTGCGCAACTGAGCAGTGATCATGCTATAACTTATGTTTGGCGTAGTACCAGGGTTCCACCTAAAATTTCGGCGCACGTCAGGTGTAACGTCACATGCGACAAATTCAGCGCATGTCAGTTGGGCAAACTAAGGCTGATGGAATAATATAAAACAAGGGCACCAAAAATTGATCCTAAATGACCATACTTGGACATTAAAGGGACCCTCCCACCTTCAAAAAAGTTTATGAATTGGCATGAAAGTGATGTCGCTCGGTTCAGAAAGAGCGAAAACGAATATCTACCAAATTTCACCGAAAAATATTCACCGGTTTTCAAGATATTAGACTTTTACTTTTGCTTACTTTTTTGGGATCTCCGCTGTTTCTAGCGACTTTATTTTAGAAGTGCGGCGTTTGCGGCAGATGTTGCGCGCAAATAGCATATACCACCGCGTGCTACAAAACGTTTTAGTCAAACATTTAAAAATCGTTAGATATCTGCGCTGACGTCACACATTCAGAGGGGTATACCTAAGCATTAGCCCCTCTGAATCAAAATGCTGCAATTTTGAAATTCAATATTTCCGATTTAAGGCATTTCTCGATGTTGTGAGTGCCGAAACCGGTAATTGTGAGCCAGGGACCCCATTTTGGCTATCTCAACTCAAATCTAATGTTAAGGTGGGAGGGTCCCTTTAATGCAGACCCTCTCTGTATCACCAATTGTCAGAAAACAAGCGGTTTCAAGGAGCGTTAGAGAGTCATGAAGCCAGGATAAAACACAGTGCTATTTTCTAAAAACAGTTTTTACATGATAGAGTTAGGCAACTCTCTCTCTCTCTCTCTCTCTCCGTTTACCATTCGCAAGGCCAAAAAGGCCAATTGGTTTTGAAAGACATTGGATTACAAGCTGAGCATTTTTTACTTTATCATAAAATGTTAAACCTGCGTGTAGATAAAGTCTGAACGGTGGTTTGTAGGCTGATAGGTTGGAGGTTGAAGGTTAGTAGGGAAGGTAAGGTCAGGATAATTTCTGCTTTTTATTTTCATTGGACTTCAGTCTTCATCAACACACGCATCAAAAATATCATCTATTTGAGCATCTTCAAGCCTCAATATACAAGTTGTACCACAAAAAATTAAAAATTGATGTCATGCCAACATATGGTCATGATTTTTACCACCAGAATTGAATTAAATGCCTATTGATGCTTTACCTAATATTTTGAAGCCTGAAATCTGATTAACCAAACATTTTTTTTTTCTTGTGTTGTCAGTCTAAAATTTGGCTGGCTTGAGCGCGATGCTATTGCTCTAGCAGAATCTCAAACGGATGTCTACCAAGTGCCATTCCCAAGAAAGTTTTTCAAGATTCTAAAACCACAAACTTTGTTGCTGCCTGATCGTGTGATGGTAAATCAAATGATAGCACTCCGTCTCAGTCTGAGCCCAGTTTTACAAACAGAAAATAGCCACCTGCCGGATTATTTTGCCTAAAGGCTAATTCACATATGGAGTGTAGGTAAATGGTGAAGCCCTCACTGCTTACATGCCTATCGCGTTTACCCCCTGTATGTTGTACCTACGTGGAATGGATATATGAGGAGAAAAATTCCAGGCAGCTATTTTTGTTGGTAAATCGGGTAAAGTAAAACTGGCCTCTGAACGAAAATTTGAACTGAGTGAGATGTCGGCTCTTTGGTGGTTTGGATAGGAGTTGATGATTTTAATTGAAAGATTAAAAGGAAAGGGTTTCAAGACAATCGGCATGACAAACCAACACCTTACCTGCAGCTCAAGTTTGCCGATTTCTTCATCAAAATCTAGTCTTCGTCTAGTCCACACAAATCAAGATAAAATTACTGGATAGGTACAACTTCTTCTTCTTCTTCTTCTTCTGCACCTCACCTGCCATGCCCCCTACACTTCTACCTTATTCTGATAAATATCTTTACATAATTTTCACAAGAATGCCACTCAACGGGGTAGATCTAAAAGAGTGCAGGGCTTAAGTTTTGAGCTACAGAGTTCTCAGTGATTTTAAGACACCCAATATGTCTTTGGCACGCCGTATTTGTCTCTCACCGCTTGCGAATTCGGCGATATGATTGGTCGAAGGCCGAGGCTATGGGTCCAAGAAAAGGCCAAGATTCCTGCCAAGATTCTTACAGATAGCCAAGGCCGATGACTGACGTGACTGACGGCATGTTACTGCCCTTGGCATATTGCCAATGCACTGCTCCGTCATATCGGCAGTGATGTCAACAGTCATATCGGAAGTAATATGGTAGCTATACGCAAAAACCATTTGGTGTATGGCTACCATACTTTTCCGATAACGAGACATTCTAGATCAATCTCTCTACTGTTGGCGACATCTGCTGAGAAATCCCAAGACCGAACGCAAGCACATAAAAGTAATGCACTCTAAGGATGCGTTCGAAATCTGGGAAGTGACGGATTTCATTCCTCAATGCGTGTCCCAGCGTTCCCCATGCTGTTTGTTCCGCCATCTATTGCCATGTTTCGCATTCGCACTTCATGAATTCACCACCCCGCCAAGTAGGTTGGTATCAAGTTGGTATAGGTGTCGCATTGCTCTGGTCGATTAGGCTGAGCCAGCTGTCTGGAGAGTGGAGCCGATCCCAAAAAAAAACGCAGAAATTCAGAACACCGACTCCAAAGCAATGGCAATTGGCAGCATGCATATCATTAGAGCGTAATTCTGTCGTGATTGCGTCAGAAGCAAACATAATGGCAAGAGTTTCTTGTGTGTCGGTAGGCGCGTGTGGAGTCGCTGGACCGACCGGGGACGTACCTAAGGGGGGACGGACGGGTTGCGCCTCCCCCCTAGGGGTTTTCAGGGCCCATGCCGGCAGAAGGCCAACGTTGGCCAAAATCACGTCGGAGACGAACGAAATTCATGGGAATCCCCCAAAAAATCACGTCAGGACTCAGGACAATCAAGGCTCTCCGACTCGCCTGCCACCTAGGGCCCTTCAATTTACTGCGTGGGGCCTCCTGTGAATAACCGCTAGTGTCTGTGTCTGACCACTAGGACCCTGGACCCCTCTGACTCCTCGGGTAGAGGGCCCTCTGTAGGTAGGAGGCTCTCTCTACGGGATTCCTCCGCTCCTCCCCCTCGGCCAAATTCTAGGTTATACGTGCCTGCACTAAGCCGGGGTCGGAGAGAGGAGTTGACGACCGAATGACAAGGAGTACTCGTCCTGAAAGTAAACATTTGGAATATAAACAATCCAAAGCTGTTCAGTATTTATATCATTCGAGAGCAGTGCCTTCAATTTGGATACACTTAGCATTCATTTCCCACACCCGTGTACACTCCACAAAGGCTTCTCCGCTGCGGACTCCAGCTTCCGCCGATGCGTCAGTTCTGTTATGGTCGGTAGTGGCGATTAACACGGCGATATCCTTGGAGCGACACAGGACGACCGAAACACGATGGCGGCGACCATGGAACTGTTTATTTTTTATGTGCTTCCATATGACCGGGGGGTGAGACCAAATGAAGGGAAAGGAAAACGTGCCCCATCACAACACCCCCCCCCCTCAAGACGCATGCGTCGGTACAAGATACGCATTGCGTCTAACACATAAACAAAAATGTACACCACACACGGTGTGGACGCACGAACTCAGTCGTACGTCTGGTCCGCCCAGCGCACGGTCAGTCGGGCCGGACGGCGACGGCGGCGCGTCCCACGGCGCACTGAGCTGGGGTCGTCGGCGCTGTTCCGCAGCACCGGTGGTGCCGGCTGTCCGCCCGCCGGCGCAGCGGCGGCGGTCTCCTCCGTGCCGTCGGGTGCCGAGCTCGGAGCGAGCTGCTGCCGGCGCCCGGGTGCAGGTGTGGCGGCGCCCTCCGAGATGAGAGATCTCTGGGGTCGCAGATAGCGCTGGTTCCGCCAGTAGACTCGGCCACTGGGCAGCCGGACCAGGTAGTCGCGCCGCTGTCCGACCGCCGTGATGACGCCGACGCGGTCCCACAGCCCCGACCGCGGGTCTTGGACGAGCACACGCTGACCCATGGTGAGCGCGCTGTGCTGGCGGGCTGTCGTGTCGTACCGCTCGGCTGTTTCCTGTTGCTGCGCGGCGGCCCTGGCGTCACAGTCGTCCGCCGCCCGCTGCCAGCAGTCGGCGAAGGCCCGGTGGTGCGCCGGCACTGCCGATCTCAGCGGGTGGCCGAACAGGACCTGAGCCGGAGAGCGGCCGTCGGCGCGCGGCGTGTTGCGCAGCTCCAGCAGCCCCTGCGCGTAGGCGTCCGTGTCGAGCTCGCCGCTGCTGGTCGCCTTCTGGATGAGCCGTTTGGCGGCCTTGACCGCCGACTCGGCGTGCCCATTAGACTGAGGGTAGTGCGGTGTAGAGATCTGGTGCTCCACTCCCCAGCGGCGCAGAAACTCTCGGGTGAGCTGGGCGGTGAACTGGTGTCCACCGTCTGTCCGGAGGGTGGTGGGCACGCCGGTGGCCGCGAATATCTGGCGCAGGCTGCAGACCAGGTCTCTGGCAGTCGCCTCGCCGGCCACGTGCGACACAAACGGCCACCCGGACAGCCGGTCCGCGTATACCAGGAACGTGCGGCCGGCCCAGGCGAAGTAGTCAGCGGAGACAGCCTCAAACACTCGTGATGGCGTCTTTTCCGGCATCAGCGGCTCCTTCTGCTGACTGGGCAGGTACTGCTGGCAGGCCGGGCACGCTCCGACATGGTTCGCAATGTCACTGTCCAGGAACGGCCAGTAGACTACCTGCCGCGCGCGGCGTTTGGTGCGCTCGACGCCCTGGTGACTGGCGTGCAGGCGCTCGAGCGTGGCGCGCCGCAGACTGGGCGGTATCACGAGCCGCTGGCCGCACACCACCAGGCCGTCGTCCACGGCCAGCCGGTCCCGAACTCCCCAGTACGGTCGGAGGCGCGGGTCCAGCTGTGACCGGTGCTCTGGAAACCCGTTCAGGATCAGGTCAGTGAGTGCGATGAGCTCCGGATCGGCGGCGGCGGCGGCGCGCACCTCTGTCAGCGCCGCGTCTTTGAACGGGCTGGGACCGTCGTCCGCCCCGTCGGTGGCCAGCCGTGAGAGCACGCTGGCGAGCTGATGGCTGGCGTCCCTCTCGGCTTCCTCGTCCTCAGGCGCCGGGTCATCCACCGGCGCGCGCGACAGCGCGTCCGGGATGGCGTGCAGCTTGCCTTGCCGCCAGATGGCGAGCAGGTTGAACGGCGCCAGCCGTTCTCGTAGCCGCTGGAGCCGCGGATTTTCGATCTCCGCAAGGCTCTTACTGTTGAGGATCGGGATGAGCGGCCGGTGATCGGTCAGGACTTCAAACCGCTGCATCCCGCCGAGATAGATGCTGCATTTCTTGCAGGCCCAGGCCAGGGCCAGCAGCTCCAACTCGATCACGGCGTGCCGCGACTCGGCGTCCGATAGGAAGCGTGAGCCGCACTGGATCAGTCGCCACCGGCCTGCGGCGTCTTGCTGCAGCAGGCAGTAGCCCAGGCCGCCGGAGCGAGCGGCGTCAGTCTCAAGGACTGTGCGGCGGCGAGGGTCGAAGAAGTCGAGCACGGGAGGCGACGTGAGTGCCATCTTCACCGCGCTGAACGCCTGCTCGTGCGCTGGCGTCCACAGCCACGCGTTCCGCGGCCGCAGCAGCTGTCTCAGCGGCTAGGCGGCGGCGGCGACCTCTGGGGAGAAGGCGCCGAGCTGGGTTACCAGGCCGAGGAACGACCGTAGGTCGGTGATGTTGCCCGGCCTGGGGAAGGCCTGGATGGCACGGACTTTCTTGCCGTCGGCGGTATAGCCAGCCGAATTGATGCGAAAGCCGCAGAATTCGACCTCGTCTTCCGCGAACTGACATTTGTCCGGGTTGAGTGTGATACCGTGCTGGTCACACCTTAGCAGAATCTGCCGCACGTGCTGCAGGTGGGCGGCGTAGTCAGCATCATAGGCCAGGACGTCGTCCACGACCTTACACGTGCGCGGGATGTCGCCGAGCGCGGCGTCACCGCGCTGGTTGTACACGTCGCCAGAGCTGACGATTCCCATTGGAGCCCTCAGGTACCGGTAGCGGCCCCACGGCGTGATAAAACACGTCAGGTCTCGTCTCTGTCTTCTGGCCGGATGGGGACCTGGTGGTACCCCGCCTTGCTGTCCAGCTTGGTGAAGTACGCAGCGCCGGGTGAGACGAAGGCGAGTGCGTCTTGAGGCGAGCGGACAGGGTACGTCGGTCGCTTCACGAACCGGTTCAGTTTCGTGAAGTCCACGGTCAGCCGACAGCCGGACACTGTGCCGTCTGACGACCCCTTGGCCACAGGAACGATCGGATGACACCAGTCTGTGGGGTGCTCCACCGGCTCGATGATGTCCTTTTCCATCAGCTCGTCGAGTTGCAGTCGCACGTCCTCTCGCCAACAGAACGGGATATTCCGGGCGGTGGTCACAGCGTGAGGGACGGCGTCGTCCGTCAGCTCGATCTTCATCGGCTCCCCCGTCATCTTCCGCAGGGTCGACTCCGTATCGAAGACCCTCGGGAACTCGGCTTTCAATTTGTCGAAATCTGCCCGCCGCTGCCGTGCGGAGGGGGTGCCACCGGCGGCCGGGCGGCGGCGCGCGCGTAGGGCCGGGCGGCGGCGCCCGCCCGGTCGGGTCGGCGCCGGCCGAGCTGGCGGCCGGCCGGTCGGCGGCAGAGACGCGGCTTAGGTCCCGGGTCTCCTCAGGTGCCGCCGTCGTGCCGCTGCAGCGCCGTAGTGCGGGCTGTCTGCCGGCGGCGGGGGCCTCAGGCGGCTCGCCGGGCGGCGGCGGCTCCGGTGCCCCACCGTCCGTCCCAGTCTCGGCTGCCGAGCCGCGCTGGCAAATCTGCCGGGGAAAGCTCGCCAGTAGAATTCCCAGGCCGATACAATCGTGCCACGACAGCAGTGGTGAGTGCAGTGCTCGCAGAAGGGACACCTGCACGGTCTGTATGACGTCACCGAGCTGCAGGGTGAGGGCGTACGTGCCCACACAGTCCAGCCGGCGGCTGTCGGCGGCCCACAGCACAGCCGTGGAGGGCGTGAGGTCCGCTCTGCTCACTCCCACGGACTCGGCTTGTTGCAGTGAGAGGGCTGATATCTCGGCGCCTGTGTCGGGCGTCCATACGGTCGTCCGCCTGACTCCGTTTGGCAGGTGCAGCTGTAGCCGGACCTGCGGCGACCGGTGGGCCGTCACACTGTTGAGGCGCGCGCCCGGCGTCCGGGCTGCCGGCGGCGCTGACTGCTGCCGGTTCCCCGTGTCTCTCGTGGTTGCATTCGCTGCCAGCACCGAAACCTGCCGGTGCGACGCGTCGGCAGCCGTGCTGACACGGCGGCGGCTGATTGCGCTACGGTGGCGCCGGCCCCTCCCCTGGCGGCTGCTGCTCGCGCTACGGAAGCGCCAGTCCTGTCCCTGGTGGCTGCGCTCGGAACTAGGCGTCTGCCGGCGCCGCTCTTCAGTGCCCGCGGCATGCCGGCAGACCGAGGAAAAGTGGTCCCGTTCGTGGCATCGGTGGCAGGTGCGACCCAGGGCGGGGCAGGCACGACCGTCCGTGTGCTGCGCGGCACCGCAGCGGTCACACCGCCGGGTCTGGTCGGCCGAGCGCGAGTCCGCACCGCTCGGCTGACCGCGCTGTCGCCGGTACTCGGAGAGCCGGCGCAGAGACGGCTCGCCCGGGCCACGGATCGCCGAGCTGTTGAGACGGGCGCTCTCGGACGCCCGGCACAGGTCGGCGGCCATCTGGAAGGTCAGATCGGGCAGTTCCAGCATGCGGCGTCTGGCCTCGTCATCACTGGTGCCCACCACCAGATGGTCTCGGAACCTATCATCGGTGCAGTTCGGGCAAAAATCACAGCAGGACGCTATCTCCTTCAGGGCGCAGATAAAATCGTCCACTGACTCGCCTGGCTCCAGCATCCGCATGTTAAACTCGCAGCGGTCGATCACCACGTTCCGCTGCCGCCGAAGGTGGGCGTGCATGGCGGTGATTACATCGGCCATGGACGCCTCGGCCGGGATGGGCAGGCCAAACCGGACCACGCGGGCCCAGTCGTCGTCGAGAACAGCGAGCAGGGCGGCCCGCTGCTCAGCCTCGGTGAGATCGTGGACGCCGGTGAGGAGGCAGTAGCCGGAGAACTTCTCTTTCCAGGCCTCAAACTCCTTGAGGGTAGCGGTAGCCGCCAGCCGGGGCGTGGGCGTGCCGGCGGCGGGCATGCGTGCACGCGGCCGGGCGCCGGAATCGGGCCCCGCGGCTGCCTGGGCGGGTGCCGTGGCGTCCTGCACGGCCGTCGGGCCGGGAAGCACCCGCTCCAACAGCGCGGCCATCCGCTCCTATCGTCGCGCTGCCGCTGCAGCCAGCTCCAATTGCTGCTGCAGCATGCCCCGAAGTAGCTCCATCTCAGACGGCTTCTCGGCGGCGGCGGCCGACTGCGCCTCATCGCCGCCCGCCATCTTGGACGCGCGCGCCGCACACAGATGTCACTCGCGACTGGCGACACGAGCATGAATCAGAGATTATCCCAGCCGCTCGCCAGGTTTCGTGCCCC
Organism: Amphibalanus amphitrite; assembly: GCF_019059575.1. NCBI lineage: Eukaryota > Metazoa > Arthropoda > Thecostraca > Balanomorpha > Balanidae > Amphibalanus > Amphibalanus amphitrite. The sequence continues at coordinate 58,609 of NW_024882030.1, forward strand.
ACCCCACGCCAGCCCGTCATCGACTTCAGTCGGCTGGGCGGCCCATCTTCCGCGATAGTCCTGAGGGCTTGCCCTCGGGGAGCGCGTGCGCCTTGGCGAAGAGCTTCGCTACCAGCACGTCTCGCCGGGCGGCCAGCGGGCACCGGCATCAGTCTGGCCTCCGCCATCACTGCGTGGGCTGGGGTAAACAAGGGGCAGCCGGTGATATACGGGTCACCGCCCGCATCTTCCTCTGGAGGAGTTCCACGTGGGATTGTGGCGTCACCAGGAGCCAGGTGGCGGCCGCGTGCACCAGCACTCCACGGACGTATCCAGACGCTACAGCGCAGAGCTGTCGCTCCTCTAGTCCCCAGCCCCGCGCTGTCCGCTTGCGAAGCTGCTGGATCCCGGGCGCACTCGGGAGCGGAGACTGCGGCAATGGGCCCCGAAGTGAAGGAGCAGGTTGAGGGGGTGGCTCCGAGTAGTTTGAGACGGTCGGCTGCTGGAGCCGACTTTTCGTCGACTTTGATGGCGCAGTCCACGGCGTCCGCGGCGCTCTAGGAGACGACGAGCAGCTGCGTATTTCACCCGCTACCAGCATCTTGGACTATTTTGCCCAGCGCACCACAGCGTCCGTCGCCTCCTGCATCCGGCCCCAGCTCAGTGTTGTCTGTTTCCATTAACACTCTGAAATGACAAAACAATTAGCAATTAAAATCAAAGTTCAGCACTGACCAAGTTTGACCAAACTTGCCATTTCAACATAACACAGTGAGCTGTCAGAATGCTGTTCTTTTGTGCTTTGACACAGTTGCAAAATAGGTACCTTCATACGTATATCATAGAAGTAATTACTGGTTATTATTATTGGAGGATTTTTTTTTGCACCGTTCTCGTCAAGTAAAATACATTATTTTCTTTAACCCTATTCCTGGCGGGGGGGGGGGCTTTAAAGCCCCCCATTCAGGTTTTTCTTGTGCCATTGCCAAACGCCGCAAGACTGAAAGCTCATACTCGGTGACTTTTTAAAACATTCATTACGCATATTTTGACAAAAAAAAGTTGCCGGGTCAGGTCAGGTCAGGTCACCAGAGGCGGTTTGGTGACCCCACATCAGAAAAGTTTGCAATCACGCCAGAGCTAGAGTTTTTGACCGATCAATTTCTTCTCTTCAGGCTTCAGTAAGGGTATCAGTATGTGCAATTTGTATATCTCGGAATTTTGATATCGGTGCCCTAAGGTCGGGTCAGTTTCGCGACCTCCCCATTATAAGTCAATGGGGGAAAAATCAACTCCCTGTTTTTACCACTCAATTTCTTCTCTTCAGGTTTTAGTTTGAGTACCAGTATGTGCAATTTGTATATCTCAGAATTTTCATATCTGTAACCTGAGGTCAGGCCAGACTCGTGACCTTTACATTGCAAGCCTATGGGAAAATATTGAAACGCCTCCTGCTTCGTGTAAACGAGTCAAAACCACCCAATTCTTTCAGTATTATGGAAGATTATCTCATCGGTGATGATCCTGGTGCCGGTAATTGACAGGGGCACCGGCAAAGGTCATCTGAGGTCATGTGACGTCATAAATCGTTTTTCTGTCAATAAATCACGACATGATGGTGCTAAAGACTTGCAAGTGGTACCAAACTGCTCGCCTGGTCAAGGCGCGTCGTTTGGTATGCAGCATGACCATACCCCGGTGCACCGTGTGCCGGGAGGAGGCCGCCACGCCCCGGCACCTCTTCTTCCGGTGCCCGGCCCTCATGGGCTGGCGTCTCCGGAGGTACGGGACGATTTTCCCGAGCCCGGAAGACGTCCGCGACGACGGAGAGGTGGCGGCCCTGGCGGCCGCCGTGAGGGACCTCCAGAGCCGCACGGCTATACCGCGGTAACGCAGCTGGATGGAACCACCACCACAACAACAACAGCAACAGGTGCGCGGCGCTGAGCTGACGCCGCTGCTCCACTCTGGTCATGTCGAGGTCAGTGGCCAGCAGCTGGTGGTGCGCCGGGTCAGGTCAGGGGACGCGGGCGTATGCCGAGATCGCCGAGCTCGGAGGTGGGCAGCGCGGCGCGGAACACGCGACTGGAGGTGACAGTGACACGCCGCGCTGTCATCGAGCCCGGTCAGCTGCTGGTGACCACCAGACAGCCCGCTCAGCTGACCTGTCACGTGACGCCGCCCCTGGCAGCCAGCGACATCGTCTGGTTAAAGGACGGCCGCCGTCTGCCCGCCGCCGCCAGCCGGCCGGCTCTGCAGCTGACCGGCGGCAACCGCTCCGTGGCCGGCATGTACCAGTGTCACGTGACCGATGACCTCGCCACCACCCAGGTCAGCATCGGAGCGTTGCCGGCTCGGCGGCTGTTGTCGCTGGTTCAGCAGACGGTGCAGCCGGTGGTGGACACTGCGGTCACATTCACCTGTGCGGCCACCTCGTCACCGCCGCCGGCTGTCACCTGGACGAGGGACGGCGTCAGCGCCGACCAGCTGGGCGGCAGGTTCCACGTCCAGGACAGCACCTCTGGAGTTAAGGACGTCACTAGTCAGCTGACGATTCAGCAGGTGTCCCGTTTCAGCAGGTGTCACAGCTAACCTCTCCGACGGATCACCCTCCCGGTTCTGAGCTCCGGGGTCACTGCCTCCCATTGACAGACTTTTCTGGCGGCGGGAGCGGAGATATCATTGCTCCGTCTGCGGCGTGGATGGCCAGCCGGGTGGTAGACTCTGTGGTGCCGGCCGCGCTGTGGGCGCTCACCAACAGCTGGTAGACTGTGACCGGCAGCAGACTGCACAACTCGGCTACGTCCAGGTCGGCCGGGAACGGGCCCTCGCGCCGCCGGCCAGCCACAGGCAGCTGAGACCGATAGAGGAGGGTGACACGACCCGGCAGGTCAGCTGACGCGGCGCCACCTCCGGCACTCCCTCCTCTGTGGTGGCGGTGACGGGCGAGCTGGCAGGACCCTGGCCGGCTCGGTTACAGGCGCTCATCGGGACTGAGTATGCCGTGTTGGGCTGCAGGTGTTTGAGGAGCAGCACCAGCTCCGGTCGGCGGATAGACCTGGTCAGGGTGGTCTGGTCGGCCAGCCGGACGTAGGTGGCCGTGTATCCGTCCGTGGGTCGGCGACTGCGGCGGCGGCGGGCTGCACGTCAGCCGCAGGGTGCGCGGCCCGGCAGGTCGTAGCCGGGCGCCGAGCGGCGGCCCGCCGGGCGGCTCCGGCTCGGTGTGCACCCTCAGCGCGCCGCTTGGCTCGCTGCTGCCGTGCCGATTCACGACGAACACATGCAGCCGGTACGAGGCGCTGGGCTGGAGGCCGGCCACCAGCGCACTCCGCTGCCGGGCCAACACTGTCTCATTGACTCCCAGCTGCCAGACCCGGCCGGCGGCTCGGCGACGCACTGAACCACGTAGTGCGCCACGACGCTGTTGCCGTCGTACCTGGGCGGCCAGGCCACCAGCACGGATCGCAAGGTGACGGACGCCAGCCGCCGATCGGAGGGCGGCTCCGGCCGCTCCGTCACTATCACGTGCCGCGCGGTGCTGTCCTCGCCGTGACTGTTGCGTACGTGTAGGTGCCGCCGTCGGTCCGTCGCGCCGCCGTCAGTGTCAGCTGGGAGGAGCCGTCCGCAGCCGTTACCTGCACAGTGACGTCTCCGTGCGCCGGGGTCACCGGAGCTCGGTCGGGGTCGCCAGCAGATGGCTGCGCCGGTACCAGCTCAGCTGCAGCGGCCGGTCACCGAACGGCGCCAGACACCACCGAGGCGGCTCTCTGACGCTACTGGAAACGAGCCGGCACGGTAATGCCGTGCGGCGCGGCGCGCCGCAGCGGCTCGTCCACGCCTTTGTCGGCGCTGTAGCCGTTTTCTCTGCCGCCGATCTCGGCGACCGTCAGCGGCGACAGGCAGCCGTCGGCGCCGCCCGACGGAGGATGAGCCGCCTGTCGACGGAGGATGAGCCGCCTGTTGGCGGAGCCCCGGAGCGCGGCGGCTGAAGTGAAAGTCCAGTCCATGAGACAATAAACGGTGGCTGATCGGCCGCCGAACAGTTGAAGTCACGACGCTGCCGCCCAGTGCCACTTCCCTGTCCACCATCTGGTGAAGCCAGCGCGGCGGCACTCTGACGCGGAGCTCGGCCGAGTCCGAGTGGCGGCTGCCGGTTACCGCGTTGGCCGCAGCCTGGTCGGCTCGCACGCACTGGAACACCAGGCTACTGTAGAACTCTGCGCCGACCGTCTCCAGGCGGTGGACGGCCAGCGAATGGTTGCCGCGCGGCCAGCTGAAGGTGATGGGCAGGTCGCCGAAGGTCACCAGACACGAGACCTGCGCCCGGTCGCCCACCTCCAGAGACGCCGGTAAGCTAAACGGCGCGATCCGCGGCGGCTCGATAACGCTGACGTCGACGAGTCCAGTGGCGGTGCGCCCGTCGCTGCCGGTGGCTCGGCAGCTGTAGAGGCCGCCGGCCTCTACGGCGGTCTGGGCGGCGCGGCCGCCCGGCCTGGCCGGGCGATTGAAGATGAAGCCGAAGGATCTAGACCACCACCAGAGCTACGAGGTGTGGGTGGCGGCCGTCAACGAAGCCGGGCAGGGCGCGCCATCCCGAGCGCTGCTCTATCGGCCCAACACAAACATTGCGGCACGAAAAAATAGCCTCGTTCTCGCGACTGGTACTCGCCGAGCAGGCGCGGCCGCTACTGGTGCAGTGCCTGGCGGTGGGCTGGCCGGCGGCGCGACCCGTCTGGAGCGCCGACCGGCCGCTGGCGCAGCTAGGCACCGCCATCCGCGAGAACGGCAGTCTGTTATCAGCGACGAGCCGGCAAGCCCGAAACTGGACCTGCTCGGTGGCGAGCGACGCGATGACGTTGCGTGTGCTGGTGAAGCGTCCGGCGCGCGCCGCAACGCCCGCCGTGCTCGGCGTCGGCCGCCACTGGGTGCGGCTCGGCTGGAGTCTGCTGGGCTGGAGTACTTTTCTGCTGCCGCCAGAAAAGTCTGTCAATGGGAGGCAGTGACGCCGGGGCTCAGAACCGGGAGGGTGATCCGTCGGAGGAGTTAGCTGTGACCTCCCACCGGGGAAGGTCAGCTATCACTGGGAAGGGTTCGCTGCCACCAGCCACCGGGCAAGGTCATCCCCCACCAGGGAGTGTCAGCTGTCTTTGGGGAGGATCAGATGGCGAGGATCAGCTGTCACTGGAGAGGATTCAGCTGTCAGGAGAAATACCACTTGTATTATGGGGTTTAGAACAGCTGGAATGGCAGCTCTGTAGCTTGAGCAGACACCATGGGCGGCCGAACGAGGAGGGCACCGGGGCACCGTGACGTGCCCCCCTTTGGCTTTGACATTTTAACATTAGCCCTATGGGCGTTGCATGGAAAGAATGGGACTTGGACCAAAAGTCGGCAGTGTCCTCCCCCCCCCCCCTAATTGAAGGTGTTCCGCCGCTACTGGCTGACACATGACATTAGCGCATATTTTAAGTCTTAGCACCCCAGCAACCACTCTAGCCAAGGATTTATGTTATCAATTTGATCTGAATCTTCTGAATGGAAGGGTTCACAAGGACATAGTCCCCGCTGAGAGGAACATGTTGGCATGCCCTCCACATTCTAAGCACACATACTGGGCTAGGGCAGAATTTGGTCTGAAATCATATGTACGCACAAAACCATGCATAGCCAATCCCTTACTGACAAAGGCTGGCTACAGCCTGCCAGCAGCCATAACCATACCCGTGAGGAGTCTCATAGCAGCACGCGGAGCACGTGCTGCTCCGCTACCGGGCCCTCGCTGGCTCCCGTCGAGGTATTGGGTTTACGTGGAAATAAAAACTAATTCGGACGCTCAAACATGGGATAGTGTACAAAGCCCCGAAACACTCTGCCTGGTTGATATAGCCTTGATCAGTATATGTGTACATGTGCTTTATATGAAAAGGGCTTAATTTTCGCACAAATAGCCACCTAATTTTTGGAGCAAATCACTCAGAAATTTCGGCGCAAAATCGCTTGCGCCGAATTTCGGCGCAAGATGGTCTCACGGGCGTCCGGCGTAGTGTATGGATGTTTTCCAGTCTGGCCCGTGAGGAGTCTCATAAACAAGATATATTAAATATTAATTTTAATTCTGAAATAACTCCCATGCCTGCATGATACAGGAGTGTGGTGAATTGAAAAAATGCAACTAGGTAATGCAGCCACTCGGACAGAATTCAGCCATTCATCATGCTGTTGGTTTTGTAGGTACTCGGAGCACTCAGCAGTGTACCAAAATCATATTTTTGCTTGGGTGTCAGAGGGGAAAATTGCTGACCAAAAAAAAGGATGAGAGTGAAAATTGTCGGTCAGGTAAGGCCCAAAAAGAGTGGGAAAATGATCAAAAACATTAATCTATCTACAATTGTGACAGATGTAAAACAACCATTCCCACAATTGCTCCTTCTCGGTGGGATTGGGAGTGGAGAATTGGGCTTGAAATCTGGAGGCGAGAGTGGAAAATGATTTGCATTTCGATGTCATTTCCCACCCACATGATGTGGGTGGGAAACGACATCAAAATGCAAATCATTTGGCCACATCTACAAATTTTGGGACACTGCGCATCAGTCAATGTACATTATGGTTCAGTCGCAAGCCTTGCTTTAATCAACGAAAAAAAAAATTCTAACATGCATCATGAATTAACAAAATTTTTATTCATATTTTTGTTTTTACCTTTTCTCATTATTTCATGCACACCTTAAAATCATGAAACTGTAGCGAGCAACTGATTTGAAGATAGGACAGTCCTTGCTACATTTCTCGACATTATCAAAACATCTTTTTCCAAACATACCTATCAACATCCTGGAAATATGACTTAGCAATATATTGAGGTTACATACCCTTGACAAGGCAAATGCACCAACTTTTAAACCAAAACAACTTTACCAACTTTTAAATAAATTCAGGGGCGCGGGAACTACTTTCCGACTGGGGGGGCACACCATAATAGAGATTAACCTAGGGTACCCCTAAATCTAGGTTTCTCACCGGTTTTAGGCCACTTATTTTTCACCCCTCGGATTTTTCAACAAAAAAAGAAAACATTTGCAAAAAAAGTGTGGTATTCCGTCTCAAAGCTGTGGGGGCCCCCACGGCCCCAGAGTTGGAGGGGCAAGCTGCCCCCACTGCCCCCCCGGCTCCCGCGCCTATGAATAAATTTGTGACTTCCACTCCTACTCCTTTACAAAAAATCATTGTTGTTGCCTGCTGGATCGAAAAGCGAAAGAGCGCCCTCACCCCTTCCGTGAGACCTGCCCAAACTTACCAGGTGCCTGCAGTCAGAACACGACACCGTATTCATATTGAAAAAGGGCATAGCGTATAGAAGAGTAGCGACTAGCGTCTCACTGACCTTAGGCCAAAATATTTCACTTAATGACATCCACGCAACGCAAGGCCAATGCAGTGTAGGTAGGCATATCAATATAGAAATGATATGTCCAAATATGTCTTTGCCGCGTCATAGTTGTAACGCACTGCGGGGAACTCCAGAGATCTGATTGGCTAATATTAGCCAATCAGTAGCATATGTTACTGGAAACTGTCATAGTGGAAGTAAATTGGTAGCTGTTTCAGCTACCAAACTGATGAAGGAAATAGGTAAAATTGCTTATTTTACACGAACACCTGTCATACGCTAATCAAAGTAGAGCTAATGAAAATGGCATTATCCCACAAAGGAAAGCCAATTTGCCACGTAAGCCACCATGAATAGATTTGCTGAGCTTGTCATCACGTGTTTTTAACAAAAACAGTCAATGAAATAATGTAATTTACGAATTTCTAGCACTCACATGCATATTTTCGTCTGCACACCGAATTGCGTCCAGGATATTGGCCATGGCGTATTTCTCGGGAACCCTCTGTTAGTGGAAATTCCACTATCTGGCAACTAGCCCTATGTAAACGCGGCTAGTGATGCTCTGAAGCTTAAGTGACTACAATTATCGCATGTTTGTTACGAGTCGTCATTCGGAATACTTCGGCTGCGAGGGCGCCAATAGCGTTTTCAAGGTACGCGTTCCTTGTACTACATGCTCCTTTGAAGCTGCATTTCTTACTCATTATGCTACCGTTTGTCTGGCCAATTCGGTCAAGTAATCTTCAGCATGTCTTTGCATAAGTGTGCTGCCTATTTGAAATTTATACGGCACGTTGAAAAGTTATGGGCCTGCAAATGAAAGTATGGCTGGCTGGGGTAATGCCGAAAACGTGCAATTACGCACGTTAAACTAAGCACGCTACGTGGACTTTACTGCTGTAGAATAGCAGCGCGAGTTTTTAGTCACACAAATTACACTTTCAACCGACACAACGGCCTGTTACCTATAAGGAATTATTTACCTGGCATTTTCTTATTATATCACACAATTATAACTTCCAAGCGTCCTCAATCTCTTATAACGCGTGTCACTTCTTTGATATTTTTAGTTTGTGCGCTTAACGGTATGCGAATTCATCAAATGCGCCTGGTATGTTTGAAAGGCAAAAGACTGGCCTCTCGAATGACGCCAACAAGAATAGCTTATGTTGTCTACCTTGCGTGCTACGGGCGTCAGAAAAAAAGTATTTGGCGTTCCTCCAACTTCCCCTATTATCTATGGCGTAAAGTAAACTACGATCTTGCATGAAATAGGCGTCACCACAGCCTGACAGCTGGGCCGAAACAGTTAGCTAGGAGACCGGCCATAGGTCGTGCTGTCGTAACTCTCCGTTGACCCCGTCCACCGCCTCAGGCGGACACCGGCGCCGCTGGGGCTCACCTATCGGGCGATCATTGGTCTACCTCAGTATATCCCGTCACTTTACAGATAATTTATCACACAGATAACAGATAACAGTCATATAACTTGACAGATACCGGCAGTGGCGCGGGAACCGGGGGGGCTAGCGGGGGCTGAGCCCCCCCCCTCCAGCTTTTCGGCCGGGGGGCGGGCTCGTAATATATTTGAGCCTCCCCCCCCCCCCACCCCACCCAGCTGGAGGAATCGAAGTCGGAAATCTACCAACATAATTTCATAGATTCATACATAGGCGCGGGAACCGGAGGATGGGGCAGTGGGGGAAGCTTGCCGGGCCCCCACAACTCTGCGGCCGTGGGGGCGGTGCCCCACAACTTTTCATGGGGCCAGGAACCGTTGGGCAGCTTGTCCTCCCCAAATTAGGGGTTGTGGGTCACAAAGGAAGAAAGCATTTAAGTGAAAAATCCAGCTCTTTCACTGGCTCGGCAACTCATTTGGCAGATTAAAACCTCTACTCCAGGTTGTCAAAACGGTAGTTTCTTCACTCAGCTGAGACGGAATACCTCACTTTTTTGCAATTTTTTTCGTTTTTTTTTTGTTGTTGAAAAGGCCAAAGTCTGAAAAACAAGTGGCCTAAACCGGTGGGAAATATAGATTTGGGGGTACCCTAGGTTGATCTCTATTATGCCCCCCCCCCTCCCAGTCTGAAAGAAGTTCCCTCGCCACTGCGTTAGGCGGCACGGGCGGACATCGATAGCAGCGCCTCTATCGGTCACTAGGGAAAGCTGGGCTGTAGGAGACGAAATACCGGCTGAGTTGTCACACGTTGAATAGGTTTATAGCCATCCGTCTTGTGAAAAAGTTGAACTTTTGCCTTTAATATTTCTACAGGCAATTTTAGAAGTGTCTTCACATGGATTACAAAACCGTTTAGATTATTGTATTCACTTCAAGCCTTCCCTATTGTTCTTGATGATGCGGAAACTATTTCTAATTAGTGTTTCTAGCTTAGTAAAAGAACATACTGTGCAAACGATGAAAAAAAGCATAAATGGAAGATTTTAAATGCAATTTTCTCTAACAATTAATGGTAAATTCTCTACATATCAAGGAAAAGGTGAATACTAACTGATGATTTAAAGTTCTTGGGGCCAGTTGTTTTCTTCTTTTCTTACGTCGCCCCAATGGCCGCGAATACACTTGTGATAACGCCTATCGGGATACCGGTGGTGAACGACTTAAACACTTTAAAGGGACCCTCCCACCTTCAAAAAAGTTAATGAATTGGCATGAAAGTGATGTCGCTCGGTTCAGAAAGAACAAAAACGAATATCTACCAAATTTCATCGAAAAATATTCACCGGTTTTCAAGATATTAGACTTTTACTTTTGTTTACTTTTTGGGATCTCCGCTGTTCCTAGCGACCTTATTTGAAAGAGCGGCATTTGTTGCGCGCAAAGCAGCATATACCACCGCGTGCTACAAAACGTTTTAGTCAAACATTTAAAAGTCGTTAGATATCTGCGATGACGTCACACATTCAGAGGGGTATTCCTATGCATTAGCCCCTCTGAATCAAAATGCTGCAATTTTGAAATTCAATATTTCCGATTTAAGGCATTTCTCGATGTTGTGGGTGCCGAAACCGGTAATTGTGAGCCAGGGACCCCATTTTGGCTATCTCAACTCAAATCTAATGTTAAGGTGGGAGGGTCCCTTTAAGTTGCTGAATATTAGGTAGAGTATAATTAAAAAAAAGCAGAATTTCTTTACCACCAATCTAATATCTTCATCATCCCCTATACGGGTTCCCATAGCATACCTATCTATGCAACAGGAAAATATAACCGTTTGGCTGTGACGTGCCTCGACTAGATACAAAGTACCGAGTCGATATTGTTTTTCTTTATCGGGCACCCGGACGTTGCATGTATCCAAAAATTACCTGTACAGCAATTTCCAGTCAACAAGACTCCCCCGCGTCCCAGATCTCCCTGCTCTCTACTTCCCTCGAGTTAATTAATTTATTAATTACTATTATAAGCTTATGACCCTGACTCAGCGGACCTCTGACCACATACCTTTTTCTCGATATTTTGTGAAATGTCGGCTAGTATTGCGATTCAGCGTACCACAGTGTATATAAATTCAGCGTACGGTGTATTTTTCTGCGTTTTTCTTTTTATGAGAAACATGCAGACACGTCAACGTGAAATGCTATATCGTGGAATCATATGCATGGATGTGTGTGTGTGAAGGCCATTGCCTGTTTATGACTTCATGTTGACTTTTTTAAGTTTCACAGCTTTTGAATGTAGTTTCGGTGCCGATGCAGCATGTTATGCATCTGTCATGGCAGTGAACAGGTAAACACGATAGCGGGGTGACGCCTACCGGTTGACCTAACCTGACCTGACCCGACCCGACCTTCCCCAAATGCATCGTTCAAAACTGAGTTGATAATAGCGAATGCCTTATCATTATGAAAATGACTTATGTTTTAAAATATGCTGAATGCAATGTCTCGCTGGTTGCCAGGGCTCAACAGACTACTTCTTTCATAGGTCAGTATTCATTACCTTGTCTTGTCTCGGTGGGTCACACGTTAGACCGCTCCTCTCTAGGCCACTATACCTTGTCTCGGTAGGTCACACGAGATCAGAAGATCACTCCTCTCTAGGTCGCACCGTCCGACGCCCGAGGCCTCAATGCCAGTGTTGTTCCTATCGACACCCTGTACGGGGCTCGTGACATTGCTGTAGCCGATACGGTATCTCTGCACCCGATAAGGTATCAGTGGACCGACTGGGACGAGCGTGGATACTTCAATTGATGGCAGTGGCGGATCCAGCGGCACGTTTGGGGTGGGGCAGCTCATTGGAAATGGGGACACTCTAGGCCGTGGAGCAGGGGGGGACACTAGGTCTGGTATAGTAAACTGATAGTCATCACTTGACCGCTGACCACCGCGGCCGTCCAAATTTGGAGCATCACAATAAAATTCTTAAATGTTTACCCAAGAGCTTCACCTTCAAAAAGGTGCTCATCAAGACCAAAAAATCATCAAAATTGAATGACCTTGACGCTACAATAAGCTAGAGGGCAAACTTTATTCCTTTTTTTGGCTCACATCTACTTGCAAAAGTGAGGTGCACGTACAGATTATATGCGCTTATGCGGAGAATCACCATTCTTGTCGAATATTGTCTTAAAATAATGCATAATTTCAAAGGTCAATGATTGGGCCACGAGGGTTTTCAGGTAAGGGTATTGATTAGAACTGAGTGATAACATTACGTCAATATTCACCACTTTTTAGAGGTGAGTACCTAATTGATAAAACAACCGAAAGGCCCTATTGGACACTTCCCTTCTATGTGATAGTGGCTATACCGGCAGTATCCAGCCTTCTAAAAGAAATAGTGTCCACTGGCGGTATCCAGCCTTCTAAAAGAAATAGTGTCCACTGGCGGTATCCAGCCTTCTAAAAGAAATAACGACCACCGGCTGTATCGCACCGCTTGATACTAAACCGTGTCCTGTATCCACCAGTCGATGGTATGGTGGAACGGATCCGTACCCGTGCTGTGTCCATACAGCTGTAATATAACTAATACACACTGTACAGTCTACAGTTGACGGCAGAACGATGCACCGTTTCTCAGCGGGCAATCAGCTGCCTGCAGTGGTAGGCTGTGCCGCACTGCACCGGCTGGGTGACACATTGATCACCATAGACACACTTGATGTGTGATAATCAGTACAGCCTAACGGTTCAGTCAACTGAAGTGCTGGGCCGGGGGTGAGGGTAAAAAGTATGATTCCCCTCCCGTGAGGGATACGTTTCCTGGAAATGACGCGATTTTTCTTTTTACTGATAACTCTCTGGGTTTGGCTTAATTTTCACGGAACACTTATATTAGGCAATCTGAAGTTGCACACACTTTTTATCAAACATCCTGACATTAGAGCTCCACGTCGCTTCAAGTAGGTGACTTCTTTTTATCACAACTTCGTATGACATTATGGAATGATATGTTCAAAGCATTGCATAATGGTCAGAAGCCTTACAATCCCTTTGACGGGTTAACGTCACGAAATAACAGCACTACATAGTGGCGCTTTGAAATCCAGTAACATTGTGTATTGAACGTCTCAACCACTGTGTATTTCAATCGCCATCAGCCCGTGATATCCCATGAACGACACCGAACCGGACATATCCGGTCCAAACGAACCACAGCCGACCGGACCACCGACGGTCCGACACAGTGACGGGCGAGGTCCGATATCGCCTGGACCGGACACCCTCACAGCTAGCTCCAGCCACTCTCTGGTCTAAACTGAAACAACAACACAACCAAGGCCCTAAATACAAGGTTGCACGGACCTATTTCTACCAAATCTACCAAAATATAGTTTCACGGTTGACTATATAAATAATTATTCAATCAAAATTTCTTTATTATTATCTCGTAATCATTTATAAGCAATTTTATAAATCAACTTTCAATTTGCTTGCCTTTTACTAGCAAAATAACTTTTCTAGTATTGGGTCAACATAGTGGTGTAGCAGTAGGAGCCATATCTGGCAAAACCCCAATACCTACATACAGCAGAAAAGCAGCAACCAGGTGTCGCTACAGTCGCAGCACAGATGTCGCGCGCGTCGCCAATCGCCTAACTACCGATTTCCATAAGGACGCATATGTACGGATATGTAACGGAAAGTCACCCTTAAGGATTACGCTTACATCCTTTGCTTATCAGGTTGATGGTTGGAAACTGGGAGGGTCTCGGCTATTTTCGACCACGGATATGCCTTTATCACATGATGAAGAACATGCTGATAAGCTTTTTATGTGTCATAACAGCACAAAAGTATTTTTAATCATTTTTCAAAAATAGCCGTTCTGCCGTATCTTTCAGTGCAAGGTGCCGTCGGTCATCCCCGACGTGACGTCACGCCGGGGATTTCCAGATTTTCCTACTAGACTTCGACGCCCCCTGAACACAACAGCACAGCGGTGTGAGCCAGCGTGACGTCACAACACACGTGACGTCACCACGGCGGTACCTCCGGCACGGTGACAACGGTTTACCGACGGCTGGACATTGGCCAGTAGCGTGATAAATCTCGGATACTAAATATACCCACTGTCTATCAAAGCATTGTCAACAAACGTAGCAATCTGTGCCTAAATCAAATGATCAAGCATTTAGGTGGCCACTCAACCCAAACCAGCCTGGCACGGCGGTAAAGTACCCACGGACCTGGCCCGATGGGACAGGGCGGCGCGAAGTACTTCTGGATATGAAGGTCTAGACGTGCATTGTGTACAGTACAGCGCTGCCGACGGGACACGGTGCTGCCATCTGCTGTCGAGTTCCGACACTGCCGCCGGCACCAGAGCGGACGGGGTACTGGGAAGGTATGTCGTCTATTTATAGTGGTACAAGGAGACTTTACTGCCGTTGGGAGGCTTGGTAAGATTATCCAGTACAGACTCTGGAAACAGAACACGTCAGATAACACACTGATTGCTAGTGATGTTACATGGACAACTCAAACTGATGACGTCACCTATGTACAGGTATAGAAACAAATACAACGATAATGTGTGTATGTATTACTGACTAACAGACGTCCCCTAGTGTAAAGTCAGTACTGGTGACGTCACGTGCGTCAGTGTGTGTCCGAGAGGCCGGTGGCGCCGTGTCGGCTGGTGTGGGTGGTCAGAGACACCGTCACTTACTTGGGACCTTGAAATTGATGGTACGAGACTGGCCACTGTCACATCCCAGGTCTGTCTCGTGTAGGGCGGTCAGGACGGCCTGGCAGTTTTCAGTTGAGGATGAAATGAACAGTGTCTTCAGTTTCCTGCAGGTCACTGCCATCCTGCAACAGATTACAACAAAACAGAACAGGTCAGTATACGGGACACAGTCACACAGTGGCACCAGCAGGCGACTCGACACGGAGACACTATGTATTTACAATGTCGTTCATAACAGAACATATGTGCCTCCGGTCATCTCAAGTTCCCAGTCTGGTGCTGCAACTTGCTACACATGTTTCACACGATACCAACAGCCTTATGCCATCCAATATTATGTCCATATCTATATTAATACCAGTCTGCAGTCCAGATAACGTAGTTGCCCGTCCGTTTGTCCGTCTGTCTGTCTGTTTGCATCGCATCTACACAATCATCTGAATCAAAAAGTCTGCTTATGGATGCCTATCCTTCTGTAAAGAGTTTGTTACAATTTCCAGTGTCCAGGGGTGTCGATTTTTCAAAATGGTTGGGGGTGCTCAACCCCTGCACCGGGTGAAAGATTACAGCTTTGCCATGGGGCACAACCGTACAAGGCAGGGCTGGGTATCCCCATAAGGTACTGATAATCACGGGATTTCCACTAATATTTCCCAAGGGTAGATTGTTCTTCTTGAAAATCATTCTGCTCGTCCTAGTATTTACTTGGCTACCTAAACATCTTTCCAAAAAAGTCGTATATATGCCGGCAGCTCGGCACCAGCCCCGCGGCACCTCTGTAATAAGGTGACAGAAACCGATGACGGCGATTAGCACCGGTGCAGCAGCCCCTGCGGTCCGCAAAGGCGGACATTGCGCGGAGGCAACGGTAGCTACGAGGGCTCTGGCGGCAATCAGACGATCACAATTATCGCTGAAAAATGACAGGTGATCGCATTTCGATATTTAGGTACGGGTTTACGATTTTCATCTTTGGCTTAGCCAAGTGGGTCCGTGAGGCACGTGCCCATCCCCCATCAGGTTCAGGGGCCCCTCGGGTTATTCGGGCCTGAGGGGCCCTGCGGCGCCAATTGGCCGCTGAGGGTCCATGTTGGCCATATTAAGACTCAGAAGGACCCCACAGGGCTCGTAAAACACCCCATGGGCCCACAGGTACCAACACTAAGATCTCCATAAGCCATCCTCTTAGGGCCCCTTGGCGGCCTCTGAGGGCCCCTTACCGGCCTCGGAGGGCCACTTACCGGCCTCTGGGGGTCCTAACCGGCCTATTCCCAGCCAGCTAATTTGGTCTGGGCCGTAGCTGGTTTTGCTCTGGCTAGCTCCGGCATTTGCTCCGGCTTAAGTACGGGCAAGGTCTGGGGCTCTACTGGAGCTGACACACGATCCCGGAGCTCGCCCGCACCACAGCCCGACTTATACCGCATCAGCCGTACCGTACCTCCACCGTACTTAAGCCACAGTAAGCAAGAGCAGCAATGAGGCAGCCGGACCTGGTTGTAGGGAGCCGGACTTGAGCCTTGGCAGAGAGCCGGACTTGAGCAAGACTTGGCGGTCCGAAACCATACCAATCCGGGAGCGCTACGGCAAAGACTGGCTAACCGGAATAGAGCCATATCGACCCAAACCCCGGCTCTGACGGCGTTCCGTTTACACCGACCCAAGTCTGGCATGTCGGAGTTGCCGGGGCAAAACGAACTTTCGCCGAACCAAATTGCTGGCTGGGTCAGGGGGCCAGCTCTAGGAGCTCCACACCCGCCTGTAATGGCCCCACATCCATTTCTCTGAGGGCCCCTATAACGGCGACTGTGAGGGCCCTCACCGGCGCCCCTGAGCGCCACACCGGCGTCTCTGAGGGCCCCACACCCCTAACTCTGAGGCCTTTAAAAACCCTACCTGGGCGATTCTGAGAGCCCTTGTCAGTTACCAGCGACCTGACGGCCCCTCACAGGTGACTCGGAGGGTCCCAGCAGCGTCTGAGCGCACCATGCCAATCTCTGAGAACCCCACAAGGCTCTTGAAGGCACCGGTGACCTTTTGATATCTTCTTGTCGGCCTATGAAGGGTCCGTTCCGTAACAGCAGTTACGGGGGGCCCCATGCGCGCCTGTGATGGCCCTAAACCAGTGTCTCTGAAGTCTGAGAGCCCCCACAACGGCGCCTGTGTGAGGGCCATCACCGGCGACTGTGAAGCCTCTACACCGTCGCCTTCGAGGGCCACACATTGCCATATCTGAGGGTCCCACACTAGTGCCTCTTAAGGCCCTATATCGGCGGCTCTGATGGCCCAACATCGTCGCTTCTGGAGGCCCCACAATTGCGCATATGAAGGCCACCCACCGGTGACAATTGAAGGCCCCACACCGGCGACTCTGATGGCCCCATCGGCTTCTTAGTCCGTGCCGGTCTCTAAAGACGACCCCACAGGGTTTCTGAAGGTACCACCGGCCTCTGATGACCCTTTGCCGGCCTCTGAGGGCCCGTCGCCGGTCTCTGGAGCCCCCTGCCGACTTGTAAAGGGTACCTACGCGCCAGCAGCTCTAAAGGTCCGACACCCGTGTGCGACGGACCCACATCAGTGTCTTCGCAACTTAACGTCTTTTTTCGCCCTTCTTAATTCTTAAGACTAACTTTTAACTTTTATTTTCTTTACATCATTATTTCATCACATGCATTCTAAATTGCGTAATTGTTTTATGTTTAGTAGTGAAAGACTGCGGAAACAATTACATATTTTCCTCAAGCAGAGTTAGTGGGAGTTATTGAGGGACAATATCATTGGGGGTGCTAACTGGAACATTTGGGGGTGCCCGGAAAACCATTGGGGGTGCTCATTTGAGCATTGGGGGTGCTGCAGCACCCCCAAAGGTATACAAATCGACACCCATGCCAGTGTCCATGTGCCCGTATTACTATGTAAACCTCCAACGGATACGCAGTTTCTGGGGTTATTGTGGTCTTTCCAGATACACATAAGTATCCGCCGTCGCCGTCCGGACGACTGACCTGCTGACCGCTGCCACCTCTGACTGGGTCAGGGCAGGGATGTCCGTGAGGCGCCGGGTGTCCTCAAGCTGCACCGTATCCAGCTGGGAGCAGCTGCGGAGAGCGACTAGCACAGTGTCGCAAATGACGCCGGATCCGAAAAGAGTGACGTCCTTCAAGCCGGTGAGGGCAGTCAGGAGGCGTCCCGTCGCTTCCGCTGTCACGGATCGTGAGCCTGTAAAACATAAATACAGACACACCAACTGGAATGGCTGGAACTGAAGATCAATAATATAGCAAGATATATGTACTTAGAACTAACCAGTAGGACGCCTTTTTGGGAAACGAACGAGCGAGAGCAATAAAGGAATGGTGGAAAAGCTCAATAGTAAGATCCAGCTGCTTTATATGGCAGTAACATCCAGCTTCTTTATATGGCATCCTTCATCCTTCTAACCGGTCCACAGCAGCCTCGAGCGCAATCCAGCCCGTCGCTCTCGAAAATGAGGCACATAAGCAGCCCCACATATGTAGGTATAATCGCATGTTCAGTATACGGTAGGTGCTTAACAATAGGCGCTACGTTTGGTCATTCGGTGCAAGACTAAGTGGAACATGAGAGCCAACTCAGCCACGTCTTCCCTACATATGTCATGGCCATTGGTCAGTGGTCACGATTAGTGATGTCAATAACAAAAAATCAGGATACCGATACCAAACCAAATACCAACCGAAACCATGGGAAATACTAGTGATGTCAATTACAGAAAATCAGGGTACCGATACCAAACTAAATACCAATCAAAACCATAGGAACATACTGAAACGGAGCCAACTAGGGAATACCAGGGAAATTACAACTTTTTGCCAAATTCGCAGCCTCTTATACCAACATTAGTGAGGTTCCATAATCCCAACAAAATACAAAAAAAAAACATTACGATTGAAATACCAAATACCAAGTTGATATATGTTTGGTATCGGTATACCAAAAAGTCGGTATCCGATTGACCTCTCCAGTCACGATATCCCGTCAAGGATGCTCTGCTCGCGATGTTTCTGCTCACCATAGATGAATAGCCCCGTGACTGTGTGGGTCGCCAGAGCAGCCAGCTGGTCCAGGAGTGTGTCCGTTGCTAGCTGCACACCGACCAGCAGTCCCTCCGACGGACATCTTCCGACTCCGTATTTCACCGGTTGCCGCGTCATTCCCGACCCTGTAGAGAGGGATATGATCGCCTATCAACACTGTGTACAGGGGACGGTATTAGCCTGACACTATGGGTCGGCTAGTCAGTAAATAACACTCGTATAGGTGGCATGAGAATCACCGTCTCCCTAGTCTTTTTCTGTCATTGCCAAATGCATACTATTCATTTGTTGTCATCTCATTCTGGATCTTTATCTAATTTATCGTTTGATTTTGAGTGCAATATGTTCAGGCAATAGATGTTAGCTTGCATTTGTAATTCATGATATGCGCATTGTGAATTTAATTCATTCTCAAATCTCAGATTTCAACACTGATTGGACTTCGGTCCGTTAGTAGGTATACTCATTACTCTCTTAAACAAGCAAAAAAGTAGTTGCAAAAGAGTAAATGAATTTTGCAGGTAAGGTACCATTTTCTTTCTTCCATCAACTCTCCAACAAAACATACAACAGTTACAGGGGGCCCATTGTCTTCCTTTTTAAGCCTCTCTCGAGATCTGGGCCACGTTTCATAAAGCGAATCCGTAACTTACGGCGGTTTTTGGCCTTGTATTGCGAGTGCATGTGAAGAGATGACGTTAGTTTGAATCGTTGAATTTATTTACCCGCTCCCCACTGGGGGGGGGGGCTATTTATAGCCCCCCCTCCCGTTTTTCTGCAATAACTTCCAAACCGCTTGACGTATCGACGCCAAACTTTCAGTACCTTAGGCTGCATCAATTTGACACCTTGTGTCAAAATTTTAACTTCGTACCTACTATAGGTCGGCCGGAAATGACGTCAGAGTGACGTCATGTTCGGCCGATTTCGACGCAAAACATTGAACCACGGCAATCGCTCCCAAGAGCTCAGTTTTTTGGCTAGAACCAATTTCTTTGCATGAGAGGACTCAGAATAGACTGCGCTATCAAACTGCTATCTCGGATTTTCGAAATTTTGAAAATTTTGAAAATTTGATATAATAATATCCAAAATTTATATTTTTACATTTTTTTCAAAAAGTTTTTGACTTTTCGAAAAAAAACGGAATATATGTGATAGAACGCATTATTATGACTAACTCTAGCAAGTTTTAGCTAAATATCTTAAAAAATGGCCAAGTTTTAAGCATTATTGTAAAAAATTCTCAATTATTTATTTTTCAAATCAATTTTTCAGCACGTATTTGACATCGTATGCCAATATAAATAGCACCATCGTGTTCCTGAGCTCAAACTGCATCCAATAGACACCTTTTTCATTGAAAAATTTTAACTTCAAAATTTGACCTTTTTTGTCCTGAAAATGACCTAACATAAGCTAAATTCGACTCAAAATGACCTCGAATGACACAGACGACATCAAATTCGAAATCTCTGACCTAAATGGACCATAAAACATGTGTCACGTGACCGACGCATGATATAATATTTTCGTGACCTGTGATGACCTGACCTTGACCTGAAAATCAAAGTACAAGTTTGGTACCCTCAGGGTAACTAGAGCATCTGTCCCCGAGTGTGTGATCCAAAAATGAGCCTGATCTGACTTGTAAGACGGCGGCCAGAGCCCAAAACGTGAAAAAGCCAAAATGCTAATAATTTTTACTTTGACCTGACCTGTGACGTCATCGGTGACCTTGAGGTCAATGAAATTAGTTTTCGCTCGACAGTTTTTCCGGGGCTATCAGACGCCGTTTGAATTTTGACGATCGGCCCAGTAGTTTCGGAGTTAGGAGGGGGGGCTATGAATAGCCCCCCCCCCCCAGTAGGGCGTGTTATACGCAGACCCCAGTGGGGCGCGGGTTTATCTTGCAAGCCAGAACAGAGGGGAGAAGGGGAAATAAATTTATCGCTTCACATACACTTGCAATGCAAGACCAAAAACCGGCGTAAGTTACGGACTCGCTTTGTGAAACGAAGCCCTGATGATGCAGGTCAGTGCTGAGGCAACTGCGAGCTCACGCGTTCCACCAACACCCAGTCCAACTGACCAGTGATATCCAGTCTCCTCAGTGACTTGGGCAGCAGCCGAAGCCACTTGCCGGAGCTGTCCACGGGTGGGCTCACATCGAGCCGCTCCAGAGCCTTCAGCGGCTCCAGCAGCGCCTCCAGCTGCCAGTCGTTGATGCCGGCCGGCAGCGTCAGCTCACGAAGACTGGAGGGGCATTCCACGTCAAATCGAACAAAAATCGGCTGTTTTGCACCTTACCATCAGCGATTTCATTATAAATTTGTGAGCGACTTCCTGTGTCGCCCCGGACATTAGGGGAGAGTGGGGTGGGTTGTATCAGTTTTTACTCCGAGACCCATAACCTCGTAACTATCCTTGGTAAACCCATTATTTCCATACTATCTCCTTCCTTGATTCTTCGGCTTTTTTGTGCAAAGTAACTTTTCCGCTACCTCTACCAGTTTTTCTTCTACGGTCTGCCGAATAGAACAATGTTTTTGATACAACTTGCCCCATGGCTTAGGTGAGTTGTATCACATGGTGGGGTAATTTGTATCACTATTTCACGTTTCAGGGAGTGTGCTTGCTACTGGTTTTGAACATAACAACAACATTAAATGGGGTTAATACAATGTATATGCTCAAAGGCTTCACTTTTATTAGTCCAAACTTAGGTCAATCCGAAAGAAACATCGAAACGAACGAAAAATCAACAGACTAGACGCAAAAGTGGCCCGTTAAGAGCAAAGAAGCCAACACATTGTGCCGAAATGGAACGAATATTGACTATAGTTCGTTTTTCTTAAGTTTGCCCCTCACTGTAAACGTCTTTTTGAACACAGCACGAGAATCGCTAGCTGAATTACTGAGAAAACTGGTTGGCGCACATTGATTTGACCAGATTTCACAGACGATCAATTCCATCAAATTTATTTACTATTTCACAGACTCATAGCTCGTATTTGCCAATACCTACAGCCGCACAGGGATAGACGACTTCTCAGGAATTATGTCTGAACTAATTAATAAATTGCACGGCTTTTAACATAACGTTACATCGTCGGTGTTCAAAACTTATTTTGAAAATATTATTCATATCTCCAATACAATGTGCGCTAACCAGTTTTCTCAGTAATTCAGCTAGCAATTCTCGTGCTGTGTTCAAAGAGACGTTTACAGTGAGGGGCAAACTTAAGAAAAACGAACTATAGCTACCTACAAACGCGAGCCAGGGCTTAGCTTTCGCGATCAAAAGCAGCATACCCATACATACATACATAAATACATGTTACAACATACCCCACCCGGCTCTGATACAACATGTACCTCGCCGCCATCTTGGAAAAAGCATCCTCGTGCTCAAAAACAGCGGACAGCTGGAAAAATCCATTTTCACTCACGCAGCCTTAGAACCTACCCTCACCACCGCTACGGATATCTTTCAAATTCGTGCACGTCTAAATGCCCAAAACACACATTTTCTTGCAACTTATTTTTTTAGAACGACATTAAAAAAAAACATAAAATCGGCTCTCACCTCGAGACGCGTCCACCCAGCCACACGACAGAACAGGGAAAGATGGCGCCTGGAAAACCTCGTCGGCTGGTCGCGTAACGAGCCCCATCTATTGGATAAGTTTGGCACAATTCGCCCTGATACAACTTGGACATGATACAACTCTCCCCGCTCTCCCCTACATTGATGTTTTTTGCACATTCTGACCACAGGTCTTCTAAATATAGGGCATCAAATTTTTACAAAATGTTGCATCTTTATATTTTTGAACGACCATAACTTTGGTTGTACTTGTTTGATTTGAATGAAATAAACCTTACTGTTTAGGTAATTTCTTAAGCATTTGTTTAGAATTGCATCGACTTAAATATATGACCTTGAAATTTGCTTAACTCTGTTCTTAAGCACAAAAATTGAAATAGCAAAAAACACGCCACCTTCGATTTGGCTCATTTTCATATATTTTATTGCCTACCATATTCTTAACAACCTGTGAAAAAATTAGAGTGGGCCATTCATAAGTTTTGAAGAAAATGGCACATATGCAAACGTATGTTAGCACGCGCAGTGGAGGGGGAAAAGTGAATTTCGCCCCACCCCTCCTGTTTTTCGCCAATATCTCATAATATTGATGCGAAATTACTTATAGCTACCTTCCAGAATTGAATTGCACATCTCATCGTGCAAGCAATAAGAAAATCGGTTCACAACTGTTCTAGTAATAGCGGTGTAAAGTGAACATCCTGTCGCCGCGGCGACGCGGCGACTCGGCAGCCGGCGCCGACCGCTACGCGCCGCCTGAATTGTAGACTGTGCCGGGACGGAACGGAACGGTTCCGTCTTTACATCGCGCTCCTTACCGCTGATTACGTTCGATTCGCGTCAAATTTTGTGAGAAGACTAAGAAATGTACAGGCAATCTTATGGTGAAAGAATTCTGAAAATAGGTTGGTAAACAATTGAAATATGAACGTGTAAACACAAAATTGTGACTGCTGCGTTTCCCGCGTCGGCCGATCCCGCCTCAGCCGGCGACATGTTACTCTTAGCAGGACTCTAACTGCCATATTTATTATCGGATTAACTAGAAATTCCCAATACATACTCAAAAATGTATGTTCTTTCGTATAGTGAAGATCAAAAGACGTGAAGATATCGTTGCGTGATAATGTTTTCGTTGAATTTATTTCATGAAGCATTTCCACACGGCTCAAAATTCACCGCAAAATACCGTTTGCTTGAGACACTTTTACAATGGAACGTGAATGCTTGACTACGATGACTATGCATTTCCATTCTCGCAGAGTTTGGGATATCACTAATCAGCAATCATTCATTTCAGAAAGTGTACACAAGCAAGCATGTCTTGACTCTGTCTTTCAAGGTCACGCGCGGTTGCGTGATGTTGATGCATGAAAACGGCGTTTGCCGCGAAAGTTATGAATGGCCCACTCCAATTTTTTCACAGATGGTTAGGAACATTGTGACGGACATAATATGTAAAAAATGCTCAAATCGAAGGTGGCGTGTTTTTTGCTATTTACATTTTTCTGTTTTAATTCAAGGTCAAATGCATTTCAAGGTCACTTCAATTTAATTTTATAATTAATAATCAAAGCCTTATCAATTGCCTACAAGACCCTGTTAATATCATTTTGATACCAGAAAAGGAACCAGAGTTATAAGCATTTTAAAAAATGATGTGTGGCATTTTTGGCTATATTGGATGACCTATATCTCGGCGATACGTTATCAAATTTCGAAAATATTATACGTAACTCAGTTTTGAACCATGCCCAGTCTGCCTACAAATTTTCAGAAAAATCGAAGGGGATGACGGATTTCGGTGTTTGATTTGACGTGGAATGCCCCTGGAGGCGTTGGCACGCGCCAGCCGGCGCAGGGCAGAGACCCGCAGCTTAACCCTATTCCTGGCGGGCTCCGCCGGGACAAGAAACTGGCGGGGGGGGGCCGATTCGGCCCCCCCTGAGATCTCGAGAACGAAGCAAGATAGCGACAAACGGTAAACGGCATCGGATACGCACGGTCAAGATCTACAATTTTTACAAAGGTCATTTTCAGGTCAGGTCAAAGATGACGTCACAGGGGTCGAAAAAGTCAAAATGGCGGCGCTAGATATGGAGAGAGTTTTTCTCGAATAACTTTCGAATTAGTCAAGGTAGGAACAAACTAAGGGAATCATCGTGATCCTCTCGTCAATCCGCATCGAATGATATATATGTTGACCTCGCAAGGTCAAGGTCAAAGGTTGACCTCAGGTCACGTGACCTCGAGGTCATCATGTATATCAATCGATGCGTCTTGACGAGCTGAACACAATGAGACCATCCACGCGTCTGTATCTTGTTCCTGTACGGAGTTATTGGCCAAAAACCTTTGGTGACCTTTGATGACGTCACATGACCTCACAGCTGCCCAACAGCAAAACAGACCTCAAGGTAGTGAAGGTTGATCGTATATGAAGTCATGTATGGTATATGGGGCCATTCCGACCCGTTTTAGTGGTAAAAACAGGGAGTTGATTTTTCCCCCATTGACTTATAATGGGGAGGTCGCGAAACTGACCTGACCTTAGGTCACCGATATCAAAATTCCGAGATATACAAATTGCACATACTGGTACCCTAACTAAAGCCTGAAGAGAAGAAATTGATCGGTCAAAAACTCTAGCTCTGGCGTGATTGCAAACTTTTCTGAGGTAGGGTCACCAAACCGCCTCTGGTGACCTGACCTGAGGTCAGATCAACTCAAAATTTTCAGACATGTTGCGTAGAAGCCTTTTAGGAAAAGTCAGAAAATTTGAGCTTCCTAGCTCAACGCGTTTGGGAGAAATAACCAAAAAACCTCAGGGGGGGGCTCCTGAGGCCCCCCCGCCAGGAATAGGGTTAAAGCCGCGCAGGTTGGCCTTTTCCAGGGCGTGGCAGGTGGCCGCTGGAATAAAGCATCACCAGTCAGTGAAGAAGTGCTCGCTCATATGGACAAGGAATGGCAGTTACAGCGGGACAAAGCGTAGGGGAGAGTGGGGTTATTTGGCCAGTGGTGTAAATTGGCCACCCCCACCTGTACGATGTCTAATAAAAGTGAGTGAAATAATTCTAGTCTCTATTCATTTGTCATGGGTAGAAATAACTGGAGGACAAATGTGAAAACTTTGCCCCTCGTAGTTTTATTCAAAATAAATAAAACGTTAATTTCATTAGAAAACGGTAACTTTTACTTCCGTTTACAAAGTTGTATAACGTGTAGTATTTGGGCTAAAAACGAATTCAGATATTATAGCGCCATTCTTGGGGGTGTTCAGCGGATCCAAGAGCAATTTTATCGAATTCCGTATAGCCGTAATGACTTTATAGACAAAAATTTTCAGAATGGCAATATGGGGTAATTTGGCCGGGACTAGCGGGGCAACTTGGCCGGTGCGTTCATGGTCACTATGCTGGGACGGCCGAGTTTTCATGGTCAATTGTACCATAAATGACATGCTTCATGACCAACTTTGCCTACTTTGATGCCTTACTTCCGATTGGTCAACTGTAAGAGCATGTGACGTCATCAAAGGTTACCAAACGTTTTTTGCTAATAAATCCTTGCATAAAAATGGTACAGCCGCACAAATGGTCTCATTCTGTTCAGCTCGCCAAGGCGCATCGAATGATATGCATGATGACCTTGAAATCACGTGACCTTAAGGTCAAGCGACCTGATGTAACGTGACCTGAGGTCAACCTTTGACCTTGACTTCTCAAGGTCAACACATATATCTTTCGATGCGGACTGACGAGAGAATTACGATGGTACTCGAAATTTTGGCCTAGCTTGATTACTTCAAAAGTTATTCGTAAAAAACTGTCTTCGCATCTAGAGCCGCTAATTTGGCTATTTTGACCCCTGTGACCCCTGAGTCAACCTCCAAAATGCGGCAAATGCGTCATAGGACACACGACACGTCATTGCTGAATCTGAAGCAGACTCGCAATATAACAGAAAATCCCGACCGCAAACTAACACCGGCCAAATTGCCCCACACCCCCGGCCAAATAACCCTGCTAGTGGGGCAATTTGGCCGCCTTGCAGACCTTTGCAATACGTCACAATTTCAATATAAGTAATTACTCTATCATTTCAAGTTCATTGTCCAGTAAAGTAAACTGAATGCGGCACCTGCTAGCGTTGAGAAAATGCAGAAATGTGTCGTCAATTTTAAGTTATATCGTTTTCTAAAAAAGCGGCCAAATTACCCCAACCTCCCCTACCAGTTCGTGTGTAGCGCGTTTCACACGGTACTCACCGACCAGTCGGAGGTCGGTGTCCGTCTCAGCGGTCGGCGCCTGCAGTTCGGTCATCTTCGGCTGGTCCTGTGCCTTCAATACGAGCTCCAGGCTCGTGGCCGGCGCCGGGTCCTCTCCACCGCGGGTTTTCTGATCGGTTAGCTCCCGCCGACAGTCGCCGACGATATCGTCGACGGCGGACCGCCAGCGATGGCAGACTATTGGCACCGACGAAACAGAGGGAACAAGTGGCGTCAATGGAAAGCCTGAAACTTAAATTTCACAAACCGGCAGAGTTTATATATCTGGCAACTAGGCGGCAACCATATTACGGTGACCGTTCACGTCTCTAGCAGCCCTTTACCTACCATATTACGTTCAGATTTCCGACCAGGCTTCCCCATTGCTGAACTGTCTGTTGGCTAAGGAAAAAATAACAACAACCCGGATGTTATTGTGAAATACGACCTCGCCAGTCGCCAGGGCACTCACCCCGTCTGGCGCGGAACATGTCCCAGCAGTCCATCTTGCTCAGCACCATCTTCAGCAGCTTGGAGTTAAGGTGGTAAATGTTGGTACCGCAAGCCGCAGGCGGCCTACGCTTACCAGACGCCGGCCCCGCCTCCTCCGTAGTTGGGGTGACGTCACAACTGGTGGTGGCGTCACACTTGTCACAGGTGTCGGCCTTCAGTGAGACCAGGTCAACTCATAAGGCGAGAATTTCGAGATGTCTTCATTTTACCGAAACAGCACCGTACCATGGGCCCACGTAGGTAAGCCAATCCAGTGTCTTACAGACAAACTGTATTCACAACCGGGTTGGTTCTTACAGACAAAATGCCCACACAACCGGGTTGACTCTTACAAACTGTCTACACAGCCGGGTTGACTATTACCGACACACTGTCTACACCAAGTGTCATCGCTTGCAGCCAAAGGCGGCTGACTCTAATGTTTACCCTTATCTTTGCCCCCCCCCCCCAGTGCCACCCCTGCTGCCTCCCAGTCTCACCCCTGGGGACGGCCGGATGGCGCCGCTCGCCGGCGGACCTCCTGCCGCACATCCTCCACGACGACCTGGCGAGTGGTGCGCTCCTCGAGGACAGCCTGCCGCAGGCGGACCACCTCTTCACGTAGATGGACCACCTCCTGACGCAGTGTGGCGTTGCCTCCCTTCAGTGCGGCGTTGTCTCCCTTCAGTGTGGTCACTTCTCCCTTCAGTACGGCGTTGTCTCCCTTCAGTACGGCGTTGTCTCCCTTCAGTGTGGCCACTTCTCCCTTCAAACCAGTCATCTCTTCACGAAGAGCAGTCAGTTCTCCGCACAGATGTTCTATGTCCATCTGAAACACAAAATGTTTTGTTTCTCAGGTTCCCAATGATCAGAAGAGACAATAGCCGTTTTCATGACGGGCTATCCTGCGAATGCACCTACTTTGACCAAATCTGCACCTAATCTCTTTTGACTCTGGCCGGCACAGGCCATTTTGAGTCCTTCGACGGCACAAGGGGGGTTGGTACGACCCCCCCCTCTCGCGTTTGGCCCCTGGTGGAGCTAGAGCTTCGCGGAAAAAGGAGCGTGTTGCCCGTCACGAGAGGAAGCCAATGATGCCCAATTTTAAGGTCCTAAGTCATCGGTTTGACCAAAAAATCGGAAATATCGGGACCTGTTAGAAAGTCGTAAAGCGTGGCTGCTCAGGGGTTTTCCGGGGTGCTGATCACGAATATTGTGTTAGTTTTGATCAAAGATGATGTCGTTAAGCGTTTAGACCAGGTCGGGTCAGGTCAGGTCAGGTCAACCGGTAGTGGTCGTGACGGGTATTCGTAGTACCTGTCGTCCGCCTCTGACAGCTTCGTAACATGTTACGATAGCACCAAAACTACTTCGTAAATGTTCAAATGGCTGCTAAATTCGAATTCAGCTCCAAAAACTAGCCTAGAAACATGTAAAACTCGAAAAAGTGAACCGAGGTCACCAAAGGTCAATGACCTGACCTGACCTTCAGGTGACCTTGACACCCACCCTAATGCATGGGAGCTACATCAAATCACATGTTTGAACGTTTGAAACCACGAAAAGCTTGCAAACGCGCGGGTAATGCGAGCCGACATACGCCGAATCGCGATTTCGGCCAAACATGGTCACGGAAAAGAGGTCACAGGTCAAAAGTCATTGTCAAAGGTCATTGGGGTCAGGGTCATGAAATTTTCAGGGTAGGTGTAAAATTGATCAATGCGAGGGTACTGAAAGTTTCGTCGAGATCAGCCGCTTTTTACGCGAGTTTGTCGCGAAAAACCTTAAGGTGGCATCACCCCCCCCCCCTGTGCCGAAGAGGGTTAAAAGCAGACATGTGCATGGATCCGAGAAAATGGATCTGGGATCTGATCCCACGGATCCTGATCTCGGATCCGTCGGGATCATAGATCCAGCTCTTTAATTTGTCGAGAGATCCGTAGGGATCATAGATCCGAGTCTAGTATTTTTGCTTGAGATCCAGTGGGATCATAGATCCTTATTTATTTTTGGTCAGCACAGAAATCCCAAAAGATCACTCGTTGCAACTCACAAACGTTCTTATTTAGTGCTTTTATGTGATAACACGTCATAATCCATAGTTTTATGGCACTTATTGACATAGAAACACTTGGAAACCTGGGCCCAATCTTACCAATGCCGTGAATAGGCAAAATGCCGTGAATGGAGCCCATTCACGGCAACGGCATATTACCAATGCCGTGGATAGCTATTCACGCCATCTCATTCACGGCATGCGGTCGATGTTTATCCACGGCATTTTGGCAGTGCTTTAACATGGGCAGTGGCACAAGCTGCCGCGAGAGCGGCAGAACAAACGCAAATAATCAGCTGTTTGCGCTGTCGGTGGCCGTTCCATTCACGCCACCTTTTAGTGCCGTGAATGGTGGGTGTTGTTAAAGGGATAGGTCGCTGGGAGGATGTTACTATGCAATATTTGACACTATTCTTTTTTTTAAAGTAAAGAATTCTTCATATAATGCCCTTGACATCTTAGAGCGACGATTACACGCATAGTGATTATTTCAAAAACATGTATTTTCCAGGGATAAAATCACACTCAAATCCATAAAAATAAACATGTTTATTCATTATATGGTCTTATTTTTCAAATCAATACGAGATCGTGGAGGCGATTTTAGCATCTGGGCCCCATCATACCAATGCCAAACCTATCTATATATGCTATAATATGGGTGTTTCAGTGTTCACCCCGTCCGGACGTCTCACAAACATCCTTCATGATTTCTAAGTAAATATTTAAAACAATTAAATACCGTAAACTTGTCAAACAAGTATCAGCACTCACAATGCATATTTTACCACTTTCTGTCTGGCACAGACAGCTACGGAGCATGCTGTCTTCATGCGTCTCAATCTGACTTCTGAATGCCTTTTTCTTGATATGTTATGGTTTTGAGATGTAGACGGGTTTCTTCAATATTTTGAGTAATTCCTTTTGTTATCGTGCTGCTCGTAAAAAGCAGCAAATAAGGCTATAGCTTGAGCTGGCCGGGTGCATGTACCCAAAGTTTTAAATTTACGAGCTGCATTTCAATTGCATTATTCCAATGTCTTAGAAACAACAGCGGAGCTATCACTAGGTCGTTACTTCAATAATTTTATCTCAAAATTGTTGCAATATCTTAACAGCAAGTAAATAGAAATGATGAGCAGCGAAACGAAGTTGAAATCTAATCCACTCGATTTTCTCAGCGCGAGAATGTCCTCGCGGAAGTTTACTAGGCCAGTAATCCGCTTTTCAGGAGAATTCTTTAGGCAGGCTTTAGTTTTTCATAGTTTGCTATCACGTTTTGCACAAATAACTTATCCTTCACACATATGTATGGCTCTAAAACAAATAAACGCCCGACAAAACTTTAAATAGAGAGCTATACTTGTTCACAAGCAATACGCACAATTTCCGATAGCGAAGGTGACAAGAATTGACCAATCACGTTGCGTGTTTTCTGCTGGCGCTGAATTGTACCGTGGGCAAAATGCCGTGAATAGAAATGCCGTGGCACGGCATTGGTGAAATTGGGTAAATGGAGTGCCGTGGATCAGCCGCCGTGGTAGGCATCCACGGCATCTGCATCCACGGCATTGGTAAGATTGGGCCCTGGTTTCAAATGTTGTTCATGGTGGGATCCACTCCGATCATAGATCCATGCTTTTGGTTTATCGTCAGATCCTGTGAGATCATAGATCCAGGATAAATTTTTCACGCCGGATTCGGTGGGATCATAGATCCGAACCTAAAATTTGCCTCGAGATCCACTGAGATCATAGATCCATCACTCGGATCCATGCACATGTCTGGTTAAAAGGCAAAAATCTTTGTTTTATGAATTTATTTCAGTGTTTTAAATGTCAATGATACTGTCTGATAATTTGACAAAGCAGGCATATCAGCAATTAGTGCAACGATAACCCATAGCTTCTAGGAAACACACGGAACCTAATTTAACCAAATCTGCACCTAACCTACACCGAATGTGCACCAAACGTGTATGGTGTACCTTCCAGATGGCCGTCGTGAAAACGGCTATTGAGATTTAAGACTGTGACTGTGAGATGACTGTGTATGTTCAACACAGACTCTACCATATACAGTCTGTGTTGAAAGTACTGCAGCATGGCAGGGTGGCGCTAGGGTTCACGGAGGGCGGTCCAGTTGGAGTGCCACTAGATCGCCTGACCCTTTGGGACGGGGAGAGGGGGGAGCGGAAGAAGGGCAGGCCAGAAGGCAATGGATGGGGGGAGGCCGGGTGGGGCGATTTGACGGACTACGGGCAATCAGTGCCACAGACGCACCGTGCCTGTGCAAAATGGTGCAAAGCTGTCAGGGGTAGTAAGCACATACTTACTATGGATAGCCGTCGGACTCCTGTTGGTTGACGTAACCTGACCGCAGCCGACTTTCCCCAAATACATGAATACAATGATCAAAACTGAGTTGATAATAGCGATTAGCGAATGCCTAACAATTATAAAACTAATACCTAATGCTTAGTAAAATGCTGATAATTGTGTCTCGCTGGGTCACATGGAGTCAGAAGGTCGTTCCTATCAGAGTCACAGCGGGGTGCGGGTGAAACTGAAATCGCTTACCTTACGTCTTTCAGCAGCACACCTTTCGTCCTAGACCTCCAGTCTCTGTCTGGGGTCACAGGGTTTGAACTGCGCAGTGCCTCCCCTGTGTCCCTTTGTCATGAGGCCGAACTAACCCATTGACGCGGAGCGGTGCAGCACTTTGATGACGTCAGCAGAGTTACCATGGTAACGTGACAACACGAGCCGAGCGGTGTGCAGACACTGCCCTCCCCGGATATGCAAGTTGCAGTTTCTGCTGGCGGCACATGCAAACTAGGTGGTCGAATTGAGTGCCCTTGACAACAAAGTACAAACTAGATGAAGGTCCATGTATAACCCGCGTCCTGCTGGAGGGAGGGGGGTGTTTGAACACCCCCCCCCTCTAATGGTTTTTGGCGAACGCCGTTTTTGGCACACCTTATCATACCTACATCAATTCTACACATGTTGTAAAAATTTCAGACAAAGGTCATTCAAGGTCAGGTCACCAAGTTACTTGAAGTGACCTCACCTTATAAAAAGTTCCAATGTCTGCCATATAGCTACACCTAGTGACAGATTGCTTTGAAACTTTCAGCGATTGGCGCTGCCCCCCCCCCCCCCCCGATGCCATACGCGCTACCTTTCTCAGTGAGAGGGGTCACCATCCGGAATGTTTTACAATCAAGAACAATTGAACAGAGGTGGAACTTTTTGTTTTTCATTGGGGTTGTAGTTTGCCGGAGCCCAGGGTATACCCCCACCAAAACCCGAAAAGTCCCCGGATTTGGCCCACTATTTTTCGGGAGGGGCCCACATTTTCATTTTCAAAAAAGTGGTCCATCTTCAGGGACAGACGGCTGACCCTGTCGTCCCTCCATTGGCTATGTGCCTGGTTGTAGGTACTCGGGTATCGCCACCATGGTCGTGGCCATAGGCGGCGGAACGGGGAGGGCACCGGGGCACCTCGCCCCCTTTGATTTTGGCATTTTAACATTAGCCCTACCTATGGGCGTTGCATGGAAAGAATGGGACCAAAAGTCGGCATTGTTTGGCATTGTTTGGTTCTCGAGTTATCGGCTGGGGGCGTTAAACGCCCCCAGCCGATAACTCGAGAACCAATAGGCGCAGCGAAACGCACGAGGCGGCAAACGAAAGAACGCGACGAGATGCTTCAGATGAGTACTTTAAAGTTGAATTTTAACCCTCGCCCCGTTGGGGGGGGGGCATTTTGGCCCCCCCCTGTGGTTTTTCCTGAATAGCAACAAAACGGCGGCGCGCAGCGCCGCCAAAATTTCAGTACCTTCCCGGGCATCAATTTGACACCTTCACACCAAATTTCAAGTCTTAGGTCACCTTAGGTCAGGAGTTATTGAGGTCAAACTGAGGTCATGTTCGAGCAAAAATGAGCAAAAAACATGCAATTTTGAAACGCTCACCAAATCTAGAGTTATCAAGCAATTTCAAAGTTCTTTATATGTTCTAGTAGACAAAAAGCGGTGCTACAAAACTGCTATCTCGGATTTTCAAAATTTTTGGTTTTTGGCCAAAAAAAATCAAAAAATTGATTTTTTTTGAAAAACTTTGAAAAAATCCAAAAATTTTCCGAATTTCAAAAAAACCGGAACATATGTGATAGTCCCAGCGCTCTTCTATATACATACCAAATTTCTGATCGATATCTCGTTTTTTGGCCAAGTTATAGCGAAAAAACTGTTCAAAAAAGATGACGTCAAATTTTTGAACTCAATTTTTAGCGATTCTAGACCACGTACGGCAAAACAAAGACCACCATTGAACTCCCCGTGACGAACTGCATCGATTCGATACCCATTTTATGCAAAAATATCAACTTTGAAATTTGACCTAATTTGACCTGACCTTGACCTGACCTTGATCAAAACGTGATGTAAGCTGGCCCCAAAGGCTGCCTGACCAATATAATCGCATTTGTCATGTAAAATGGACCATAAAACATGTATCACACGACACTTTCATATTGTAACCCCCCCGTGACCTGACCTCTGTGACCTGAACTGGTATCAGTGACCTCAAATAGCAAAATATGTGTTTGAAGAACATTTCCCCATCGATGATTTTCAATGAAGTGCATTTTACTCGATTTTACAACGCATTTCTTGAAGTGCCTGTAAACGGTGAAAATTGGACCTTTGACCTGACCTGTGACGTCATCGGTTTGACCTAGGTCAATAAAATTGGGTCACAAGGTAGTTCCCCGTTGGGGCTATCCAACGCCGTTTATCGCTTGTCGCTATGTTGCGTGGTTCTCGAGATCTTAGGGGGGCCAAAATGCCCCCCCCCCCAACCGGGCGCGTTGCTCGGCAGAGCCCAACGGGGCGCGGGTTAAGGTCACAGGTCGGGTCAAGGTCAGGTCAAACACCTGAAATCGGGCTTTCAGTAGCATGGACTTCAGGACTTCGCAATGGGCGCCTCTCGTCATAAACTCTGTCAAAACGGTGCACAATCCATCATATAAGGCCTACAAGAGTGTCAGCTCCATGTAGGGGTCAGTCAAGCATAGGTCAGGGTCAAGGTCAGGTCAACCGGGTAGGCACATATCCCCGAAAATCAAAACTGATATTCGCAGCCCGTGACACATGTTTTATGGGTAATTTGGGGCGTAGAACACGATGGTGACATTCATTTTATCATATGTGTACGTGTTTGGCTAAAAAAGTTCAATTTAAGAAATGCATGTATCATGGTCGTGAAGAAGTCACGAGAAATTGCCAAGATTCAGTTCAAGATTTTGGAAAATGCGGAACGATAATCAATAATCGAAGATAGCCATTTGATTGTTCCATGGTATTGGTAGTCTAATGGCGTTTACTGCATGTCTGTATGTCTGTTCTGTGATTTTATATGATTTTTTGAACATATGCCGTTTTTGGTCGAAAACTCAGAAATCATGACGTCACTAAAACCTCGATATCTCAAAAATTTTCGGACTGATTTTTTTGAAACTTTGTCACAATAAACTTCAATCAATTCCCTACAGGTACCTAAAATTTGGCGCGCCGCAGCGCGCCGGTTTTTTTTTTTTTTTGCTATGGCCCGGCGAAAAAAGTGGGGGCGTTTAACGCCCCCCCCCCCCCCAGCAACTCGCGGGTTAACTCCATATGGTCCAGGAAAGCTGGCGCACTACCTTTAATTGAGAAAACAACCGAAAGGCCCTATTGGACACATTCCCTCTACGTGATAGGGCCACTGGCGACATCATGCCGGTGATAGTAGCCACTAGCGATATCCAGCCTTCTAATAGTGATAATAGCCACTGGCGGTATCCAGCCTTCAGTAAGATAATAGTGTTCACTGGCGGTATCCAGCCTTCAGTAAAATAATAGTGTCCGCTGGCGGTATCCAACCTTCTAAAAGAAATAACGACCACCGGCGGTATCCAGCCTTCTAAAAGAAATAACGACCACCGGCGATATCGCACCGCTGGATACTAGACCGTGTCCTGTATCCACCAGTCGATGGTATGGTGACAGGGATCCGTACCCGTGCTGTGTCCATACAGCTGTAATATAACTAATACACACTGTACAGTCTACAGTTGACGGCAGAACGATGCACCGTTTCTCAGCGGTCAATCAGCTGCCTGCAGTGGTAGGCTGTGCCGCACTGCACCGGCTGGGTGACACATTGATCACCATAGACACACTTCATGTGTGTTAATCAGTACAGTCTTACGGTTCAGTTAACTGAACTGCTGGACTGGTGGTGAGGGTAAAAAGTATGATTCGCCCGTCCCCTGAGGGATGCATTTCCTGGAAATGACCTGATTTTTCTTTTTACTGATAACTCTCTGGGTTTGGCTTAATTTTCACGGAACACTTATATTAGGCAATCTGAAGTTGCACGCACTTTTTATGAAGCATCCTGACATCAGAGCTCCACGTCACTTCAAGTAGGTGACTTCTTTTTATCACAACTTCGTATGACATTATGGAATGATATGTTCAAAGCATTGCATAATGGTCAGAAGCCTTACAGTCCCTTTGACGGGTTCCCGTCACGAAATGACAGCACTACATAGTAGCGCTTGGGAATCCAGTAACATTCTGTATTGAACGTCTGAACCACTGTGTATTTCAATCACCATCAGCCCGTGATATCACATGAGCGACACCGAACCGGACATATCCGGTCCAAACGAACCACAGCCGACCGGACCACCGGCGGTCCGACACAGTGACGGGCGAGGTCCGATATCGCCCGGACCGGACACCCTCACAGCTAGCTCCAACCACTCTCTGGTCTAAACTGAAACTACAACACAACAGCACAGCGGTGTGAGCCAGCGTGACGTCACGTCACAACACACGTGACGTCACCAGGGCGGTACCTCCGGCACGGTGACAACGGTTTACCGACGGCTGGACATTGGCCCCGAGCGTGATAAATCTCGAATACTGAATATACCTACTGTCTATCAAAGCAGTGTCAACAAACGTATCATATAGCAAACTGTGCTCAAATGATCAAGCATTTAGGTGGCCACTCAACCCAAACCAGCCTGGCACGGCGGTAAAGTACCCACGGACCTGACCCGATGGGACAGGGCGGCTCGAAGTACTTCTGGATATGAAGGTCTTGATGTGCATTGTGTACAGAACAGCGCTGCCGACGGGACACGGTGCTGCCATCTGTTGTCGAATTCCGACACTGCCGCCGTCACCGAAGCGGACGGGGCACCGCGAAGCTAGTCGTCTACGGTCGTGAAGTAACTCAAGCTGATTTTGCTGCCGTTGGGAGGCTTGGTAAGATTGTCCAATGCAGACTCTGGAAACAGAGCACATCAGATTAGGGGAGAGCGGGGCCAGTTGAACCACTTTTTATATGTTGACATGCACAGCGAGATCTAGTTGTCATATCGAAAAATGCACAATACTATGAAAAAATATGCTCTTTTGGCTTTATTTTAAGATATGTAAAATTAGGTTTCAAACATATTTTGCTGCCAAACGCATGCTTATAAAACAGCTCTACGCCCGTTTCAAATGACCCCGATGTGAGGGTCAATTGAACCAGCCCATGGGGTCAATTGCACCTATCCTTAACAATGGGATGTTTTCCTCTTTAAGGCCACTTTCTTAAGGAGATATTTTGTCCGATTTACTTTTCCAAATGCTACATTCAATAGGTCGTTGGAAAGCTAAAAGTACAAAGTTCCTCATAATAGGTGACATAAAGTACATAGACTATGGTAATATGGGCGGATGAGGAAAATGAGAAATATCTCAGGCTATAGTGTGCTTTCAAGCAAAAGGCTGGAGAAAACGGGTCAAAAATTGAGCTCTATTAAACTACTATTTCAGTTTAAAAGCTCGTTTCAAAGGTGGACTATTTCCTTTAATGTTTACAGCCCCTGAACAATAACCATTGCAAAGGTCACCGGGGTCCATTGAAACGGCCTGTGGCCCTGTTTCAACTGACCCTCAGAGAAACGTTTCAATTGACCCCATCCGCTCCCGCCATCTCGCACGCGCCGTAAAGCATGTATGTCAAACGAGCTGGAGGGACGGCATCATGCTGAATGAAGGGCCAAATAAGGTGTTATTCCGGAGCCAGGAGTTCTTCTTTCAGCAAACAAAGGTATATGAGATATCACAAAATATTCATAAAAACGATTTCTCCCAAACGCCCCTCAAAAACACAAAAACAAGTGTCAATTCAAAATTACCGTCCGTTTGCCGCCCAAACGCCGTTGACAAAGGAAGTGGTCGAGCGCGGATGCGCAGTGGTGTCGGCAACGCCATATATTGCATACTGTTGAAAATAAAGCCATGTTTCATCTGACCCCGTGTTTCAACTGGCCCCGCTCTCCCCTACACACTGATTGCTACTGATGTCACATGGAGCAACTCAGACTGATGACGTCACTCACATGTACAGAAACAAACACAATGACAATGTGCGTATCACTGACTAGTGACGTCATGCGGGTTGATACTGATGCTGTGACGTCACTTACGGAGATACACGTCACCAATTGTGGCGCCAGTACTGGTGACGTCATGTGCGTCAGTGTGCGTGTCCCAGAGGCCGGTGGCGCCGTGTCGGCTGGTGTGGGTGGTCAGAGACGCCGTCACTTACTGGGGACCCAGAGGTTGATGGCGCGGGACTGGTCACCGTCACATCCCAGGTCTGTCTCGTGTAGGGCGGTCAGGACGGCCTGGCAGTTTTCAGTTGAGGAACTAATTGCTAGGTTCTTCAGTTTCCTGCAGGTCAAT
Source organism: Amphibalanus amphitrite (assembly GCF_019059575.1). Taxonomy (NCBI): domain Eukaryota; kingdom Metazoa; phylum Arthropoda; class Thecostraca; order Balanomorpha; family Balanidae; genus Amphibalanus; species Amphibalanus amphitrite. The sequence continues at coordinate 96,435 of NW_024882030.1, forward strand.
GCCATCCTGCAACAGATCACAACAAAACAGAACAGGTCAGTATGCGGGACACAGTCACACAGTGGCACCAGCGGGCGACTCGACGCGGATACACCATGTAGTTCCAATGCTATTCAAATCATAGCAGAACATATGGTTGGTTGGTTGGTTGGGTTAAGCACCACATCCGGTGGACCAAGGCACTAACCGGAACTCTCACGCTGTTCCAAGCGGTCAGGTAGCGGCAATGTCACGTAGGGGAAGGTGGGGTAAGACGGACCAGCTAAGGTTTGAGGCCGCATATCTTGCTACACTGCTCTCGTAATTCATATTATTTATAGTCTTCGGAATGCTCAATCCTTCCTCTGTTGATATGTGTAAAGACTAAATTTCAAATTAAAGACATCTACAGGGTGATTTTTTTTATTTGTTAAAAAGTAATGAGGTTTAGTGGCGTTAAAATGTTAATATATATTGCAAAATAATATACCAGCATAACGAGCATTCTGGGACATTTTGATTTCATGCAGACACGATGTGAAGGAACGTCCATCGTGTATTTTTACGAGCGAGCGAGCGCAGCGAGCGAAGTGAGTCTTTTCAATATAACGGAAAAATCTCAGTATGAGCGGCCCGGCCCGGCCCGGCCCGGCCCGGCCCGGCCCGGCCTGTAACGCTTTTGAGAGGCTTATATCTCAGCAACCGCTGGACCGATTGGCCTGCGGTCTTTTTTGTTGGGTAGCCCCATCCCTTCTACCCCGTAATTGACTACTTTTGATACATCTCAGTGACCGTCGTGGCACGTGCCACGTGAAAAGTCAAGGGTGTTCAAGCTGTTTTGCAAAAGTAGTGATTTTGAGAGGCTCATATCTCAGCAGCCGCTTGGGCGATTGACTTGCGGTAATTTTTATAGGGTAGCAGCATCCCTTCTACCCAAAATAGGATACTCTCGATGCATGTGGGTCACTCCCAGTGCACGTGCAAAATACAACAATAAGAGGTGCCAAATTTGTTCCCATTTCAGTAACTTGGTAATTACTGGGGCGATTTCGCTGAAACTTGGCATACAGGTAGGCACCCACCAGGCAATGCATTCCCATGTGTTGCGGTTAGGGTGCTACTGCACGTGCGCACATGCAGGGGGCGTTTCCAGATCTCGAGAACGGCTAGGCCGATTGCGCTCAAATTTGGTACACGGTTGGGGACCAGTTAGTAGGGTGCCGTGCAAAAGTCATTTTGGACCCCGTTTGCACGTGCGCACGTGCAGAATGCCGCTTCCAGATCTCAGGAACGGCTGGGCCGATTGCGTTCAAATTTGGCACACCGCTAGCGACCAGTTAGAAGGGTGCTTTGCGGAAGCCCGTTGGAAGCACCCTCTCGCCCTTCCGCACGTGCAGGGCTCACTATCTCGCTCGCTCGTTCTTCGCCCAAAAGGCGTTTTACTGGTACTTGTTCTTGAAGCTACCCGCTCTCTCACCGATACGAATCAGCCCGCCTGAGCACGTGTTGAACAGCACCGTGGACTCCTAGACCCTTTAGGCAGACTGAAAAGGCTCCTATCACCCATTTTTAGCTCTGCCAGAGATTTCCACTGTTTTCTTGTTATATCTGCCATACACTGTAAAAAAAACTTACAAGCCCCTCGTAGAGGAATTCTCAGCGCAAAAATAACATTGCAGGAGCGTGTAAATTTGGCTAATTTTAGGCTAGTTGCCGAGTAACAAGCTTGTTCGACAAGGCTGTGCCTCGTATGCATACGACCACCGTGCTCCACCTAGTTTGACAACACGCACGTAAATAGCGTGGGTAGTGCGTCTACTAGGTGTCATAATAGCCCCTGCCTGGTAAGGTAACTAGCCACTGCCTACTAATCCATACCCAGTAATTGTACTAGCCCCCAAGGCTAGTAGTGGTACTAGCTCAAGGCCAGTAGTGGCACTAGTTAACTAGTACCACTACTGGCCTTCGGGGTCGAGGCACTGGGTCGACGGAATTCCGTCGACGGAATTCCGTCAACCAGTGCCCCCGACTCTCGACCGCCACCCGCAAGTAAACAGACTGAGTAGCGCTGCAGCACATTTATTCGGGCACGAGAACGAGAACGAGAACAATAACAACGCCAGGGCAATAACTATAACTTTAACAATAACAACAACAACAACAACAACAACAACAACTAACTGAATAATTTGCAATCAGGTTCCTTAAATAACCACAATCAAACATTTGTGATTTTTCATTAGCTCTGCACCGGCGGCAGTCGCGGGGTGAAGGTATAGGCCAGGACATATTCGAGTCACCACCAATAACATTCACAAAATAATACGGTTGCATGAGACACGATCGGGCACTTCCACGGGCTCTGACGCAACGGCACTTACAACAGGCGAGTGAGCAAGTTGATCCTGCCATGTCAGGTACATTGTGCACTGTGCAGTCCATCAAATATTTGCCATACTTTGCAGATTCAAGCAAGTATTTTTTTCTGGGCGAGGCTTACCAACAGAAATATCGCTGACTTCCGGTATACCTTCATGCCTCAGTCTCCCACAGCTTTAAGCAGCTCTGCAAACAGAAAAGAAAATTAACTGCTGATTTTAAAATATCAGTGAGGATGGCTTTATTATCTACATCAACTGACTTTTGTATAAGATAAATCAATGTGAGGCAATATGTGTAGCTTACACATTTGGAAAAAAGGCTAGACAGCAACTGAAAGAAAGTCCGTCTTCCAATAGTCGGAATTCAAACGAAACAGTGGCCCACAACGGTCAAGGGGTGAATCCTATGACGCAACATGTGTTCAGAATATTACAAAATAAATAAAATGTCCCCCATTGCTACGTAAATGTCATACAATATAACGTACCTTCGAAATATCCCAGTCCGAGAACTTCACAACGCACCGTGCCACAACACAACCGCACCAACCGCCGGCAGCCGCAGAACTGAACAATGGCGGCCGGAAATGACGGCCCCGCGCCGGAAGTGAAGGACGCGTTTTAGAAGCAGTCTCAGACTCGTCGCTGCTCACCGTAGCAGGGATTTATGAGGCACTACCGAATCAAAGTCGTTTCGCCTCATTCGGCAACACGAAAACCCTACCAGGACTAGTCCGATGATGAGTTTCCGACTAGGTGGCGTGTGCGCAGGATTATATTTAAAGCACGTGCAGGGCGGTGCCTCATTAGCCGACATAATAATAATATGACACGATAATGTAACACGCATGTAACTAGCATGCAACAAGCTTCTGGCGGATTTAATTATGAGACTATGCGTAGTTATCCGACACAGCGCGAAATCTGTTGATAAGCAGGAAGGGTGTTAGGGAAGCATTTAAGTTATTAGGTTACCGTTTGTAACCAATTATTCAATTATTTCAATTATTATTAACAACTCTCAGGCTGATAATGTCCCTATATATATCAGCAAGGTACAATGGACGACCGTGTAACCCACTCCTTGTCATAGAATTGGCTCGTGACATTTTTTTACAGTGATGCCTCACCTTCAATCAAGCCAAAGAGCAGTTGGGCAGACACACACAGTAATGGCGACGCAACACAAAATGGACGCCGGCTCCCGGATGCGGGGGGGGGGACTCCTTCTGAAAGCAGCCACAGACTCCTAGGTTGTAACATGCGACGAGGGTAGCTATGAGGCACATCCTCATAGCCATCCGAAGCCGCTTACCACGCAAGCTTACCAGCACGTTTACCAGCTGCAGGCGTTCGTGACAACAAGCGGGGTTGCACGCAAGGTTATCCGTTTAGTAGGTGCCAGCCGGGGCCTCGTCAGCTGAGCTAATAGCAAAATGACCTAATTGAGGGACACGCCAAAAACTGGCCGAGAACAAGCCAACGGCGGGTAACACTGTGAGGCTGTGCGTAGTTCATTAACACTGCGCAAAATTAGGTTCCTGAACATGCTCTCGCTCGTAGGCATTTGTTCCACAAAGGGCATTGTTAACGTGCATGGCTCTGACTACTAATGTCCATATATGTTGTAACGAGGTGCAAGGGAGGCACTCGTAAAAAATGTCTAATTTCAAAATTAGCTAGTGAATTTTTTTTACAGTGTACCTGGGTCCAAAAACTATAAGTCTAGAAAGTGCAGGTCGAGGATTTTGGTACTGGCGGCCCTGGTGGTGTCTGATTCGCTGTTTTTGTTTCTTCCTGAAGAGCGATTCTTCAGAGGCTGCACATACGCCAGATAGACCGTTTGAAGGCTATTTATGACTATAAGCTTGTTCGTGCATTATTTAATGTCTTTCTGAGGTATCTCCTTAATGATCGTATGCTTCGAACTGCCTCAATGCTTCAAAATCATCGTTTTGTGTCGTTCCTTACTGAACGGCGGTGGACCATGCGGGCCCGATTGGTGGGACATTTTCAGGCTCCATTGGGGCCGAGGCCTTCGGTTAAAAGGGACAAATCATGACACCATACAAAATGTCCCACATTTATCTATCACTGCATTACTTTTTTGCACACGATTTTTCGATTTAGGGACCACCATTGACGTTTACTTTTTAACAGTTAAAAAAAATCACCCTGTAGGTGGTGGATGCTCTTAAGGAAGGACATGTCAAAAACTCAGACAAGAAAAAACGTGGGGTAAGACGGACCACCCAGCAGTGCCTGCTATCCGTTCATGTGTGTTACACTTCTGCTCTGTACTCTTGTAAGAAAAAGTAGCCAGAATGGTAAATAACAAAATGAGCCTTTATTCTTTACTCATGTGTGATGGAAGTGCAGCTAAAAGCTGGGAACATGTGTGTTGATTGTCGTTTGGCATGAATGCATGCTAACTTAGCACTTGCATGCATGGCTCACATGCAACAAAGACTCCCTCCTGAAAAAATAGCTTACTTAAACTTGTGTCAATGCTTTGGAAAAGAACTTTCCATATGCAGGGTACAATGGACCACCACAGGGCAAGATGGACCACAGTGGTCCGTCTTGCCCCAAATCTAAATTATGTCATTATCATGATGTATATGTCAAATAGCCCAACACTAGGGTGACCCGCGTGCTCCGCAACGCGAAGAAGGGTTATTTTTGACCCGTGGGTATTGGGTTGGTCTGTGTCGATCTGGTTGGCATCCATTTCGTTCGATTGTTTTTTGACGGCCAAGCATTTTGTAAGAAAACAAAAAGATACATCGCATCGAGGTGCCCGTGTCGTATTATCATGCGTTCTACTTTAGAATGATTCGAAAACTGGCGTGAAGTCTTTTGAGGGCCATCGATGAATTTCGCTAAAAATGACAATGTAATGGTTTGGAACATTTACATTTTTAAGGATACTGTTCCTAATCATGCAAAAATGAAGAGTGAATATTGGACAGAATTGAATGCTCTATCCAATGGTACCATATTCAATTGCCAAAGGTATCAGGTTATGCAGCAAACCCCGTGTGATTAATAAAGTGGCACAAAATTGACAAACACCATTTTCTCCTGTGATTTGCACCACCTTGATTTGGATCAATCAGCTTTTCACAATTTTTATATGAGAGGCGGTACCTTTCTCTTGCAAATAGGCGTTGATTCAACTCGCTCCATTAAACGGTCACCTAAAAATAAAATTAATTCCAAAATCCCTCAAAAACCGCAATTTTTCAAATAAAAGTGCCCTCTCCGGTGCACGTGGCGCGTGCTATCCTCTGCATTGCACACCATTCAATAGCCCGTTCAATTCTGTACACGATGCTGTTTTTCCCGTGCCGGTCGGACCCCTGGTCACCAAGATATTGCACGGGAACTGGACTCGTGTCGGCCAAAATTAGCCATTTTCGCCCGATTTCGCACGCCGATTTATACATGTAAAGTCTATGACGCGAATTTGCACTTTTTTAGCACGCGCCACGCGCTCCCTATCAATCCGATCGAGCTGAGACCCCTCAAAGGCACGTCGCGCATCCTTGATCTATAAGTTGTGCAAATTTCACCGGGCTAGGTGCAACGGTCTGGCCTGTAGTCCACGCAAAGCACCACCAAGTTGGGACCTCGGTAACGGACAGACGCACCCTCCTCAAATAGTAATATAGACAAGATATCTTGCGCTCGCTCCGCGTCGCTTTGGCCATAAAAAGATTAAGGAGAAAATTTGGGATCGAATGGTGTTTTTTCGGTGACGATCGGACGTCTAGAAGCTTCGATATTGGCGAAAAACTTGCTGAACTTGCAAAAGTTTTTGGTACTTGCTTGGTACTTGCCAAAGTACTCGGTACTTGCCAAAGTACTTGGTACTTGCTTGGTATTTGCATAAGTACTCGGTATTTGCCAAAGTACTTGGTACTTGCTTGGTATTTGCATAAGTACTTGGTACTTGCTTGGTACTTGTAAAAGTACTTGGTACTTGCTTGGTACTTGCGAAAGTACTTGGTACTTGCTTGGTACTTGTCGGGTAGGAAAGCCTGCCACTACTCGCCCCCCCCGCAAAGTACTCGGTACTTGCCAAAGTACTTGGTACTTGCTTGGTATTTGCATAAGTACTTGGTACTTGCTTGGTACTTGTAAAAGTACTTGGTACTTGCTTGGTACTTGCGAAAGTACTTGGTACTTGCTTGGTACTTGTCGGGTAGGAAAGCTTGCCACTCTACTCGCCCCCCGCAAAGTACTCGGTACTTGCCAAAGTACTTGGTACTTGCTTGGTATTTGCATAAGTACTTGGTATTTGCCAAAGTACTTGGTACTTGCTTGGTATTTGCATAAGTACTTGGTACTTGCTTGGTACTTGTAAAAGAACTTGGTACTTGCTTGGTACTTGCGAAAGTACTTGGTACTTGCTTGGTACTTGTCGGGTAGGAAAGCTTGCCACTCTACTCGCCCCCCCCCGTTCCCCCGACTCTACTCCCATCCCTACCCCCTCGGGATAATTCCGGGTTCGTCGGGTAGGAAAACTTGCCACTCTATCCCCCCCCCCCCCCCCAGAGCCATTTGGTATCGATCGGTGTTTGTCCCGTGTCAATCGGTCGTCAATAAGCCGAGATATGCACGGCGAATTATTTCAATTGGCGCCGATCAGAATCTCCAGGACGGAGGTACCCACACTCATTCCTGGCCGTATCTCACTTTTCCGAGATCTACGTCAAACTACGTATTTAAAACTACATATTCTACAGCCGAATCTTCACACTGGGGGTACCTCACTCACAATCGCACGTGATTCAGCCGCATTCCTGTGTGGCGCGCAATGCTGAAGAGATATGTCTGTCCGCGGCTATCTCGCAGGCCCTAAGAGAAAAAGCTCGCTGCAAAAACTGAGCGTTTCAAAAAACCCGCAAACCGACGCAAATAGAATATTTATACTAGTGGATCCTGGCTTGCTTCGCGGCGCATGGAATTGATAAATTGTTGGCAAAATTGGCCAGTTCGAGTGATGTTAATTTCGAGTAATTGTGACATCTAGAAGTCTAGATATACGCAAAATGGTGATTTAGTGGTTAATTTGAGGTCAAAGGGGTCAAAAAGGTCATTTGAGGTCACGATAGGTCAGGTCAGGTCACGATAGGTCAGGTCAGGTCACGATAGGTCAGGTCAGGTCACGATAGGTCAGGTCAGGTCACGATAGGTCAGGTCAGGTCACGATAGGTCAGGTCAGGTCACGATAGGTCAGGTCAGGTCACGATAGGTCACCCCAGGTCACGATAGGTCAGGTCAGGTCACGAAAGGTCACCCCAGGTCACGATAGGTCAGGTCATGTCACGATAGGTCACCCCAGGTCACGAAAGGTCAGGTCAGGTCACGATACGTCATGCCAGGTCACAGGGGTTGCTTAGGTCACAACAGGTCACCCCAGGTCACGATAGGTCACGTTAGGTCACCATAGGTCATGTCAAGTCACGATGGGTCAGGTCAGGTTTCCGGTCAACTCGGATCATGCAAGGTCACAGGGGTCGCTTAGGTCACAATAGGTCACCCCAGGTCACGGGTCACGATGGGTCAGGCCAGGTCACAGGTCACCTAAGGTCATGATAGGTAAATGCAGGTCAAACTGGTCACATTAGGTTAGGGCAGGTCAATTAGGTCACGACGGGCCAGGTCAGGTCACTGGGTTGACCTCAGGTCACGGTGGTTCAGGCCACGGCACAGAGGTCACCTAGGGTCACGATAGGTCAAGTCCAGATCAAGCTGGTCACGTTAGGCACGGTCAGGACATTTGGGTCATATGAGGTCACGATGGGTCAGGGTAGGTCACAAAGGTTTCATGAGTTGGGCATTGAATCTGGAATCCATCACTTTTTGTTCCATGCCGATCTGACGTTCAGAAGTTGAGATATTGGAGAAACACCGCATAAGTACTTGGTAGGTACTTTGTATAAGTACTTGGTAATTGTCAGAGTACTTGGTACTTGGAACTTGGCAGGGCATAAGATTTGGAATCGATTAGTGTTGGTCCCGTGTAAATCCGACTTTTGTGTCCCCGCCCGCTGCTTGCAAACTCAGGCCAGCCTCCAATGACGTCACTCGAGGCCGCTGGACAAACCGCCTATGGAGATTCGTGGCGTTACGCTGTGCAGCAATTGAAAACAAATCAAAGAGTCAATATGCGCTGAAAATAAGCCTTACTCGCTACTTTATCTTTTCAATTCAAGAAAACATAAGCTGCTACCACAGGCCCACACTTAAAACCTTGTCCTAACCACCTGTCTAGTACTCGCGCCACTTACTGCTAAGTAGGTACCTACCTAACCATGCTGAGAAATGAATTCAGATTGCATTCGGCTTATTTCAGCACAATTTCTTCGTCTTCGTCTTCGTCTTCGTCTTCGTCTTCGTCTTCGTCTTCGTCTTCGTCTTCGTCTTCGTCTTCGTCTTCGTCTTCGTCTTCGTCTTCGTCTTCGTCTTCGTCTTCGTCTTCGTCTTCGTCTTCGTCTTCGTCTTCGTCTTCGTCTTCGTCTTCGTCTTCGTCTTCGTCTTCGTCTTCGTCTTCGTCTTCGTCTTCGTCTTCGTCTTCGTCTTCGTCTTCGTCTTCGTCTTCGTCTTCGTCTTCGTCTTCGTCTTCGTCTTCGTCTTCGTCTTCGTCTTCGTCTTCGTCTTCGTCTTCGTCTCGGCTCGGCTCGGATTTCTACAATTATATTTATATAAATTTATACGTATATATAGATAATTTTGAGCTTACCCCGAAAAAAATGATGTAGGTATCCATTTAATAGCATTTCAGAACAATAAGCTTCTCAGTTTGGAATGTTTTATAACCAAGCTCAATTTAGCATCATTTTATGATAATATTTTCGAAAATCTTGCCCACATACCTTTCTATATTCATGTGCAACAATATTTGAAAACTTGGGAACACCGGCGCTTGATTTTCTACTTAAATACTCTACCCCGGAATGCTGGCACGACATCAAATTTTGATCACCCTGGCAAAACGCGATACACATCTTGGCTATACCAGGAGAAACTTTCAAAATATTTTGATGAAACATACAGAACCTACCCTTACACCATTTCAGAAAAAGCTTTCAATGTTTTCCACCAGTGAAATTAACATTGCTCACCATAAATAAGTCTAGGTTCCCTCAATTGCTTTGCTCAAACATCCACCTAATCATTGCCTATCAAATTGTATATACATTCTATATAATGGATGACGTCACCGGAGGAAGAAAATCCAGCACCTGATTGGCTGCCGGCGGCTGCTTAACGTAACGTGACGTCACCGGTGGGCACCGGACGTCGCCTTTTTGCAAGATACTTTTTCGCCTGGTTACCAACGCTCAATGACGCCAGTTAAATGAGGAAATAAATTGCTTTCCGGTGTAGAAAGCGCCCAATCGGTCACTTTAAACTTGATTAAATAATTAACAGATAATTATAAACCACCCTTCAGCTCCTAATCGCACACAAATATTGAAATCCCTCTCTCACCCTCTCAGCACGTCGCTCGCCATGGCCGCCGCGGCCGCCGGCAGAACAGCGCTGTCTTACCAACGAATTTCTGTCAATTTCAACGAACCAATTCTTACGAAAACTATCCCACAGCATTCACGACACTCACTTTTACGTCGTGGATTACTTTTCTGGACACTTGCACTTGATTTTCTATTTATTTGCGAATTTTCAAAATCGCGTATCTTCCGCTGCATTCGCCGGCCGAGAGCAACTGAGAGAATGGTGCCCGCCGTGCACTGCCTCCATCACATCGAAATGATTACTTTACTGCACAAATTGGCCTGGCCCGTTAATTTAAACTTGCTTATTTAATTAGAGGAATGTTTTAAACTACATTTAACGTGGTTGCAAGCGTGAAAAGTATTAATTTCGTTCACATCTAGCGCCGGTGGCTGTAATGGCGGCCGTTTCAGACGCGTATGGCCGGCGCGGAGTGGAGATCCAGTCACAACTAACGGCCTTGGGATGAATTCTGGTATGGATTTTGCTAAATTGAAAAGTATCATGTATGGCGCCATTTCTTCTTTACAGATGTTTTAGAATTAATTTGTTGATTTGAATAAAAGAGTTTAGCTAGGCAAAATATTTGTTTTTATCGTACTTATTTTCGCAACCTAGTATATACCAACGTTGGTAGCTACCAAATCGAGAGAGGGGGAGAAGAGGGAGATTTGAAATTTTCGTTTTTTCGACGGTGGCAAACAACTTGTAAAAATCGTCTCGTTTGATTCCATCACATCGGACATGGTCATACGGCTTTATTTCAGCCACACTCGTTTCTACTAACCTGCGTACGTCTGGTCGTTTCTGCGCCGCTGACGGTGCCCCAGTCGATTCCGCACGTGCCGTAGGACGTCTTTCTGCGTAATGCTGAGTGAATGCGTCTGTCACGTCCTATCTCGCAGGCCCCAAGAGAAAAACCTCGCTTAAAAAACTGACCGCTTCAAAAAACCCGCAATCCTACTCAAATAGTAAGTAAACAAGCGGCTGCGCTACTTGCTTTGCTGCGTGGTAGGAAAAAATTGCGGCACCGGCAAATTTGCTTTCGAGTGGTGTTGGATTCAAATCGATGTGTCGTCTAGAAGCATAGATATGGACGGAAATGTGAAGAGAATAAAAACTGTTCTGAGGGCTTCGTTGGATGAAAGTGGGGTGATACGGGGTCAAGACGGGTCAAAGGGGTCAGCCCCGGTCACTTCGGGTTAGGCCAGGTCACCTAGGTCACCTCTCGTTCGATGGGATCAGCCCGGGCCACTGTTTAACTTTTGCCTCCACCACTACCCCTACCACTACCCCTACCACTACCCCTACCACTACCCCTACCACTACCCCTACCCTTACCCCTACCACTACCCCTACCACTACCCCTACCCCTAACCCTACCCCTACCCCTAACACTACATCTACCACTACCACTACCCCTACCACTACTACTACCCATACTCCTACCTCTACCACTACCCCTACTACTACCCCTACCACTGGCACTATCCCTACTACTACCCCTACCACTACCCCTACCCCTACTACTACCCCTACCACTACACCTACCCCTACCACTACTCCTATCACTACTCCTACCACTACCACTACCCTACCCCTACCCCTACCCCTACTACTACTACTTCTACTACCCCTACCCCTACCACTACCACTACCCCTACCCCTACCACTACCACTACCTACCACTGGGTCATGTCAGCTCACATAATAATTGGATCCATTTAACTTTTTTTTAAAATCAGACTTTAAAAGTGCTTCTAGCCCTGCTCCTATTCGTGCCATTCCATTAGCCTTAGTCGAGTTTGTCGGATATGGCGCCTTGTGACAAAAGTGGCGCATTGCGGCAAACGCGGCGCATTTTTACCCGGTGGATGAGCATGCATCTTTGCACCAAATTGCACCCACATCGGACCATATTTGACAAAACTGTGCGATTCGGGGCAAAAATGACGCCCTGTGACCAATGTGACGCCTTGCGGCAAACGCGGTGCATTTTTATACTTGTATCATCAACTGTTCCCATTGAATGAAAATCACCACATTCTCTCGCCACTTTTCATTCAAATTAATAACCTGCCCATCTGCCAATGCGAGGCACCCGCCACCGATCGGCATGCATTTAGTCCACAAAGTTTGTCGACCCCGGCTCTCAATGAAGATCTACGAACCGATCAAAATTTCATTGGCGTTCTTCCGGCGCCCGCCACGTGCCAACCGTGCACCCCAGCGAGTCGAAACCTAGAAAAGGCGCTGACCCGTGACGTCACCTAGAAGGTGTGCAAATTTCAACCCCCTACGCCGTACCGTCTGCCGTGTAGGTGAGGTTAATTGAACCCACTACACGATGTGCGGACACACAGACTCACAGACAGACGGATTCTGTTTGAATAGTAAGTTAGACAAGCGGCTGCGCCACTTGCTTTGCTGCGTGGTAGGAAAAATTGCGGCACCAGCCAATTTGCTTTCGAATGGTGTTCGTTTCAAATCGATGTGTCGTCTAGAAGCATAGATATGGACGGAAATGTGAAGAGAATTAAAAAAGAACTGTTCTGAGGGCTTTGTTGGATGAAATTTGGCTGGTACGGGGTCAAGACGGGTCAAAGAGGTCAGCCCCGGTCATTTTGGGTCAGGCCGGGTCACATAGGTCACTTCTCGTCCGATGGATTCACCCCGGGCCACTGTTTTACTTTTGCCTCCACCACTACCCCTACCCCTACCACTACCCCTACCCCTACCCCTACCTCTACCACTACCCCTACCCCTACCCCTACCCCTACCCCTACCACTACCCATACCACTACCACTACCACTACCCCTACTCCTACCCCTACCCCTACCACTACCCCTACTTCTACCCCTACTACTACCCCTACCACTACTACTCCTACCACTACCCCTACCCCTACCTACCCCTACCCCTACCAACACCGCTGGGTCATGTCAGGTCACAAAATAATTGGATTCAATCAGTACTAAAATATCAGACTTTAAGTGTTCCCAGCCCTGCCCCTATTCGTGGCATTCCTTTGTCGGAAATGACGCTTTGTGGCAAATGTGGCGCATTGCGGCTAACGCGGCGCATCTGTACCGGTTGTTTAAGCATGCATCTTGGCACCAAATTGCACCCACATCGGACCATATTTGACAAAACTGTGCGATTTGCGGCAAAAATGACGCCCTGTGACCAATGTGACGCATTGCGGCAAACGCGGTGCATTTGTATACTCGTATCACAAACTGTTTCCATTGAACGAAAATCAACACATTTTTTCGCCACTTTTCATTCAAATTAATAACTTGCCGATCCGCCAATGCGAGGCACCCGCCGCCGATCGGCATGCATTTAGTCCACAAAGTTTGTCGACCCCGGCTCTCAATGAAGATCTACGAACCGATCAAAATTTCATTGGCGTTCTTCCAGCGCGCCCCACGCGCAAACCGCGCACCCCAGCGAGTCGGAACCTAGAAAAGGCGCTGACCCGCTCTGTCACCTATAAGGTGTGCAAATTTCAACCCCCTACGATATACCGTCTGCCCTGTAGGCCGGCTAAATTGAACCCACTACACGGCGTGGCGGACAAACAAACAAACAAACAGACACATGGATCCTGTTGAAATAGTAGTATAGACAAGCGGCTGCGCCACTTGCTTTGCTGCGTGGTAGGAAAAAATTGCGGCACCAGCCAATTTGCTTTCGAATGGTGTTTGATTCAAGTCGATGTGTCGTCTAGAAGCATAGATATGGACGGAAATGTGAAGAGAATTTAAAAAAGAACTGTCCTGAAGGCGTTGTTGGATGAAATTTGGGTGATACGGGGTCAATACGGGTCAAAGGGGTCAGCCCCGGTCGGTTTGGGTCAGGCCAGGTCACATAGGTCACCTCTCGTCCACTGGGATCAGCCCGGGCCACTGTTCTGCTTTTGCCTCCACCACTACCCCTACCCCTACCACTACCCCTACCACTACTACTACCCCTACCACTACCCCTACCCCTACCCCTACCACTACCCCTACCCCTACCACTACCCCTACATCTACCCCTACCCCTACCACTACTACTACCCATACTCCTACCCCTACCACTACCCCTACCCTACCACTACCCCTACTACTACCCCTACTACTACCCCTACCACTACCCCTACAACTACTACTACTCCTACGACTACCCCTACCCCTACCTCTACCACTACAATACCCCTACCACTACCCCTACCACTACCCCTACCACTACCCCTACCACTACCCCTACCACTACCCCTACCACTACCACTACCCCTACCCCTACCACTACCCCTAACCCTACCACTACTACTACCCCTACCACTACCCCTACTACTACTCCTACTACTACCCCTACCACTACTACTATCCCTACTACTACCCCTACCCCTACCACTACCCCTACCACTACCCCTACCAACACCGCTGGGTCATGTCAGGTCACAGAATAATTGGATCCAATCAGTACTAAAATATCAGACTTGAAGTGTTCCCAGCCCTGCCCCTATTCGTGCCATTCCATTACCCTTACTCGATTTTGTCGAAAATGGCGCTTTGTGACAAATGTGGCGCATTGCAGCAAACGTGGCGCATTTTCACCCGCTGATTGAGCATGCATCTTTGCACCAAATTGCGCCCATATCGGACCATTTTTAACAAAACTGTTCGATTTGCGGCAAAAATGACGCCCTTAGATAATTGTGGCGCATTGCGGCAAACGCGGTGAATTTGTAAAATCGTATCACAAACTGTTTCCATCGAACGGAAAATCAACACATTCTCTCGCCACTTTTTATTCAAATTAAAAACTTGCCCATCCGCCAATGCGAGGCACCCGCCACCGATCGGCATGCATTTATCCACAAAGTTTGTCGACCCCGGCTCTCAATGAAGATCTACGAACCGATCAAAATTTCATTGGCGTTCTTCCAGCGCGCGCCACGCGCGAACCGTGCACCCCAGCGAGTCGGAACCTAGAAAAGGCGCTGACCCGTTCTGTCACCTATAAGGTGTGCAAATTTCAGCCCCCTACGTCGTACCGTCTGCCCTGTAGCCGTAACAAATTGAACCCACTACACGATGTGCGGACACACAGACTCACAGACGGATTCTGTTTGAATAGTAAGTTAGATTGCAAAACCTTGCCTTTCCTAAAGTGTGACTATAACTAAGTTTATAACTTTGTTCTTCACAGATAAGTGCAAAATAGAAACTAATCATGCAAGAAAGGCGACGTAATTGAATCACCCGTAGACCTCTTATATTAGATCGGTTTGACGAAAAACAACATTTTTATCAATAACTCAAAAGCTATGCATCCTAGCAGCATGAGCTCAAGGTGGCCATTGTTACGAAGGAAAACAAACATAGTGAGTGCATAAAGCAGTAGATACCAGCAGCGGTTCAGCCGGGAGGGCTGGTGGTCCGTCTTGCCCCGCTGGGCCGTCTTACCCCACCGTCCCCTACACTGCCCAGGAACAGAACATACGAGTATGTGCCTCCGGCTACCTGAAGTTTCCACAGTCTGGTGCTGCATCCTGCTACACATGTTTCACACAACTTACTGTGCGAGTCTGAATCGGCTCCCGCGACGCAGACACACATACGTGTCGGTCACTCAGAGATAGCTGTATTGCCCGAGCACCCGAGCCCTGTACCTACCGATCGAAGTGCCACCTAGTGGCACTGGACACAACTCCCACAGATAGCCTTATTGGGTGGCATAAGGCTCTCACAGGAGCCTTATGCCACCCAATATTACGAGTATGTCCTACCAGTCTGCAGTCCAGATAACGTAGCTGCCGGTCCGTTTGTCCGTCTGTCTGTTTGTTTGCATCGCATCTACACAACCACCTGAATCAAAAAGTCTGCTTGTGGATGCCTATTCTTCTGTAAAGAGTTTGTTTCTATTTCCAGTGTCCCCGTGCCCGTATTACTATGTAAACCTCCAAGGGATACCCAGTTTCTGGGGTTATTGCGGTCTTTCCAGATACACATAGGTAATATCCGCCGTCGCCGGCCAGCCGACTGACCTGCTGACCGCTGCCACCTCTGACTGGGTCAGGGCAGGGATGTCCGTGAGGTGCCGGGTGTCATTAAGCTGCACCGTATCCAGCTGGGAACAGCCGTGAAGGGCGGACAGCACAGCCACAGTGTCGGAAATGACGCCGGATCCGAAAACAGTGACGTCCTTCAAGCTGGTGAGGGCAGCCAGGAGGCGTCCCGTCGCCTCCGGAATCACGGAAGGTGAGTCTGTAAAACATAAATACAGAAGCCACATGGTGTGTCAAAAGTGGAAATAGCCGGTGCGCCGTCTGGCAACCCGGCAGCCCGCCGCCATAGGGAAATTCATGCTTTTTGTCGCTTTTTTCGCTTCTTATGAGTCACTTGATCTAATTAGAGCTTAACTAGGAACGAGGCGGGTCACTTGGACGTATTCGGGAGCCGAATACGGTGTTTTGGAGCCAATACCTGGGAAACCCTACCCGCCCAATGCGAGTTTTTAAGAGTCTGCATGCCCAAATTAACGTTGAGCGCGGCCGTTTTCGGTCGGTTTTCCGCGACCTTGTGGCGAAATCGCCTTATTTATTCAACCAGGGTGGGCTAATTCGCTTAACTAGGAATGAGGCGTTGAAGAGAATTATTCAAGGAATAGAGCTGTGCAAAAATATTTTTTGTATTGTTAAAACTGTATCCGCCCTCGAACGATAAATATTGTTGACCCATCAGAGACACATCCCCTGGAATGCGTTTGGACTTGGCTGGATCTAATATTAGCGAGTATCTGCTAATGCAGTTTCTTGACTTACACAGTACGCACACAAGCATACATACTTCCTGCCCTTGTTTATTCCTCACTTGAATGAAAATTTTGCTATAATAACTATTCCAAGCAGTTAACAGGTTTTAGTGCAGTGCCAAGTCGGAACCGTTCAGCGCCGCCAGTCTCCCAGGCGGCGCGTAGCGGCCGCCACCGGCCGCCGCGCCGCCGCTCTGGCAGGGTGTTTGACTTCATATCTCTGTTGCTAGAAAAGTTGTGGACCGATATACTTGATTCTTGCATGAAAAGATCCGCCATTCAATTATTAGCAGATCACGAAAATTTGACGTCAATTGCACGATTCGCTGCCCATATTGTGGTACTGCCATCTATTGACAAGGCTGGCGAACTAAAGCCGGGCGGCTATTTCCACTTTTGACACACCATGTAAGTGCATACTCGTATGTACACACGTTGCGATCACCGTGGCCCAGATCCCAGCAGTAACTATTGATAGTAAGATAAAATAATTACGAAGCGCGTAACGCATAATATCGGGCTCTCCACAATTCACAAGCACCATTAATCTGAACTCCTTGATGTGGGCTACACTTCTAACCGGTTAACCTCTCTCAATCGAGCTCGTCGCTGTTGAGGTGCCTAACCGAACGATGAATTAGCGCCCCAGTCGCGACACCACAGGCATGCAATACCGGCGAGAGCCGGACGACAGGCGCAATGAGTTTTGTATTCTTTTAGAGTAATTTGAGACAACAGAAGAGTAACATCTCCCGTTCATAATGCAACATACACAACACTTTGTAACTTTCTATACTTTACTCATGCTGCTGCTCACCAACTATTGCCAGTCCTGTGACTGTGTGGGTCGCCAGAACAGCCAGCTGGTCCAGAAGTGTGTCCGTCGCTAGCTGTACACCAACATCCAGTCCAGACGTCGGCCATCGGGTGTGGACAACCGGCGTTTCAGTCATCCCGGATCCTGTGGAGAGTGATACAATCAGCCGTAAACCCGCGCCGTGACGGGAGGGGGAGGGGAGGGGGTTTTCATGAAACAAGCGCATCTATTTTTTATATTTGCAGAAAATTGAGAGGATGTTTATCCGCCATTTCTCTATAGAAAGCCATTTTGACACTTTCAAACGTAGTTTTATGGGTTCCTATCGAAAACTGAATTGTTGACACAAGTGATCACAAGTGACACAAGTGATGACGCAAGTGATCCTAGATTTTACTTATGAGGTCGTATAAGATCGACAAAGGACCAAGGTCAATAACAGTTTTCCGACGACGAAAACTATTGAATTTTGATAGATAAGCAAACAATGGATCTATGCTAGCTCCTTGAACCTTGAAAATGTTGCGCTCAACAATACGGAATCACAAGTATGTAAGTTGACCGCCAGCTATGAAGCCGATCTCGGACCAATTCATGAAACTGATATTTTACTGGTCAAACTATCCCGCGCCCTGGTGGGGTCTGTTTATAACGCGACCTGGTGGGGGGGGGCTATTTTTTGCCCCCCCCCCCTCGTATCTCCGAAACTACTGGACGGATCCGCAAAATTCAAACGGCGTTCGAAAGGCCTGTCAAATTTGTCGAAGGAAACCAAATTTCATTGACCTCGGGGTCACCGATGACGTCACAGGTCAGGTCAAAGATGAAATGGTTCACCGTTCACGGGTCTTCTAGGGAATGCGCTATAACACCGAGGAAAACGCATTTTGTCGGGAATCAGCGGTAGGGCGTCAGTTGCCTAGTAGATATGTTGCTATTAGAGGTCACTAGCAATACCAGGTCAGGTCACCAAGGGTCACAGGTCAGGTCACATGAGCCCAACTTTACTAAGGTTGTGTGATACATGTTTTATGGCCAATTTTTCATTTCCAACTCAATGGTGTTGGTTATAAGACTATCAGGTACGGCTTAGGTCACTTTCTGGTGAAGTTCAGGTCAAGGTCAGGTCAAGGTCAGGCCAAAAAAGGTCAAATTTTAAAGTTGATATTTTTGCATAAATTGGGTATTGATTCGATGCAGCTCGTCACGGGGAGTCTAATGGTGGTCTTTGTTTTGCGCTACGGGGTCTAGAATTGCTAAAAATTGAGTTTGAAAATTTGACGTCATCAATTTTGAACAGTTTTTTCGCTATAACTTCGCCAAAAAAGGAGGTATCAATCTCAAATTTGGTATGTGGATGGAAGGCGGTAAGGACTATCACATATATTCCGGTTTTTGCGAAATTCAAAAAACTTTTTGGATTTTTCGATTAGTATATCCAAAAAATCTATTTTTTGATTTTTGGGGGTCAAAATCCAAAAATTTCAAAAATCCGAGATAGCAGTTTTGTAGCCCTGTCCAATCTACAGCTTTTATGTCTTAATCATTTTTCTGTATTTGCAAAGCTATAGGCCTGACAGCTCTTCCCGCGAAACCCTTTTTTGGGTCGAAAACGGCAGAACATGACGTCACTCTGACGTCATTTCCGGCCAACCTATCATAGCCTTTGGAAAAATTTTTGGTCACAATGTGTAAAATTGATGTCCGGGAGGGTACTGAAAGTTTGGTGACGATCGGCGCAGCGGTTCTGGAGATATATCGAAAAGTCTGGAGGGGGGGCAAAAAATAGCCCCCCCCCCCCACCAGGGCGCGGGCTATCGTTCATCATTCGACGCGTCTCGACACAACAAGGATCAGATGCTGGTAAAAGCACTGCCGTTATGTGACAGTGATGCAGTTCATAATTGACGTTGATGTTGTCAGTGATCATTCGATCATTTGTGAATAGCAACAAATAAAAATCATTGATAATGTGCTAACTGACAATCAAGGCGTAATTCTTTCTATCAAAAGCGCCGGCGAGAACTTCTGTGTAAGCAATCACAGCGAGACTCGCACGCTGAAAATTTCTGAACCGGCGATCGCAAGAAGATTCACGAATCATTCACAAGTCCACAACTTTTGACTCAATGATCCCAGGGAGCCTAACAACGTGATTTGTATAGGTGAATATGGCTGACCTACAGTACGGACCAGCGCGGCGATTTCTTATCTGAGCTAGCGTGACGTACGATAGTAACTAACGCGTTCCAACATCGCCCGTTAACCCTTCTCACCAGTGATGCACAGTCTCTTCAGCGACTTGGGCAGCAGCCGCAGCCACTTGCCGGAGCTGTCCACGGGTGGGCTCACATTGAGACGCTCCAGAGCCTTCAGCGGCTCCAGCAGAGCCTCCAGCTGCCAGTCGCTGATGCCGGCTGGCAGCGTTAGCTCACGCAGACTGGAGGCGTTGGCACGAGCCAGCCGACGCAGGGCAGAGACTCTCAGCTTGAAGCCGCGCAGGTTAACCTTCTGCAGGGCGTGGCAGGTGGCTGCTGGAATAAAGCAGCACCAGTCAGTGAATAAGTGGTCACTTGTATGGACAAGGAATGACAGTTACAGCGGGACAAAGCGTACCAGTTCGTGTGTAACGCGTTTCACACAGGACTCACCGACCAGTCGGAGGTCGGTGTCCGTCTCAGCGGTCGGCGCCTGCAGTTCGGTCATCTTCGGCTGGTCCTGCACCTTCAATACGAGCTCCAGGCTCGTGGCCGGCGCCGGGACCTCTCCACTACGGGTTTTCTGATCGGTTAGTTCCCGCCGACAGTCGCTGACGATATCGTCGACGGCGGACCGCCACCGTTGGCAGACTGTCGACACAGACGGAACAAAAAGGAGCAGATTACATGCCAGCGGCGAGCTTCGGAATGAAAACTCGCATACAGGGAGCGTTTGCAACACTACCAAAACAAGTAGGTGATAGCTAATAACCACGTTGTGGTTTTTGGTGACCTTTCGCTTCTCTAGAAACCCTCCATCCACGTGCAGACTTCTGATCAGATTGTCCCAAAGCCGACCACTCCGCTGGCTAAGGAGAAACACCACATCGATTGTATGTTATTGTGAAACACGATACATGACCTCGCCAGTCGGCAGGACACTCACCCCGCCTGGCGCGGAACATCTCCCAGCAGTCCATCTTGCTCAGCACCATCTTCAACAACTCGTGGTCCAGAAGATAAATGGCAGGAGCCCATCGCGGTGCAGCCTCTCGCACGTCGCCGCCCGCCAGTCCCGCCTCCTCCTCAGCTTGGGTGATGACGTCACAGTTTCTGATGGCGCCACACTTGTCACAAGTGTCCCCCTTCGGAGAAGCCACCTCCTCGCCGTCACTGAGACAAGATGACGTCAGAGTGACGTGGTGTGACGTCATCAGAGATCGGACATTAGACGATAATTTCCAGAAGTCTCCACTTCCAAGACAGCACCGTACCATCGATCTGTGAAAGCCCATCTAGTGTCCCCTCCCCCCAATCCCTGTGCCACCCAGCAGCCTGCTGCCTCACAGTCACTCACAGACAAGTTGTCTACAAAACCGAGTTGTCTCTTACAAACTGTCTAGTGTCTACATAACCGGTTCGGCTCTTATATGTAGACAAACTGTCCATACAACCGGTCAATATTTACAGACAAACTGTCTACACAACCCGGTTTACTCTTACAAACAAACTCTCTACATATCCGGGTTGACTCTTACAAACTGTCTACACGTACACAACCGGTTTGACTCTTACAAACTATTCACAATCCCTTGCAGTCAAAACCGACTTACTCCTACTGTTAACCCCCTAACGTCATCCCACCGACTAACCCCCACCCCACCCCTGCTGCCTCTCAGTCTCACCTCTGCGAACGGTCGGATGGCGCCGCTCGCCGGCGGACCTCCTGCCGCAGCTCCTCCACGACGACCTGGCGAGTGGTGCGCTCCTCGAGGACAGCCTGCCGCAGGCGGACCACCTCTTCACGTAGATGGACCACCTCCTGACGCAGTGTGGCGTTGTCTCCCTTAAGTGTGGCGTTGTCTCCCTTCAGTGTGGTTACTTCTCCCTTCAGTGTGGCGTTGTCCCCCTTCAGTGTGGCCACTTCTCCCTCCAGTCCGACCACTTGTTCACTCAGGTGGTCGCAGTTTTTCTTCAGAGTGGTCAGTTCACCATCCAAACGGACCATGTCCTCTTGATTACGATGTGTCAGTTCCTCCTTCAGAAGTGCCATCTCTTCTTTCATCTGGATAAACTTCTCTTGGAGCTGTCCAGTCTCCATTTCTAAAACAGAAAACGTACGGTATATAAGACTGAGAGAAAGGTTTCACCTGAAACAGTCTAAGCGCCTTAACCCGGCAGTTGCTGGGGTATTTCGCCACCCACCACCGTTTGCTGGGGGGGGGGGGCGTTAAACGCCCCCAGCCGATAACTCGAGAACCAATAGGCGCAGCGAAACGCACGAGGCGGCAAACGAAATAGCGCGACGAGACGCTTCAGATGAGCACTTCAAAGTTGAATTTTGAGGTCACAGGTCGGGTCAAGGTCAGGTCAAACACCTGAAATCGGGCTTTCAGTAGCATCGACTTCAGGACTTCGCAATGGGCGCCTCTCGTCAGTAACTCTGTCAAAACGGTGCACAATCCATCATATAAGACCTACAAGAGTGTCAGCTCCATGTAGAGGTCAGTCAAGCATAGGTCAGGCCGGACAAGGTCAGGTCAACTGGATAGGCACATATCCCAGAAAATCAAAACTGATATTCGCAGCCTGTGACACATGTTTTATGGGTAATTTGGGGCGTAGAACACGATGGTTACATTCATTTTATCATATGTGTACGTGTTTGGCTCAAAAAGTTCAATTTAAGAAATGCATGTATCATGGTCGTGAAGTAGTCACGAGAAATTGCCAAGATTCAGTTCAAGATTTTGGAAAATGCGGAACGATAATCAATAATCGAAGATAGGCATTTGATTGACCATGGTATTGGCAGTCTAAAAGCGTTTACGGCATGTCTGTATGTCTATTCTGTGATTTTATACGATTTTTTGAACATATGCCGTTTTTGGTCGAAAACCCAGAAATCATGACGTCACTAAAACCTCGATATCTCAAAAATTTCCGACCGATTTTTTTGAAACTTTGTCACAATAAACTTCATTCAATTCCCTACAGGTAGCCAAAATTTGGCGCGCCTGCGGCGCGCCGTTTTTATGCTATGGCCCGGCAAAAAAGTGGGGGCGTTTAACGCCCCCCCCCCCCCAGCAACTCGCGGGTTAACGGCATGTGTCTATGGCTATTCTGTGAGTTTATGATTTTTTAACACATACCTTTGTTGGTCGGAAACTCAGGAGTCATGACGTCACTAAAACCTCAATCTTAATTTTCCCCACCAATTTGTTTGAAATTTCATCGCAATGAACTTCAATGGATTCCCTACATGCAACCAGAATTGGGAGCTCCTGCGACGCGGCCGTTTTTTTTTTTTTTAGCGCGGCGAAAAAGTGGGGGGTTAACTCATCCAGCAGCTCGCGGGTAAAACGAAGTTTTCGAGACACTGTGATGCGGTACGTAGAATAACCCCTTTCCTCAGCCCTGATCTGGCCAGACCCTCTCTCATAACGAGTGGATGGGGGGAGATACGACTCCTGGCGAGGCCTTTACAGAGCTACTTTTATACCGTAAACCGGGGTGAGTTGATATGGATTTTGAGGTTTTTCTAGATTTCTTTAAAAACCACATTCATTTACGGAATTCTTTTCGTGCCAGTTTCATGGCACATGCCTTGGGGAGGCAATCAGCAAAAATGAATAAAAAATGTATATATTAAGCCCCTTTTTTTAAAACGCCAAAGTTCATATCAACTCACCCCCTGGGGGGTGGTGAGTTGATATGGTTTTGGATTTTTCAAAATTTCTCGGCTAAAGAGGCTCAGAGGTGAGTTGATAAAATGCCAGTGTTTAAAAAAAAAGGATGAGAGAACACATCCTGAAAGAAACCATCAGAAAAATGGTAGTAGTTTGGCAGCAGACCTCACATTCATGAAAACGCAATCATGTCCAACACAGCGCTATCAAAATGGCTTGATTTTAGCAGCATCATTTTTTCGCTTTATGATACTTAGTTTTATTTAGAACATTCTGAACTTGGCTAGTCACGTGTCCTCAAGCCAACGGTATCAAAACTGGCAATATATTTTGGAATTACAAGTGTATTTTTTCTTGTAATTAAAACACATTGTCAGTTGCGGGTCAAGGTTGATATGCCTCTGACAGAGATAATGGATTAAAATGAAAGAATACATATACCTCTGAGCTTTTGTTGACTGGTAGTCAACAAAATATTAATGAAGTGAAGTGAAGCGAATCTAATTCGGACTGTATTCTATCAGGTAAAATAAGCGACATAAAACAGAATTCGGCATCAAAAGCCAAAATTAACCCTCGCACTTATAGGCGGGCGAACGGACCACCTCGGCTTTTCGCACATAACTCGCGCAAAAAGCGGCCGATCGCGACGAAACTTTCAGTAACTCTCGAGTTTATCAATTTTACACATGTTCTAAAAATTTCATGACCCTGACTCAAATGGTTTTTGACTTGTGACCTGATTCTCGAGACCGCGCTTGGCCGGAATCGCGATTTGGCTTAGTCGGCTCACATTATCCGCACATTTCCAGTCTTTTTGTGATTGTAACGTCCAAACATGTAAATGATGTTGGTCCAATGCAGTATTGTGGGTGTCAACTGTCAAGGTCACCTGAAGGTCAGGTCAGGTCATTGACCTTTGGTGACCTCGGTTCACTTTTTGGAGTTTGACATGTTTCTAGGGTAGCTTTTCGGGCCGATTTCGAATTTAACATGCATTTGATCATTTACGAAGTAGTTTTAGTGCCTTCGTAACATGTTACGACACCGTCAGTGGTAGTTGACGCTTGACACTCCCTATGGATAGCCGGCAGGACACCTACTGGTTGATCTTACCTGACCTGACCTGGCCTAAATGTACGAAGACATCTGTGATCAAAATTAAAGGGACTATCCCACCTTCAACATGGGGTTTGAGTTGAGATAGCTAAGTTTGCGGCGAGGTTCAGAAACCACTATCTATCTAGGTTGCAACCCCCGCGGCCTCTTGGTGTTGAAGAAATTCGTTCCCTTCATTTGAAAATGGGCCTTGTACAAGGCCCTATCTTCAACATGGAGCGACCGTTAGTGTGACGTCACCTCGTTTAGTCATTCTGATTTAAATGGGTTTGTTCGTTGAAAAATCGCTTAAAACTTGGTCTGAACTTTGTTGTGGTGCCTACAGAGTAAAAAGAATCAGCTTTATGACAGTAATGTGGCCTGGGGAAGGAGGTAATTTTGGACTGTGACGTCACATATTTGAAAATTTGTGTTTGGAATATGGGAAGCCTAAGATGTTTAATGAAAAATAAATGCCAGAACCGTGTTCCTGGTCATCCAATCTATAAAGTCGGGCACAATTTAACTGGTTTTAACAACATTTTAGAAGGTGGGATAGTCCCTTTAACATGACATTCGTGATCAGCAACCGCCAAAAAATAATAACCGCGCTTTACGAACTTCAAATAACTTCCTATTTTCCCGACTTCTGGGTAATTGACCTGGCCTGGAAGGTTAACCAATGACCTAGGACCTTAAAGTTGGTTATCATCAGCTTCCTCGCGTCTCGGGCAACACGCTCGTTTTTTTTTCCGCGAAGCTCTAGCTCCACCAGGGGCCAAACGACGATGGGATTCCAACGGACCCCCCCCCCCCCCACCCTATACGTTAAACGCTGGCAGAACACGAATACGGGCGAGGGCTAAAACACCAGTCAATTTCTTTATATTGTTTGTTCCATTTCATTTTGTCACTCATTCTCGGTTGGCAACTGCCAAGCAGGAAAACTTATCAGTTTCACGAGATCAGAATTCCCGCGCTGTTAGCCATACAGAAACGACAGTTCTGTCATTTTCGAAACTACGGATAATTATAACAATTTTTTAATCTGTATGTATATAGGTGTTCTAAAGTGTTCCTTTGTAGCTTGTAGGGAGCCATCTTGAGACTTGACAGGGAGTTGTGCTGTGCCTTTTGCATGTTAGGTATGTCCACAGAAAAAACACTTTGGGGTCACTGATGTTAGTTCATTGTCGGACCTTTGTCCCCGTCTTGAGTTGAGATGTTAGTTTCAAAACCTTTCGGCCAGTTACTCTCCGGCCGTCGTCACTCGTCAGGTGTTCTTTGACCCTCAGAAGGAACTGGATGTTGGTGGCGTTGCGCCATACGCGTCAAACCGTTCGAAAGCTCCTGTAGTCAGCGGGAATCGAACTCGGGTTTTCCCGGTGATGGTACACGGTTCTAACCACTCCACTATCGAGGCAGATTTGAGTATGGCCGGATAATTTACTGGCTGAAACGTTGTGAAACTAACATCTCAACTAAAGACGGGGACGAAAGTCCGACAACTAACAACAGTGATACTAACAGGCCTCGTCTCAAGCATTCAGAAAAAAAAAACTAAAGCTTTTGGGGGTTGATGGAATGATGTGGGGAGAGAAAAGGAGAAGAGTTGGTCTAATTGACTTTGTCTTACCTGCAGACCCATATTTCATGCTAATTTGCATGCATACTGTGGAGAAGGAAATCATGGCCTCCCACTCCCGATGGAGGCCCCAATGTCTTGTCTCCCTTTTTTCACTGTCTGGGTGTCTGGGGCGCATAGCGACACGGAACCGCCGGCTCGCTGGCCGGCTGCCCGTCCGGTCACGTGCTTGCGTCCCGACACCCACCATAAAACCTATGTTCTCTAAATACACGCTCTCACTTCTCCTCTACCGACTGTGACGCCAACACCATCCGCGGACCCCCGGCTCCGACGAGGGCGGCCGAAATGGCCGGCCCACAATTGGTGCCAGCGGTGGTGGTTGGTTGTCGGTGGAGGACTTTTGGCTTCAGGTGAGTTCTCTTTAAATTAATTTCATTTGCTTTTTGTAATGTTTGAAATTTGAGATTTATGTTTAGTTCTATTCGTTTTTCTATATGATTTTTGTCATTATTTGTTTGGCTAACCATGGAAGATGCTACCAGGAATTTTAGTATTGAGTACAACACCCAAATGAAAGATATTTTAAGGCGAATTGCTCATTTAGAATTAGCTGTAGCAGAAGAGCTTATTGCTCAACAAGATCAAAATCTATCGAAGTCTCAGAGCCGAGGACGTGATCGTCAATCTCGTCAGCAAAAATGCCGTTCTCGAACTGTTCGCTCAAAATCACTTCACTCTTCGCATCATTGCTGTCAAGAAAGACGTCATTGTTGTTTAAATTCTTATCACCATGAATTTTCGAGCTGTCACCGGAACTTTTCACCGCGTCGAAACTGTCGTTCTCTGAGCCCAAACGGGTTCCGCTCACTGCACTAGGGGATGAGTGCGTGAGCGTCGCTTCAGATGACAGGGACCGTTCAGCACATCCCCCGGTTTTACGTGACGTCAAAATTTCGGGTCAAACTTGTTCAGCTCTTTATGATAGTGGAAGTAGTGTCTCTCTAGTTTCAAAAAAATGTATGCAAAAATCTGGTTTAAAATTAGCTTATGAACCTCCCAGTGTCACTATTCTTGATGTTACTGGAAATCCTATTGACGTTGTAGGTGAAGTCAATCTGAACATTAGCATTCTTGGTCAAACGGTTCAACACACATTTTTCGTTACAGCAAAAAGTTTGCCATTCAAATGCGATATAATTCTCGGAATCGATTTTATCATTGCTCACAAATTGATTTACAATCCATCGAGTCGTACGGTGAACTTTCTAAAACCAATTCTTTCTTCCAATGTAGTCGAAAGACGCTCAAAACGTCTGAGTCCCAAAAGACGTAAAAGAGTACGTTTTCTTTTATCAACAAAGGACAATGAAAAGTCTGTTGATCAAATCGTTTATCCTGATAAAACGGTAGACATGTTCACAACTGCAGAAAAACATGCATTGACTATTGATGACGAAAAGTCATATCCATTATTCGTGAAACAAACAGTAGAAATTTCTGGATACAGCGAAAAATTTGTACGCGTAAAATTACCACATTTTCTACAACCAAATGATTTTCCATACCTAATTCAAACGCATTGTGATCAAAGTATTCGAGACATTCAAGTTGCCCGTTCTATAAATTTCTTGGAAAATTCAGGCACGCTGGTACGCGTGATTAATGCTTCAAGTAACCCAGTCATTTTGAGAAAAAATCAGAGAATCGCACAAGCCCATCCGACCAAAAAGTACCCCTTCAGTCAGGTCACAGACCGACCCCATCCCATCAGACAGGACGCTGACCTTGCTCAGTACCATGGGTCAGTCAGTGCCAACTGTCAAACAGCGCCGTCTGTTCCCAATTCCGCCAGCGTCTCGCCACAACAAAAAACGGTCGCTGAGCCGGATTTGGCTACGTCAGACACCGGACGCAGAACAGAGATAAACAACCCGACGACCTCTATCCCGAGGACGTCAGGGCACAGGTCTGTCAGTGACATTGATTTGAAACACATCCCAATACACTTTCGTTTTAAACTCCGTGAACTCTTAGACAAACATAGATATGTCTTTGGAAATGATATTTCTGACATACAACAGACAGATGTTTACAAAAATCACAATGGATTCACAGACCACACTCCGGCTGATCAACGAACAAGTCTCCCATTTGCTCATCGGGAGATAACTAAGGAAAATATAAAACGCATGGTAACAGCCAGAGTTATCAAACCATTAGTTTCACCATATAACTCTCCAATCATTCTTGTCAAGAAATCAAATGGTCAATATCGCATCGTTTCAGATTTGCGACTTCTCAACTCCAAAATCAAGGATGACAAGTTTTCTCGTTCATTTACATCACAGGTTAAAGATCAACTTTCTGACTGTGAAGTTTTCTCTACCTTGGATTTCCTTAGTACATTCCACCAAATTTCTTTGAATGAATCTTCAAGTCATTCTACGGATTTTGCAAAGGATGACGACAAATATCATATGAACGATAAACCAATGGGTCTTCGTCCAAGTTCCTCCGTTCTCAACAGAGGGTTGCAAATTGCACTCAGTAGTCTACAAGGCATAGATGCATTTCTATATGTTGACAATATTCTTATCGCTAGCAAAACATACGACGAGCATTTAGAAAAACTCGACAATATATGTTCTCGTTTAGAAGAAATTCATCTTGTGATCAACCCCGAAAAGTGTGAATTTATGAAATACCAGGTGAAGTATCTGGGTTTCACACTTGACAAACATGGAATTCGCCCAGATGCATCCAAATTACAAGCGGTACAACATTTCCCTGTACCAGAAACAGCGAAAGATGTTCGTATTTTTCTTCGGTTTGCGAACTATTATCGCAGACACATTCCAAAACTGGCTGAGCTTACTGCTCCGTTAATTCATTTGACAAAGAAAAATGTTGATTTTATTTGGTCAAAAGAGTGCGAAAGAGCATTCTCATCGATAAAAAGGTCACTACGAAAATGCGCTTTATTAAAATTTCCAAATTTCGAAAAAGACTTCTACCTATTTACACATACAAGTGATTTCGCCATTAGTGGCGTACTTGAACAAAAATATGGTGATGAATTTCACCCAATTGCTTTTATTAGTCGACAGCTTAGCAAAGCTGAAAGAAATTATTCTACTTCAGAAAAGAAATGCCTCGCAATTTCATGGTCTTTTGATCATTTGCGATCTTATCTTTTAGGTCATGTCACTCATGTCATGACAGATCATTCACCATTAAAATGTATTTTCAAGTCAACTCATCTTAGCGGTCGTTTAAAGAAATGGTTAGTAAAACTATCAGAGTATGATTTTGATGTCACTTATCTACCAGGTATTTTGAATGTTACAACTGATCATTCGTCTAGTGCCGAATTAGATACACAAAACAAAGCAGACTTTCTTAGTCATGTCTCTGCGGAAACCGCAGGATGGACAAAAGAGAAAATCAAAGCTGAACAGAGAAAAGACCCAGATTTGATGCCAATCATTGATCGCCTCGTGAAACCGAAAGCTAAAGGCCCTGATCTGAAGCTGAATGAATCTCTTTCCAACTTTTTCTTAAGTTCAGATGGCTTACTTTACCATGTAACCAAACAAAATTCCAAGATTCGTCAGTTTATGAATCAACTTGTAGTTCCAAATTCAATGAAAAAACTGATGCTTGAGAAAGTCCATGACACTTTTTCGTCAGGAAAAAAGTTATTCAGAAACATTCTTTCCAAAATTAGCATTCAATTTTACTGGAGGAACATATACTCCGATGTTAAAAACTATGTAGACTCCTGTCGTTTTCACATGAACCAAAGTGCTCACAGATTTTGGAAATGTGCACCAAGGCAGTGCACAAGTACACAAGAGCACCGTAATATCAATCGTCAAGAAGACGATCAAATAGACACCTGCGTCGACTCACAGTCTCTCAGCAACGAATCTGCCATTCGTTCCGTGGGTGATGCCTCACAGAGCAGCAACAACGGTGCACGTTCACCTGTTACACTGCCGGCAAAGCCAGGGACGTTGGAGGCTCCTTCTGAAGAGAATGGGATCGACCAGAGTGATCTTACACGGCTGGAGGAAGATTGGCGAAATTGTCGAGCAGGCCGAGAGGTTAGTCAGGCTGATCACCTGCGGTATAACCTCTGGTCTCGCAAAAACATACGCCCCCCAGACCGTCAAGAAGGAACATAGCGCTCACATAGCGCCCATTTAGCGCTCAAATATATTATTTGCCTGCAGAAGACATGCTGCGTTACAATGAGGTTGACGAGGTCCCTCCCGCGCATGTAAATAGCCGACGTACGGCCAAAAATGGTGACAGAGATCCCATTTCACGTGATGCGAACGAAGGTTGATGATTACGTCCCTCGCGCACACCGCCAGCCAAAGGCTGAGCAAAAAGTTTACTCAATGTAAACGGAAGAGAGCAATTGCAATTTCATTGAGCTCAATTCATTGTAAATAAAGCATCCACGATATATATGCTAGTATGAGAGGTGAATGATTCTCATTTGTATGATTGCCAAAACCTATGTTGTCGCTTGCTGTTGCCATCTTTCATTTCTTTACATGTGTTGCAATGTCAAAAATGTCTTGATACTGACACATTAGCCCTGTTTCTTTTTTCATTCGTGCTTCTTGTGGCGGAACGAGTGCAGCGTCAAATAATACCCAAAGGACATACATGCTTCTCGATATTCCCAATTAATTAACAGTATACTTTATCGAACTAACTACTGATTAGCTTTAATTTTGGTCATCTGGTAAAACAAAAAACGACTTCTATTATATTGACCAATAACTTTTGGCCATTCTGAACAATTAACACCAGCGAAAGTAATAAGTGGCAATAAAAAAATTGTCCACAGAAAGTTTGCCAATTCAACAATTTACCAGCGATATAACTACATTAGAAGTATTGCTGTTTGCATGCCTTCCCAAACGATTTCACGGGTATGACGTAATACACAGATGCACTCGTTCAGAAGACGCCACTCTTCAAAAGGACTTCATTTTTTTCAACCGTATATTTTTTTATTAAACAACGAAGTAAGTTCTAACACAATAGTTAGATATTCCAATAACACTTTAACCCACTAAAAACATTGGCCTCTTCAATTTATTCGTTAAAGTAAGTCACTTGGCAGTACTATTAAAACCGGTCTTTTGCTAGTCATTGGCTCATTAGCCCCATTTTTTTTCTCCTTACTACTCACTTTGCGACGTAAACGATCTCTCGATCGACTGACCGGCGGTACTGCCCGTTTTTAACAATCATGCAATGTTTTGCTATCCGCTGTGACACACACACATGTCTTCTGTTTCAATTATATCATGGTGTTTTTCAATGAATGTTCAGCCTTTACAACATTCATACTGCCGTTTTATTACACAACTGTTATTACATACAACAATGGCAAATGTACCACTAAACGGCACAGCGATAGCACAACATTTAAAGAAAAATGCATGTATGTGGATGCATGTTTGAATACTTGGACACGGAAACAAATTCGAATGTCCTACGGACCCGAATGTTTTGGCCTTTGAAAGTCCATGGGTTCCGTGGCACGCCTGGGGAAGCATTACGACACTTGTGTCGCCCAGTGCTACGTGCCTTTTGTACAAATGTTGTACTGTACAGCTGTAAATATGAATGACTGTTTTGTATGATGTACCTATATGTTGGGGCATTGTTTCGGCACATTTTAATTCGGTTCTTTTTCTATTACAGTCCTTGAGTTTCTGTTACCCATCTGGGAGTGGCCACTATCTGACTCCCCGAACATCGACTACGGAGAAACGCCGATACGCATCACGGTCTGCAAAAGCTGGCTGATCATAGTTATGATGGGATTGGACGCTCATCGCCGACCCGTCTGGCTGTCTCAGTCGCTCTGCATCTGGTCCACAATCACACACTGCAACTGCGGACGCCATCACCGACTGCAACGGCTGCAACTGCAACCAGCAGGTGGCCTAGGTCCAAAGCCAACGCCTGGCTGACCCACATGGCCGCCTGCCGTCGCTGCTACCTCATCTGCTCATCGTGCTTCGCTGTTCTCCGTCCGTTCGTCCGTCACTCTCGTCGCCCGTGCCAGCCGCCATCACCATGGCTGAACGCACCATCGCCGCCATCAACGCGCTGTCGATCAAAGGGGTCACCAACACCCTCGCCAATTCCACCAGCTTCCGGTACGCTGACGTCTCCGGTATCGGTGCTGTGCGGCGGCAGCCAACGCTCCGTTGACAGGTGTGGCCAAACTGTCACGGCGCACCCTGGCCGCTGCCCCTCTCGATCAACTCGGACATCATCTACCCGCAGAGGTGCCTGGCGCATAACATCGACAACGACAGAACATGGCGACAACGATAACGACGACGACTAGCGATGACGACAAAACCGAATCGGAGAGCAGCGACAACAGCAGCAGCAGTAGTAGCAACAACAGGCGTACCAATTTCAGTAGCAGCAGCAGCCGTACCTGCGGCAGCAGCAGCCGTAGCTGCAGCAGCAGCAGTCGTACCTGGCGTTCCATGCGAGGTGTCATACGTGGATCTATGCAGTTAGGATCGTGATTGCTTATTGGTCGCCTCCTCTTGTCGGCTTGTTGGGGGAGGAAAGATATGTGGAGAAGGAAATCATGGCCTCCCACTCCCGATGGAGGCCCCAATGTCTTGTCTCCCTTTTTTCACTGTCTGGGTGTCTGGGGCGCATAGC
This sequence comes from Amphibalanus amphitrite, assembly GCF_019059575.1. Classification (NCBI taxonomy): domain Eukaryota; kingdom Metazoa; phylum Arthropoda; class Thecostraca; order Balanomorpha; family Balanidae; genus Amphibalanus; species Amphibalanus amphitrite. Next base: position 129,234 of record NW_024882030.1, read on the forward strand.
GACACGGAACCGCCGGCTCGCTGGCCGGCTGCCCGTCCGGTCACGTGCTTGCGTCCCGACACCCACCATAAAACCTATGTTCTCTAAATACACGCTCTCACTTCTCCTCTACCGACTGTGACGCCAACACCATCCGCGGACCCCCGGCTCCGACGAGGGCGGCCGAAATGGCCGGCCCACAATACCAGCCTGGTATCAGCTTTTATCATGCATATCAACTCACCACTTGATGGCATATCAACTCACCACCTGTCACTTTTCTTAAAAATATAAAAAAGCGTTGTTATAGGTGAAACCCAAAACTACCTGGGATCAACAGTAAATTGATGGTAGTTTCTTTCCCAGTGCATGTTGTTCCATGAATATCCAACGTATTTGCTGTAGGGTGGGGACTTTTCCTTAGTTTCAAAATCAGAAGAAAAAAAGGACTTTGAAAAAGTAATGTGTTAAGAAGCCACTGCACCACATGCATGCCTTTCTCAGCTGTATGCATCACTTATTGGTTGCTTCACTTCACAGAAAAATAAAACTGAAAATTGGTTTACAAATGGATGAGCAGCACACATTTTAACATTTTTCGAGCAATTTATATCAACTCACCACCCCATATCAACTCACCCCGGTTTACGGTACGTCAGAGGCTGGTGTAGGCGTGCTGCGTGAGCCACAGTTGGTTCGTACTGTGACGGAAGCCACATTTTTTTCGAATCACAGCTTACAGGAATTGACAGAATCAAAAGGCATGCATATTGGTGTGAGACTAAAAGCCAAACACGCAAAAGTGAGAGAAGAACGGCGCTTCAATTCCCGACACATTCATGGATAACGCGGGTCAACAGGGCGCAGGCGGCAGATGGCCTACCCCACCTGGACCCGACGTAGCGCCGACCCCTCTTATCGGTCGCACGCCAATTGGGTGGCCACGCCAAAAACGGGCTACACCTGGCACTGCAGAGGTGTAAACACTGCCGCCTCCCCGCCCGCATCTACAGGAAAAGGTCATAACGGAACTTTATCTCTCCAAAGCGCAATCGGCCGGCATCCTGTGCGCCAACCCTCTGCACCTGCGCCTGGGATATCGCCACCGGCACCGCCTCGACCTAGTGGATCGACACCGGTGTGAGCATGTCAAACAAGAGACAGCTGACGCAGGGACCCCTCGGGCCGTATCATGCCGCAAGCGCCGCAAATAGAAGGCGTCAAGCCATCAAAATTACACTCACGCCGACGAAATTATCAGCCGCCGACAGATGCTAACCAAAAGTCCCAGTCACCCTCCCTGCGGAATCGGAGGTGCAAATATGTACGTCCAGAAGAGCAGATGTTCCGTGCCGGGAGTGGGACACGCCAATGCCCATATCTGGCATTCACCTGACGAGCAGCGACGCCGACGGTCGGGGACTTCTGATACTGGACGGCAGCTGGGACAAATGAGCGTCCAGCAAACAGAGTAATAACTGACGAATTCGCTAATATCACAAGCGTTCGGCCAAAACAGGAACAGCTGGGAAGTTCAATGACCATGGCGGACCATACATACCCGAGATATCGTGATTACAACCAAACCAAGCAATAAAGCGCCGACGCCGGACAGTGTACCTCAGCTTCCCAGCAGAACAAAGGTGTGCACGACAGATGGCAAGAAGATAGCAAAAGTGATAAGCACTGCACCCGGCCCAATTACAACCAGCTGGAAGAAAGTCAATAACCAGGACCGATGCCACTCATGAGTCATCATACAGATAAAGATACTAGGCCTATCACGCCACACCGACGAATATCTAGCCATGCTTATCACACCTGGAACACCAACGCGATAGTAATCTGGGTATAAAGGAACGAGGAGTCATGGAGGAGGTACCGAGGAGTGCACAGGGCACCGGAGTGCACGGAGCATCTAGTCCGACCGAGGAGTGCACAGGGCACCGGAGTGCACGGAGCATCGAGTCCGACTGGGCGGAGCGCAGAGGACACGGCAGTGCACGGAGGATGAAGTACGACGGGAGGAGCGCGACGGGCAGCAGCTGACGAGGGAAGATCCAGTACGACAGTGATCGAGAGCTGGATCGAGGAAAGTGCACGCTCTCAGCCATCGACAACGGACAAACTGCTGTCATCATCGACCTCTCGGTGACCGGCTTGGTCAACAACGCCGTTCAAGTAAGAATTGCCACAGAAAGGAAGTCTGCTCAATCCTTGCCAACATGCAACCATTCAGCTCCCGTCCCTCATATATTCACTCCGTGATTTGCACCAACCGGCTGATGGTTCAGAGCTACCTTTCTCGGGCTGAGCGTAAGGATTAGGCACATAGCGACAACACCATGTAAGCTTCATTATTTTAAGGGGGGGGGGACAAAGCGTTGATTGGGTAAATTTATTGGGTAGTTCGATAGGACTCGGGACTCAGTTTTTAATTAAATCACTGTCGAATCACTGCGTCAGGGCTGGTCGGAAATGAAGAGTTATGTTACGCGATGGGAAGGTTTGCTGCGCGGGTGTGTAGATTTAGGTAACGGATAGCGCGATGTTATATTTTGTTTTGAAACAAAAATCAAGGCGAGGGCCACGCCAAAAACGGGCTACACCTGGCACTGCAGAGGTGTAAACACTGCCGCCTCCCCGCCCGCATCTACAGGAAAAGCTCATAACGGAACTTTATCTCTCCAAAGCGCAATCGGCCGGCATCCTGTGCGCCAACCCTCTGCACCTGCGCCTGGGATATCGCCACCGGCACCGCCTCGACCTAGTGGATCGACACCGGTGTGAGCATGTCAAACAAGAGACAGCTGACGCAGGGACCCCTCGGGCCGTATCATGCCGCAAGCGCCGCAAATAGAAGGCGTCAAGCCATCAAAATTACACTCACGCCGACGAAATTATCAGCCGCCGACAGATGCTAACCAAAAGTCCCAGTCACCCTCCCTGCGGAATCGGAGGTGCAAATATGTACGTCCAGAAGAGCAGATGTTCCGTGCCGGGAGTGGGACACGCCAATGCCCATATCTGGCATTCACCTGACGAGCAGCGACGCCGACGGTCGGGGACTTCTGATACTGGACGGCAGCTGGGACAAATGAGCGTCCAGCAAACAGAGTAATAACTGACGAATTCGCTAATATCACAAGCGTTCGGCCAAAACAGGAACAGCTGGGAAGTTCAATGACCATGGCGGACCATACATACCCGAGATATCGTGATTACAACCAAACCAAGCAATAAAGCGCCGACGCCGGACAGTGTACCTCAGCTTCCCAGCAGAACAAAGGTGTGCACGACAGATGGCAAGAAGATAGCAAAAGTGATAAGCACTGCACCCGGCCCAATTACAACCAGCTGGAAGAAAGTCAATAACCAGGACCGATGCCACTCATGAGTCATCATACAGATAAAGATACTAGGCCTATCACGCCACACCGACGAATATCTAGCCATGCTTATCACACCTGGAACACCAACGCGATAGTAATCTGGGTATAAAGGAACGAGGAGTCATGGAGGAGGTACCGAGGAGTGCACAGGGCACCGGAGTGCACGGAGCATCTAGTCCGACCGAGGAGTGCACAGGGCACCGGAGTGCACGGAGCATCGAGTCCGACTGGGCGGAGCGCAGAGGACACGGCAGTGCACGGAGGATGAAGTACGACGGGAGGAGCGCGACGGGCAGCAGCTGACGAGGGAAGATCCAGTACGACAGTGATCGAGAGCTGGATCGAGGAAAGTGCACGCTCTCAGCCATCGACAACGGACAAACTGCTGTCATCATCGACCTCTCGGTGACCGGCTTGGTCAACAACGCCGTTCGAGTAAGAATTGCCACAGAAAGGAAGTCTGCTCAATCCTTGCCAACATGCAACCATTCAGCTCCCGTCCCTCATATATTCACTCCGTGATTTGCACCAACCGGCTGATGGTTCAGAGCTACCTTTCTCGGGCTGAGCGTAAGGATTAGGCACATAGCGACAACACCATGTAAGCTTCATTATTTTAAGGGGGGGGACAAAGCGTTGATTGGGTAAATTTATTGGGTAGTTCGATAGGACTCGGGACTCAGTTTTTAATTAAATCACTGTCGAATCACTGCGTCAGGGCTGGTCGGAAATGAAGAGTTATGTTACGCGATGGGAAGGTTTGCTGCGCGGGTGTGTAGATTTAGGTAACGGATAGCGCGATGTTATATTTTGTTTTGAAACAAAAATCAAGGCGAGGGTGCGTCTGGTAATCATGAGGACTGCGCTTGAATTTGGTTTGTTTACTCCGAGGTGTATTGCGTGAATAAAACCTTGAAAGTTTAGCGGCATGAGTATAAGAAAGGTCAGGAGTGATGACAAGGGCGACATTTATCTAACGGACGTGAATACCTGGCCAAATGTGAGCGAGTACGGGGAAACATCGAAATGGACCAACCCATAACAATGTTCTCGTAACCCGGTCTCTCTCTCTCTCTCTCTCTCTCTCTCTCTCTCTCTCTCTCTCTCTCTCTCTCTCTCTCTCTCTCTCTCTCTCTCTCCCTCTCCCTCTCCCTATCCCTCTCCCTCTCTCTCTCTCTCACTCTCTCTCTCTCTCTCTCTCTCTCTCTCTCTCTCTCTCTCATCTGCTGTATTCTTTATCTTGCTCCCAATGATTGTAACATATATCGACGCGATTGGACTAAACCATACAACAAAGTAGGATAAATACCGAGACAATCCAACTAGCCGGGAAGAGGCTGGTTCGAGCCAGGCCCCTGTGCCTGTTTTGACTCTGCTGACGCCGTCGATCACTGCGAGATGGAAAATGATTATTCCGTGACTCGATGAATTCTACTGCGTATTCCCATGAAGTATAGCAAAGGCACCGAGCGGCTAGCCGTCCGTGTCGACCGGGCTTTGAAGGGCTAGGGCTAATATGTAAGAGTGTAAGAGCGATAAACGAGGGCAAGGTTGCCGAGTTATAGTGTCGCGGAGTGGCTCCGCCGAGGTGTTCAGTAGAAACACGGAGCTATGGTTTCGCGGAGTGGCTCCGCCGAGAGTATAAACATTTAGGAACTTATCCCTCAACTGAAGCACAACCGGACCACCCACAACACCGAGTCGACAGACCGGCAGAGGTGTGTACAACCGTTGTTTCCTTTGAGTTTGGGCGAAATTGTCCGCACTGTGGCAGTGCGCGCGCGAGCGAGAGAGAGGTGGTCGATGGAAATGTAGAGTTGTTATGCGGAGTGGCTCCGCCGAGAGTATTATCATTTAGGAACTTACCCCTCAACTGAGGCACAACCGGACCACCCACAGCACCGAGTCGACAGACCGGCAGAGGTGCGTACAACCGTTGTTTCCTTTGAGCTTGGGCGAAATTATCCGCACTGTGGCAGTGCGCGCGAGCGAGAGAGAGGTAGTCGATGGAAATGTATGCACTGTGGCAGTGCACGCGATTGAAGAGCAGGCAGTGGCCGGGAGCGCATGAGAAACGTAGCTTCAATGGAAGAGAGTAATAACGTAAATGGGGTCAGAAGGACACCCAGTGCCAATTTGCTTAGGATTCAGGGATTTAAAGGGGTTAACACCTCCTTATACGCACATAAGTATCAAACAGGGCATAAACTCACCTCGGGATATAACTATGCCAATTCAGCGCCACTGGGGGGATTAGATGGAAACGGGAGGGTCGGTTTGTCTAGCCGAATGTTCTTCGTAGGTGTATGTATGCATGACCGAATCAATGACGCGTGTGCGACCGAAAGGGAGTAATGAATGGCTATATTAAGGACCAGTGGGAGCTAGACACTCACGCTCGAATTGCATAAATTTCTCTGATGGGATAGAGCCCTTGGCATCGAACGGATACGAAATGGGAACATGGGAAGGCCTTGCCCTGGGGTTTAAAGCCAAGCAATTCCATCAGCCGGTGACGAATCCCATCCCTTCCAAATTGAACCTATTCCTCCCCGAGCAGTGAAGACTATATGTTGTAAGGAAATTGCAAGCCTCTCAAATAAATTTGTACTGCACGACGACGGAGCCAGTGTCATGTGGGAATCAGACGGGCATTAAAGAGGAGACGATACATCTGCCCACCCGGTGTCGTCCTCCGAGGCGGACGATTACACTCCGTAACAGCCACTCGTCACTCACACGGCACATGAGCACCGCCAAGCCGCCCAGCAGCACCGTTACAGTACGAAGTTTCATCCACAGTTGGTTCGTACGAAGTTGCATGTCTGTTTTTCCCCACCCGCCGTGAACTCAGCCGAGGGTGTTCACGGACTCTCACCGTATCACTCCCCTCCACAACCTCCCCCCCGCTGACCCCCTGACCTCTACCGCCGACACCAAGCACCGGTCACCCGACCCCTCGGTGTCATGTCTCCGTCGGCTGACTCGGCCGTGGATCGGCTCCGTGTCTGTGTGTTCAGTCAGCAGAAACACAGGTAGAGAGCAACTGGAGCCAGGGAGAGAGAGAGAGAGAGAGAGAGAGAGAGAGAGAGAGAGAGAGGGAGAGGGGAGAGAGAGAGAGAGAGAGAGAGAGAGAGAGAGAGAGAGAGAGAGAGAGAGAGAGAGAGAGAGAGAGAGAGAGAGAGAGAGAGAGAGAGGTAGACACGGCCCGCCGTACCGGTCAGATCTCCGAGCCGTGGTCCACATGGACGCGTTTTCCAGTATACAGGCCGTGGTGAGGCACAGCCCTCCTTCGCTGCGGATTACCCATCAGTGATGGTCATCCCAAATCATTGGAAAGCCAATACCAAACCGGGATGACAATGGCTTGGATTCATTATACCACAAACGTTGGTATCCGACTGACATCTCTTAAAGTTATAATCTATCCGTTCCTGACATAAGGTCTGCTATTAGGTAACCAGGGGTCAGCAAGAGACATTGTAGCTATTCAACGCTATTTTCTAACATCCTGACAATAACTTAAACGATTCTATAAAACGTAATAATTAAGATAAATAAGGATAACACCCCGACAATAACTATAACGATTCTATAAAACGTAATAAGATAAAAGTCACATAGGAAATACGTCGACAAATCTGACCTGACCGGTATATAGGGCCTTGACCAGAACAAACTCCTCAGACAAGCTCCTCATCCTGGTAGCTGAGACGTCTCCATGGCAACCGCCAGCCAGTCGCGCCCAACGGCAGAAAGGGACTTCCCCTCCCCCACGTGCATGGAGCGAACCGCGCCAGTCGACAAGGGGGACTTCCCCGCGGTAAAACGGAAGCTGGCGCCCAAATAGTTTTCAGATTGTTAATTTTGCTTCTAATCATGTTTTATGATGTCCTGAATATTGACATGACACTTATTAGTGTAGTAAATTGCCATGATAATCCACTGAGGTAAAGACCCCACCCCCGATTAAACCTAATCTGAGATAATCCAGCATGGTGTATTACCTGAGATAATACACCTACGCAGCACACGGAACGCCAAGCTCCTCTGGTAGAAGGCTAGGGTGGGTTAGGGTGAGGGGCTTATATAGCCTTGTGGGCTGACGTCAGACCAAGGCTCAGACTCAGAGCATTATATCTCAATACCCATGTGTTGCGCTAACAAACATTTTTTTAGACTAAGTGCAGAAAAAACATGGAAAAGAACAAAACATGGGTATACCCTTGTATAACTATCGGCTTCGGCCATACCTACAACACGCCACACGATACCAAGCGCTGCGAACGAGCCCCTGGGAAATACCGACAAAGACCACACTGTTTGGCCAACCCCCACTGGCGGTCGCAGGGGGGGGGGGGCCACGGGGGCCATGGCCCCCCCTTTGGCTCAGAAAGGTGGGGCCATACTATCTTTTGGCCCCCCAGTTGGGCAAACTACGGGGAGGTAATCAAGAACTTGATTAATCAAGTTCATGATTATTTTATGCCCATATTTGTTCATGTTTGCAGCCCGTCACGAAAACGGCCGAATCTCGATTCAGGGTCTACGGAGATGCACGAAAATTTTAAGACCGATAGAGAAGAAGTCACTCTACAAGTGTAATCTTTGAATGATTCAAGTTGAAAATCGTGAGGCGGTAGATTGCAACCAAAACGTAATCAACAACTTGATTACGAGGCGTCGTCCCGGGAGTCCGATGATCAACTTCTTGATTACGCAGCCAGCTGGCTAATCATGATCTTGATTTCGCATTCAGCTGGCTAATCACGATTTTGATCGCGCTGATCGTGCTACTGGCGACCGTTGAACAATGCAGCTAATTAAAAGATACAATGGTAATGGTGTATATAATAGACAAAATCAATCAGTTTTGGTGGGATGGAATTTATGTTGCAGTTAATGTTTCTCATGAATGACTTGACCGAGCCTGTTCAAATTTTGTGTGTGGCTGGAAGCGGATTAGCTATAAGCTTTGGACGAATCGGGGATAGGATATATTTGCACACGCGCACCTTATTTCTGTATCTCCGGAACGGCGTCACCGATTGTTTTTCAATTTTGGTGGGTGGCTAGAGACTCAATAGCTGTAAGCTTTAGACGAGTTAGGGATGTGGCACACACATGTGAACTTGTGCACGAGCACACCTCTTCTCGCGCTTGCTCGCTCACATTGCCGAACACGGAGCTGAAAAAAGACCACCCCGAGCAAGAACACCGCTGTCCGCGATAAGCGGCCTGACCATAAGTCAGCTCAAATGATAATCTGCATACGACCGTCGACCACATATATTGGACGAATAGCGTCACAACCCAGAGCCCGTGTAACCAAGCACAGATCAAAGATATATTTCAAGAAATGTGTATTTATAGTCCTTCCAGTGGAAGGCTCAAAGAATTGGCAAACGCTTCCGACACCCCGCAGCGGCATGCTCTACGGGGATCTCACTCCACTTGCTTCACGGTCGCAATGGCCGCCGCTGATGGCGGCACATCGGCCTTCACCCCACCAAACACTTTGGTTCTCAGAAACCAATTCAGATTGACCATGTCTTTAGGAGTTTTGATGTTAAAAATCCAAAAGGTGGCCTGCCACAGCAGGAATGCTTGGTCTGGTGGCGCCGATACCACCTCCTGGGCCTCGACGAATACCGCGTCTTCCCCGCCCAGCTCTCCATTCACGATTATGGGATGGAAAGTTTTGCGGGCCTCCGTTGGCTTCCGTCGTCTCTTGGAGAATGCGATGCAGGTTCTCCAGCTCATCCCCTGCAAAATGTTCATAACCAAATTATAGGTACACTTAACATTGCGTGGGAGAAAATGGAGGAGAAAGAATAGGAGAGGAGGGAAAGAGTAAAGGGGAGAGAGAGAGAGAGAGAGAGAGAGAGAGAGAGAGAGAGAGAGAGAGAGAGAGAGAAAGAGAGAGAGAGAGAGAGAGAGAGAGGGAGGGAGGGAGGGAGGGAGAGAGGGAGGGAGGGAGGGGAGGGGAGGGGAGGGGAGAGAGGAGAGGAGACATGAGGAGAGGAGAGGAGAGGAGAGGAGAGGGGAGGGAGTGAGGAAGGAAGCAAGGAAAGATGGAAGGAAGAAATGATGGAGGAGAGGTAGGCGGATGTAACAAGGCAAACAAGACAAGACATGGACCTGATGAGTTGGCGCAGGGCACTGATAGGTACTACATTTTGGCACATGATGTGAAAATAATGTACAATGCCTCAGACTCAGCAGTTTGGAAAATGTAGGTACAAATTACACATGCATTAGTGAAGAAGTTTCTGCATTTAGATTAGAATAAATTGTTTTGAAAACATTAGACAATGCCTGTATCTTGAAAAAGGATTAGATTGGGCTGTGTCAGGACAAAACTGGGGATGAGTCATGTGAGCTCGCAAAGTTCTCAAGTTGTGCCAGGCAACTTCATGAGATTACACTAAAGGAGCTCCAGCGAATTATTTTCAGCATGCCCAGCTTGAGTGTGCAAAATGTACACTGGACTGGACCACTGTAGTGTCTGAACGTGATGCACAAAACTGAACGTGACACACCAGCGACAAAACAAAACACTACAACCATCTATTGCAAAAACAATTCATACATACCTGCAGCTGTGTGTCCCTGCATCCTGGCCTGCTGTCTTGCATGAGCGATGCACATAATACAAATGTAGCTGTACTTAGTCCGCTTAATTCCAAAGAAATTCATCATATCATTTTTTGATTGAGCGTTCCTCAACGTGAGACCATAGGTACCATTATCACGAGCTTCCTGAACAATACTGTGGTGACGGCGACGCCCACTGCTACAGCGAGGAGGTGGTGCTTTGATGAGCTGTGGAAAAACAGACACATTTGCAGTCACCACTTCTATTATTGTTCTATGAATCCATGACAAAGCCACTTAGAATGCAAGTATGAATAACCTAGCATAAGCCCAAATTTAACTTTTCATTAAAAACTAGAAGATATATCCTATTGGTCCCTGCTTGCACAGACAATTGACTGAATAAATGATATGGCCACACTGCAAACTTTCGCACAACCTGCCAGGCCATAACATTTCTAGCTACTGTGGGCAGTTAAATGTGCCTCTCTAATCAACAATTGCCCCAAACAACAAAATAGGCCTATTATTTACTTTAAAATAAACTATTACCCTGTAAATAGCAATACATTTCGTAAATAATTAAAATATAATACCGCGGAAAGCATGCGCCATGATAGCCTACAAAATCATCATTCTTACCTGGTATTCTTACCTGGTAGGGTTCCCTTGGTCTTATTAGGATGTGATTGGGGATGGTCCGGGATAGGATAAGGAACCCAAGATTCTGAGATGCGCCAGTTCTCTGGGTACACAACTGCCAATAAGGCCATCAGAGTACACACTACAACTGGAATCGAGCGTCTTCCAATGTGATAGTTGGCAACAAAATCAGTAAACTAGAGACTTGCAATGAGAATATCGACAATGTCCTAACCTAATCTAAACTAAGTGTATGCATACAGAGAGTCATGAAGGTGGGCGTGTAACAATTGTTTAAAGGTTTTCAAGTTAGGAGTACATACTGCTTCCTCAGGCAATGAATTCCATATAGGTACACATCGAACAGAGAAGAAACGCTTTCTAACATCAGTGCGACTATGTGACAGGAGAATCTTAAAGCAGTGTCCTCTGGTTCGACCTTGGGGGGCCAGGTCAAACAGGTCTTTAGGCGATATACAAGAGTGTCCATGGAAGACCTTCCAGCACTGGATGAGGTCAGCTCTTAATAGTCTACCCTGAACTGAGTACAAGTCAAGTGTTTTTAGACGATCGCAGTAACTTAGGTTACACAACCCGGAGATGTGTTTTGTCCATTTTCTTTGTACATTTTCTAGCAGATGCAAGTCTTTAGAATATCCAGTGGACCACACGCATGAACAATATTCAATTATTGGACGAATATGAGTGGTGAGAAGGAAAAGCATGAATTCAGAGGATCTACAGACTGTGGACTTCAAAAGACTGTGAGCCAGCCCACCAGCCTTGTGGACAGTGGATTGGACGTGCTCATGGAACTTCAGGTCTACATCGATGGTTACACCGAGGTCAACGTGGGAGGTCGCAGGCTGGATGGGCACTCCATCAAGGAAATATTTAGGCACAGCAAGGTCAGCTCTTCGTTTGGAGAAACGGAGCACCGCACACTTCTTTGGGTTCATATGGAGGCCCCAGGAAGCTGCAGTGGAGTGCAATGTATCAATGTCATTTTGGGCTCTCCTCATGTGATTTTGAGATTGATCATTGTAAGTATCATAGTTCGTGCAAGCAAACATCTTTAGGTCATCTGCAAATATTGCATATGTGCTGTGCAATTGGGATGCTATGTTATTAATATAAATCAAAAACAAAAGAGGACCAATCACAGAGCCCTGCGGTACACCACTAGATACATGTTTAGGTTGGCTGAAAAGACCTCTCACACAGACTCTCATGGTTCTATCAGTAAGGAACGACGATATCCATTGTAGCATACATCCATTAACACCAATCAAGCTCAATTTTGTTAGTAGCAATTCATGGCTCACAACATCAAAGGCTTTACTAAAGTCAAAGAGCATCACATCAGTTACAAGTCCTCTATCTGTGTTAAGAGAAACTGAGTTGTAAAACAGCAGAAGTTGTTCCATAGTTGATCTCCCTGATCTGAAGCCAAACTAATATGGAGATAGTAGTTCATTACTTTCAAGATAATGTCTCAGGCGAGCACATACAATTCGCTCCATTGTCTTACAGCATGTTGATGTTAGGCTTATCGGTCTATAATTAAGAGGGTCATATCTCATACCTTTCTTAAAGATTGGAATCACAGATGATGACTTCCAGCTAATGGGCACCTTACCCTCCTGCATTGATCTGTTGAAAATTAGACACAAAGGGTATGCTAATACATTCATCATAAATCATACATCATAAATTCTATCGCGATATTTCAACATTTATACCGACGCACATGAAGGTTGAGGCTATTCAAATTTACAAACATGACCTAAATTTTTTTAAAAAATGCTAATTTTACCTATAAGAACCAAATTACCAATAATTCGGCGCCAATTTCCGGCCTCACCCACACACCGACAACACGACAAATGGCGGCGTGCTAATAGGCGACGGTGCCTTTTCGAAGAAATCTTTATTACGACCAATTTAAGACGTGTGTAAAATGAATGTTCAATGATTTATTTTTAAATTAGAAACGTAAAAATGTGGATAAAAGAATAATATCCGCCTAAAAAGGGCTTTAAAAAATATCACTTTTCTGAAAAAGTTAGGCTAGCAGTTTATCTTTCGCCATATGAGCTAAAGTACATATCCCACTGCTACCGGTCCATATCATTTCGGGAGAATAGAATATTGCGTTTCACCTGGTAAAAAATCGTGTCGATATGGACATTATAACAATCGAAACGAAACACTTGAATAGTTCGGTGCACGAAAAGTAATCAAAATCTTGATTACAACTCCTTATATGGTCATGCCACGCCCCATTTTCATGACGTCATAATCATGAACTTGATTAATCAAGTTCGTGATTACCTCCCCGTAGTTTGCCCAACTGCCCCCCCCCCTTTGGGCCAGGTAGCTAATCAACAAATTTTCTCTCTGACCATGGCCAACGACCGTGCATTAAATAAGCGCCAATGCGTTTATGGTGAAACAGCCACAAAACACAAGATTCCTTTACAGAACACAGCTTTGCACTCATTTACCTCTACTGGAAAAAGCAGACCCAAAAAAACTTCACGATTGTGCAGCCATATCCGAAGACGCGCCCATTTACAAAACTGGCGCAGAAGTTACATATCAATTGTAAGCCGTTGTGAACTTGTGTGCCTAATGATATTACGGCAGGGCGGCCTAGGTTGGGGTCTGAATGTGGGTTGTTTGTTTGATTCTGTTAATTTCTGTTGGTTCTGCTCTGGGGCTAACATCATGAAAAGAGCAAACATAGGCGCTCCCAGGGGGGGGGGGCACGGGGGCCATGGCCCCCCTTCGGTGCTGAAAGGTGGGGCCATACTATCTTTTGGCCACACCTTTTCAGATCGAACAAATGTCCTACAAAAACTTTTTGTGTGTTTCATTTTCTCGTTCATTAAAACCCGCGCCCTGCTGGGGGGGGGGGTGTTTGAACACCCCCCCTTGTGGTTTTTCGCGAATATCTCAAAAACGGCGGCGCGGAGCGCCGCCGTTTTTGGTACACCTTATCATACATCAATTCTACACATGTTGTGAAAATTTCAGACCAAGGTCATTCAAGGTCAGGTCACCAGGTCACTTGAAGTGACCTCACCTCATAAAAACTTTCAATGTCTGTCATAGCTACACCGAGTGACCGATCGCTTTGAAACTTTCAGCGATTGCTAAGAGCAATAGCATGTACAAAATGTATATCTCAGAATTTTTATATCGATGACCTAAGGTCAGGTCAATTTTGCGACCTCCCCATTATAAGTCAATGGGAGAAAATTGAAATGCGCCTCTTTTGGATGAAAGACATTATAAACACTCCCAAACACCGAATTACAAGTGGTTTAGACACACTGAACTTTAAAATGGTGTCCGTGACCCTTGTTTATGCCCTGAGGTCATCTTAGGTCACGAATGGTATCTAACAGTTTTTCGCAAATAACTTTTGATAGAGGCATGCTAGAGCGATGAAAACGCCTTAGATGTATTCAGCTCGACGATACGGATCGACTGGTATGCAACATGAACCTTTCCGGTCAGGTCATGACCTTGACCTGAGGTCAAATTTTCAAGTTGACCTTTAAAGGTCAAGTCATAGTTCATTCGATGCGTCTTGACGAGAGGAACACGATGCCGGTAAAAGTAAGCTCGTACAAGGCTTGGGTCAAAAGTTATTGCAGAAAAACTGTTTTCGAAAAATCGGCTATTTTTTGCAGTTTTTGCCCCCTGCAGGCAAAACCGTTGACGTTAGGTCAAATCTGAGAGAATTACTCAGAAAGGGCGTTAATAGGGCTATCGAATGCGCTTTTCCGCGGCGCTGTAGCTCTATTGGTTCCCGAGTTATGCGTTGGCTTCTTGGAAATTTTCGACATTCGACCTGGAAATCGGCGAAATTTTGCCTTCAATGACCTCTGGTGACCTGACCTTTGACCTGACCAAAAAATTGACCGAAGTGATTTCGTCATTATTTTTTACGCTCTTTCGAACGCCGCCTTCCGCGTATCGCTACGTGGCCCAGGAGCCGAGTTACAAGGGGGGGTGTTCAAACACCCCCCCCCCCAGCAGGGCGTGGAAATCCAGGACCCCCAGCAGGGCGCGGGTTAATGAAAGGTCTTCCTTGCGCCATCAAAGGAAGTAAATTTCACTCATAAGTTTCGCATTCTGTCAATTTGGCGGTCAGCGTCGCTGGCACCGGTTCACGAGTATGGCCGGATGTGAGATATACTCTAACTTATATGGAATATCTTATATCAGCGTGGGTTTACTGGAGGCTATCGTAGGCCCAGGCCCAGCATTGACTGGCATGAGACCCTCTTCGGCAGTGACGAGTGGGCCCTGCCAAATGAGCGTGGCTCTACGACACTAAAGTACGACCTCATGGGTCGGTGCTGTACAACTCATAAGCCTGTGGTGACCCCGTATGCCGGGCTGGTTCCTTAAGGATTAGCGTAAGACCTCAGGGGCCTGCGTAGATCTTGCATGAGCTAGTGTGATCTCAGAGGCCTGTGTAATGTGTACGCAGTGGCGGTTGCGGGGGGGGGGGAGCATCAGGGCCATGGCCCCCCAAAGGCAAATAAGGGGGTCATCATATCATTTGCCCCCCCCCCCCCCCAGTAACCGATGGACCCCCATGGGCGTATGGGGCCCTGGCTCTTATTCGGTTGTCTCGAGGCTCAAGAAACCCACGCCGAACTATTATTAGCTCACACATCGTTCTTTAAGTGTCCTACACTGACCTCTGAGGGCCCTTCAGTGGCGGTCAAGCGCCCACATTGACCGCTAAGAGCCCACATCGACCTCTGAGGGCCCTCCACTGGCCTTTTAGGGCCTCTGAACCGGCCTCAGCGGCCCCAACCGGCGTCTGAGGGTCTCACACCGGTCTCTGGTGGCCTTACTTGTGTCTCTGGGCCCTGTTGTCCCAAGCCAAGACTAACCTTTAGGTGCCAATGAGGGCCCGCACTCGTTCGTTCATTCGTTCGTTCATTGTATTCACGCCAAATCCGCTATTGCGGCTTTTCATCAACGCAACGTCAAACGTTAAAAAAGTTGACATAGCAAAACAGATACACACAATTCAAGCAAAAGCAGTAAGCACACACATGCATACAAGTCGATCATTCAGTTTGAATCACGCTCCAGCAAGTATAGCGTTTCACGGCGGTTTTGAATACTGGACGACCATTGTAACGATGCATGAATTCGTCGCACTCTGAGACACCGCTGTACAAAAGTTGTCGCCTGCCTGCCTCCGTTCGAATTCGTGGCAGCCCGAACCGATTCTCATTTCGCGTGTTGTGACCCTGGTCGGAGGCGCTGTCCAACTTGCTTGCCATAGCAGTCGGCTGTTGTGTCTCCACAATGCGGTGTAATGTATATTTTCTGAACACTGGCTGATGAAGACCCGATGCCGGCCTATAAGGGCCAACCTAGGCCTTTGAGGGCCCTCTGCTGGCCTCTGGGGTCCAATGCCGGCCGGTGCCGATCTTTTAGGGCCCCACGTTAACCTCTAAGGGTCCCATGCTGGCCTTTAACCCGCGCCCTGGTGGGGTCTGTTTATAACGCGACCTGGTGGGGGGGGGGGGCTATTTTTTGCCCCCCCCCTCGTATCTCCGAAACTACTGGACGGATCCGCAAAATTCAAACGGCGTTCGAAAGGCCTGTCAAATTTGTCAACGGAAACCAAATTTCATTGACCTCGGGGTCACCGATGACGTCACAGGTCAGGTCAAAAATGAAATGTTTCACCGTTCACGGGTGTTCTAGGGAATGCGCTATAACACCGAGGAAAACGCATTTTGTCGAGAATCAGCGATAAGGCGTCAGTTGCCTAGTAGATATGTTGCTATTAGAGGTCACTGACAATACCAGGTCACGTCACAGGTCAGGTCACCAAGGGTCACAGGTCAGGTCACATGAGCCCAAATCTACTAAGGTTGTGTGATGCATGTTTTATGGCCAATTTTTCATTTCCAACTCAATGGTGCTGGTTTTAAGACTATCAGGTACGGCTTAGGTCACATTCTGGTGAAGTTCAGGTCAAGGTCAGGTTAAGGTCAGGCCAAGAAAGGTCAAATTTTAAAGTTGATAGTTTTGCATAAAATGGGTATTGATTTGATGCAGCTCGTCACGGGGAGTCTAATGGTGGTCTTTGTTTTGCGCTACGGGGTCTAGAATTGCTAAAAATTGAGTTTGAAAATTTGACGTCATCAATTTTGAACAGTTTTTTCGCTATAACTTCGCCAAAAAAAGAGGTATCAATCTCAAATTTGGTATGTGGATGGAAGGCGGTAGGGACTATCACATGTATTCTGGTTTTTGCGAAATTCAAAAAAACTTTTTGGATTTTTCGATCATTATATCCAAAAAATTTATTTTTTGATTTTTGGGGGTCAAAATCCAAAAAATTCAAAAATCCGAGATAGCGGTTTTGTAGCCCTGTCAATTCTACAGCTTTTATGTCCTTATCATTTTTCTGTATTTGCAAAGCTATAGGCCTGACAGCTCTTCCCGCGAAACCCTTTTTTGGGTCGAAAACGGCAGAACATGACGTCACTCTGACGTCATTTCCGGCCAAACTATCATAGCCTTTGGAAAAATTTTTGGTCACCATGTGTAAAATTGATGTCCGGGAGGGTACTGAGAGTTTGGTGACGATCGGCGCAGCGGTTCTGGAGATATATCGAAAAGTCTGGAGGGGGGGCAAAAAATAGCCCCCCCCCCCACCAGGTCGCGGGTTAAGGACCCACATTAAACTCTGAGGACCGAACTCGGTCTCTGATGCTCTCAAACTGCTGGCCTTTGCAGGCCCTGTACTGGTCTCTGAGGGCCCTAAACTGGCCTCTAAGTGAAAACACAGGGGTGGGCTTCTGAAGTTCTGAGGACTCACGCAGACTCCTGAAGAGCATAACGTTGGTCACGCGCAGATTCCCTCATATTCCGGCGCCGGGCCCCATTGAGCCGGTGTGGGTCCTGGGGCTGACAGAGACCGATGAAGTCCCCAGGGTCCAGGGACAATATTTTTAGCAGTAGGACTAATCAGGTTGAGTGAGCCCCAAAAGAGCTGTTGCGAAGCCCCGCAGGAGTCTGCGCCGGCTCTTAGATGCCAATTTTGAAAGCCAAGAACCTGTGTGGGGTCTTCAGAGGTCGGTGTACCTACACTCTCCCGCCGCCAAACGACTATATGAGTAAATGTCATAGTCTGAAAATGCTCTCTGGGTTTCACATGCTTGTTCAAAGCAAGAGGTTTTTGTTATTTTCCGAATTGTTCTATAGTGGTAGGGTCATAAGTCCGCGTGCCCGACCTTCCGGTATATGCTGCACCGATCCGTCGCCATGGTGCAGCGGCCCGACCGGTGGGCACACCATGGGACGGTAAATGGGACTGGTGATTTGGCCACCGTGAGTTCAAAAATTTTACGCAAGAATGAGATGGATGCAGCATAAGTAATGCCAACTGCAGGGCGCTTCGTGGCGTAGATTTTGCTACACACGTGAAAACTTAGCCGATCACCCCCCCCCCCCCCCCCCCCCGGTTACGGATAAATGTTCTCTCCCGCGAGTGTGACTTTGCCCCCCCCCCCTTTTGCTAGCGGCTGCGACCGCCAGTGCCAACCCCTCATCCCCACAGAGGTGTGTGACATTCTGTGTCCTCTCCCTGACCCCACCAGCTGACCTCACCTCGTCTCCTCTGTCCGACCTGGCCTCTCCTCCGTCCGTACTCGGTACGCCTCTCCCAGACTGACACTCCACACGTGCAGCGGCCACTGGCAGTCCCTAAGGTCGACAGTCCACGGCCGTCTGCCGCCTCTGGTTCCGACAACCGACGATAGGTGGCAGCAGGTCCTGGGCTCAGTCTGCCGCCTCTGGTTCCGACAACCGACGATAGGTGGCAGCAGGTCCTGGGCTCAGTATGCCACCTTTGGTTCCAGCAACCGACGATAGGTGGCAGCAGGACCTGGGCTCAGTATGGGGGAGCATTCATTCTGGCCAGGGTTCATGATGTCCAGGGTCCGTTATGCCCAGTGTCGAAATGGCCAGTGCCTTAGCCCTATTCCTGGCGGGCTCCGCCGGGACAAGAAACTGGCGGGGGGGGCCGATTCGGCCCCCCCCCCCCCGAGATCTCGAGAACGAAGCAAGATAGCGACAAACGGTAAACGGCATCGGATACGCACGGTCAAGATCTACAATTTTTACAAAGGTCATTTTCAGGTCAGGTCAAAAATGACGTCACAGGGGTCGAAAAAGTCAAAATGGCGGCGCTAGATATGGAGAGAGTTTTTCTCGAATAACTTTCGAATTAGTCAAGATAGGAACAAACTAAGGGCATCATCGTGATCCTCTCGTCAATCCGCATCGAATGATATATATGTTGACCTCGCAAGGTCAAGGTCAAAGGTTGACCTCAGGTCACGTGACCTCGAGGTCATCATGTATATCATTCGATGCGTCTTGACGAGCTGAACACAATGAGACCATCAACGCGTCTGTATCTTGTTCCTGTACGGAGTTATTGGCCAAAAACCTTTGGTGACCTTTGATGACGTCACATGACCTCACAGCTGCCCAACAGCAAAACAGACCTCAAGGTAGTGAAGGTTGATCGTATATGAAGTCATGTATGGTATATGGGGCCATTCCGACCCGTTTTAGTGGTAAAAACAGGGAGTTGATTTTTCCCCCATTGACTTATAATGGGGAGGTCGCGAAACTGACCTGACCTTAGGTCACCGATATCAAAATTCCGAGATATACAAATTGCACATACTGGTACCCTAACTAAAGCCTGAAGAGAAGACATTGATCGGTCAAAAACTCTAGCTCTGGCGTGATTGCAAACTTTTCTGAGGTAGGGTCACCAAACCGCCTCTGGTGACCTGACCTGAGGTCAGATCAACTCAAAATTTTCAGACATGTTGCGTAGAAGCCTTTTAGGAAAAGTCAGAAAATTTGAGCTTCCTAGCTCAACGCGTTTGGGAGAAATAACCAAAAAACCTCAGGGGGGGGGGCTCCTGAGGCCCCCCCGCCAGGAATAGGGTTAAATGGGCCAGAGTTCATAATGTCCAGGGATTGCATGGTCCAAATGCGGCCAACTGGCCGCAGATAGGGTATATTCAAAGAGGCCAGGGTTCATAATGTCCAGGGCACGATGTGTCCAGTGTTCCAAATGGCCAGGGTTCATAATGTCCAGGGCACGATGTGTCCAGTGTTCAAAATGACCAGAGTTCATAATGTCCAGGGCACGATGTGTCCAGTGTTCAAAATGGCCAGTGCCTTGAATAGGCCAGAGTTCATAGTGTCCAGGGATTACATAGTCACTGAAAGTGACGTCATTATGTAAAAAACACGGAACCAGCTCAATGCGAAGCAGTGCAGTGCCGAAGGCAATGCCTTAGGAGAGATTACAGTAGTGGTGTCAATCGGTTACCGAAAAATTCGGTTACCGAAAAGATGTGCTGACCGATTCGGTAATCGGTCGGTCAGGCCCCCCAAAAATCGGAAATTTTCGGTCACCCTGTCAGTGAAACCATTTTCAAAATAAGAAAGCATTCCATTTTTACCAAGTTAAATGCAATGTACCCTTAGCCAATGTACCCTGCAATCTACCCTTAGCATAGGTGTAGGAACGTTTTCGAAAGTGGGGGGGCCAGGCTCCCAGAGGCACAAAACCTCACCTACCCCCAAAATCCATTTTCTCCTCGGATTTCGGCCACTTTATTTTCGCAGCATGCTCAAATTGGTTAAAAAACGTGACCAGAAAAAAAAAATCGACCAAAATCTCGGGGAGACTCCCGTCCAGAAATTAAATCTCATGGACGCGTCCCCCTGGCCTCCGTAGCCGCGTTGGCACCAGGAGCGGATCCAGGAAAACTCCAAGGGGAGGGTCATGAATCGAAGTAGTGCCCCTACCTGTACCCAAAATTAAAACCTCAACTGATTTCGGCCACTTAATTTTTGTGGTGCCCTATTTTCATTTTTTTATTTATTTGTTTTTGCCCTGGCAGGCCTGTGGTGCCCCTGGCGGGCCTGTGGTGCCCCTGCTAGGCCGCAGGTGCCCCTGACAGGTTTGTGGTGCCCCTGGAAGGACTGTGGTGCTCCTTACACGAGCCTGAAGTACCAGCGACAGGCCCATGGTGCCTCTGCGAGGCCGGTGGTGCCCCTGCGAGGCCGGTGGTGCCCCTGCGAGGCCGTGGTGTCCCTGCTAGGCCGCTGGTGCCCCTGGGCCCTGACAGGACTGTGGTGCTCCTGACAAGCCTGAAGTGTCCCAGACAGGCACGTGATGCCCCTGACAGTCCCAAGGTGCCCCTGCGAGGCCAGTGGGTGCCCCTGGCAAGCCTGTGATGCCCCTGGCAGGTCTGTGGTGTCCCTGGCAGACCTGCGGTGCCCCTGCTAGGCTTCTGGTGCCCCTGACAGGCCTGTGGTGCTCCTGAAAGGAATAGAGTGCTCCTGGGCCCTGACAAGCCTGAGGTGCCCTGACAGGTCCGTGGTGCCCTTGACAGGCCCAAGGTGTCCCTGCGAGGCCGGTGGTGCCCCTGCGAGGCCGGTGGTGCCCCTGGAAGGGCCTTTGGTGCCCCTGGAAGACCTGTGGTGCCCCTGACAGGTCTGTGGTGCCCCTGGCAGACCAGTGGTGCTCTTGCTAGGCCGATGGTGCTCCTGTCAGGTCTGTGGTGCTCCTGTCAGGTCTGTGGTGCCCCTGTCAGGTCTGTGGTGCCCCTGTCAGGTCTGTGGTGCCCCTGGTAGGCCTGTGGTGCCCCCGGGCCCCAAGGGGGCATGACCCATGTGACCCCACCTTGGATCCGCTACTGGTTGGCACCCATGCGAATTCCAGATGCATCCAAAAACATTTTTTATTACGAGCGAGCGTGAAACGTGAGAAGTGAAAAGCCAGCAAAAGGTGTGTGTGTGGGGGGGGGGGGCACTTAACATTGCTGGCCCCCATTCGAAAGTGGGGGACCATTGCCCCCTGCCCCCTGTTCCTACGCCTATGCCAGTAACCGATCAACTAATGCAAGGCCGCCTAGCATAAATTGTTAGTTTACGCCGTTTACGCATTCTGCTGCGCCAGTACTGTCTCTCTTTGCAGCGCGCGCTGCCCCTAAGTTGCCACTTATTGCTTCTGACAAAGTTACCTTTAATTGGGTGGAGGAAAATTGCACTCAATAACGATGAAGCACAAATGGAAATCTTCATGGAAGGGCAGGCCAGAGAACCGTCAAGTTTGTTCTTCGGGGTGATACCTACAAATACATTAAAAAGTTCAGCAAAAAGTGGGGGGGGCAGTTAACATTACTGGCCCCCCACTATGAAAAGTGGGGGGCCACCGGCCCCCCGTCCCTCCCTGTTCCTACACCTATGACCCTTAGCAATGTAACTTCTACCACAAAATGTATTTTGCAGTGGCTAAGAATTGACTGAACTTGGACTGAAATGCTATTTCCCATTATTTTGAAACAGAATTTACCAAATAATTTAATTTGGGGGGTAGAATAATAGCAACTCTAGAATTTCGGTCAAATTTCGGTCAATTTTTGGCTTGGGATGTTATCGGTCGGTATTCGGTCGGAAATGTTTCCCAAATTTCGGTTTCGGTCGGTATCGGTCAGCCACTTTTTGGAAAATGACACCACTAATTTGGACCATGTAATCCCTGGACAATATGAACACTGGCCAATTCAAGGCACTGGCCATTTCGAGCACCGGACACATCATGCCCTGGACATTATGAACCCTGGCCTAAATAATACGCACCCTCAGTATGTCACCTTTGGTTCCAACAACCGACGATAGGTGGCAGCGACCTCGGCATTCTGCCGACTCTGGTTCCAACAACCGCCGATAGGTGGCAGCAGGTCCGCGGCTGTCTGCCGCCTCTGGTTCCGACAATCACCGATAGGTGGCAGCAGGTCCACGGCTGGCCCACGGCTGCCTGCCGCCTCTGGTTCCGACAACTGACGATAGGTGGCAGCAGGTCCGCCGCTCAGTCTGCCGCCTCTGGTTCCGACAACCGACGATAGGTGGCAGCAGGACCTCGGCATTCTGCCGACTCTGGTTCCGACAATCACCGATAGGCGGCAGCAGGTTCTGGGCTCAGTCTGCCGCCTTTGGTTCCGACAACGGGCGGTAGGTGGCACTAGTGACGTGACAGGGCAGTGAAGAGAGATGTCAATCTGATACTCAACTTTTTGGTAAACCGGTACCAAACCAAATCGATACCAACTTGGTATTTGGTATTTTCATCTTAACATTTTTGGTATTTTGTTGGTATTATGAAACCTCACTAATTAATAAGAGGTTGAGAAATTGGTAAAAAGTCGGTAGGGGAAGGTGGGGTAAGACGGCCCAGCGGGGCAAGACGGACCACCAGCCCTCCCGGCTGAACCGCTGCTGGTATCTACTGCTTTATGCACTCACTATGTTTGTTTTCCTTCGTAACAATGGCCACCTTGAGCTCATGCTGCTAGGATGCATAGCTTTTGACATAAGCGTAACTTTATATCTCTTTGTGGGTGCTCAAGCACCCCCAATCCTGAGCTCAGCACCCCCTGCCTTCTTAAAGCACCCCCAGCCTCCTCAAAACATTCCCAGCTGACTCAAGGCCCTCAATAATCAGAATGTCCATCTCCTAGTACTGTAATGAGCCCAGTGAATCATGCAAATAATATGCTTACTCAATTCAGTGACTAAGAGAATATACATTGAATAAATCACCACAAATTAAGATGCATGATATTTGTGTTAACATTACATCTGATATTATCAGGGGCCCGGGAACGATTTTCAAGTGTGGGGTGGGGGAGCCTAAGATACCGACATGATGCATATGAAACAGTGGCATAGCTAGGGGTCTAAGGGGACACGTACCCCCCCCCCCCATCGGGTTCAAAGGGACCCTCGGGTCCGAGAGGCCCTGCGGCGCCATTTGACCGCTGAGGCAGGGCTGGTAAAAAAGCAAATTGCGTCCCCGACCAAAAAATGAGAGCGAAAAATGACCCCGACCTTTTTACGATTCATGTATGCAGGCTGCATGCAACTACGATGCGCGTTTCCTTAGGTTTCATTTCTATATTATTTTTTTACGAACAGTCATATGTACTAAATTGCTTATCAGACTCGCGCTTCGAAATTTCCAGTTTGTTAATTAAATGTCACGGCATCACTCGGTCAGCGGGTAGCGTAACAGACGAAGAACCCGGAAAGGGTAGGGGGCGCTACGATCGTCGAACAGATGCAATAGGTGTCGCTATTGTATCGGTAGCTCACAACGACGACGGCTAGAAACTATCGACCCCGCATGAATTTACCATGTCCAACCGGTCCGACCCCGGTTCCGAATCTAGTCGTTTGTCTAGTCGTATAGCTGGCTACAAATGGTCGTCAATCAACCCCGCTTGAAATATCACAGCCGACAGCGGGGTCGGTGTCTAAGCGTCTGTTAGTATGTGTTTGATCATCTAGTTTGATCTAGTTTTCGTTAGCAACTGTCGACGGTAGTTTTGCTGTTAACGGAAGTGAGTTGTGGCTACTAATTGTTCATAACCATGTTGTAGTTATGTATTAGGTATAGGGGCTTTTTATGGCCTTGTTAACTAGGGGATATACGTTGTGGATTCAATGATATCTTTTACTTGCGTTTAGTTTCTGCTTTATTTGAAAGTTATTTATTACTGTAAAAGCTTACTAAATGTGGTAATTTTGACCCCGGGTACTTGAACTTTTACTGGTACTGTGTCCCCGACGACGTCAATAGGACATAACACTTTACCAGCCCTGCGCTGAGGGTTAATGATGGCCATATTTCTACTCAGAAGGGCCCCGTGGGGCTCGTTAGAGCACCTCATGGGCCCTATGTAAATAGCCACACTAAGGTCTCCATAAGGGCCCCACGCCGACTTCTGAGGGCCTCTTGCGGCTTTTAAGGACACCTCGGTGGTCTCCAAAGGCCCGTCACTGGCCTCTGAGAAGTCTTACCGGCCTATGAGGGGACAGTTCTAGGGGCATTTCCCACCTGTGATGGTCCCACACTCATTTTTCTGAGGGCCCCATAACGGCAACTGTGGGACCCTCGTCGGCGCCTATGAGGGCCACACCGGTGTCTCTGAGCGTTTCACACCCCCAACTCCGAGTGCCTACACCATTGCCTATTAAAGCCCTATATCGGCGGCTCTGAGGACCCACCCAACACCTGCGCATCTAAAGGCCACCCACTGATGACTTGAGGGCCCCACAACGGTGACCCTGAGGGCTCCACCGGCGTCTGACAGTACCATGCCGGTCTCTTAGGACCCCGCAGGACTTCTTCTGCCGGCCTAAGAGGACCCCTTGCCGGTCACTGAGACCCCCTGCCGGCTTGTAGACAGTTCGCGTCAGCAGCTCTAAAGGCCCCACACCCGTCTGTAACGGCTCTACACCAGCGTCTATGAGGGCCCGGAGCAACGCCTGTAAGGACCCTCATCGGTGCCTCTGAGAGAATCACACCAGCACCTCTGATCGCCCACACCGGCACCTGCATGGCGGCCCCACACCGGTGCCTCCCTTACCGGCGGCTCTGAGGGCCCTACGCCGGTGATGCTGAGGGTGCCACCGATAACTGAAGGCACCACACAAGCCCTTAGTGTAGCTGAGCTTTTATCCCATGCCGGCCCTCCGAGGGCGTCACGTCAGTGCACTCATTGCCCCACACCCCTCCCTCACACCCGGAGCGGGTAAACTGTGTTATACCTATAGCAACGATTTTACCACCGTTGTACGTTATGTATTTCTCAAAGTTGAGTCAAAATGGTCCAGTACAAAATCTGGCCTGCCAAACTTATGGGACAAGGTCAGGCCCAAACACGTTTTGGGCAATCAGTCTCAGTCCATGACTCCATTCTTCGGCAACTACGGTGCAAGGCCGATACTGTAGAAACTTGCAATTTGTACCCTTGACCTGACCTTGACCTTGACCTCAAACTTAAAATTAAGTACCTACATGTTTTTAGTTATTCGTGATGAGATCTTTCGATTGGCGTTTGAATTTTCCAAATCGGACCATTAGTTCGGGAGATAACGGGGGTAAAATTTACCCCCCCCAGCCCCGCGCGTTCGGCTGGAGACCCCAGCCCCGCGCGGGTTAATGCATTGGGTGAGCCAAAATTGTTTTACAGTGGCGCTATTAAAACAAGCTCTCGAACCGATTTAACACCAGTATAACGCCTTTTGGGGCGACTAACGGAGCGAGCGAGAGGGTGAGCCTTGCACGTGCGAAATTGCGAGGGGGTACCTCCAACTGAGTTGTGCACGGCACCCTACTAACCGGTCTCTAGCGATGTGCCAAATTTGAGCACAATCGGCCCAGCCGTTCTCGAGATCTGGAGGCGGCACCCTGCACGTGCGCACGTGCAGAATGGGTCCCAACTGACTTTTGCACGGCACCCTACTAACCGGTCCCTAACCATGTACCAAATTTGAGCGCCATCGGTCCAGCCGTTCTCGAGATCTGGAATCGACCCCTGCACGTGCGCACGTGCAGTAGCACCTCAACTCTGGCACATGGATATGCATTGCATAGTGGGTGCCTACCTACATGCCAACTTTCAGCGCAATCGGCCAAGTAGTTACCGAGATATTGCAACAATTGCAAAAGTGACACCTCTTCGTTTTGCACGTGGCACGTGCATAAGGGGTCACCCACAGGCATCGGGAATAGTCCAATACTTGGTAGAAGGAATGAAGCTACCCTACAAAAATTACCGCATGTAAATCGGTCAAGTGGTTGCTGAGATATAAGCCTCGCAAAAGCGTGACCACGGCCGGCCGGCCGGCCGGCCGGCCGGCCGCTCATACTCAGAAATTTCCGTTAATCTAAGGAAAGACTACGCTCGCTTCGCTCGCTCCGTAATCATTTCTTGCATGATGCCTGATGGCTACAGTAAAAAAGAACAGCAAAAAAAACTACAAAAACTATGGCACGCCTTTCTGAATGCTATTGAGCACCCCCAATGATTTTTGGAAAACTACACCCATGGCTTTTGAGTTATTGAGAAAAATGTTGTTTTTCGTCAAACCGATCTAATATAAGAGGTCTACCGGTGATTCAATCACGGCGCCTTTCTTGCATGATTAGTTTCTATTTTGCACTTAACTGTGAAGAACAAAGTTATAAACTTAGTTATAGTCACACTTTAGGAAAGGCAAGGTTTTGCAATGTTGGGCTATTTGACATATACGTCATGATAATGACAGAATTTAGATTTGGGGCAAGACGGACCACTGTGGTCCATCTTACCCTGTGGTGGTCCATTGTACCCTGCATAATATGCAGTGCATATGGAAAGTTCTTTTCCAAAACAGTGACACAAGTTTAAGTAAGCTAATTTTTTCAGGAAGGAGTCTTTGTTGCATGTGAGCCATGCATGCAAGTGCTCAGTTAGCATGCATTCATGCCAAACGACAATCAACACACATGTTCCCAGCTTTTAGCTGCACTTCCATCACACATGAGTAAAGAATAAAGGCTCATTTTGTTATTTTACCATTCTGGTTACTTTTTCTTACAAGAGTATAGAGCAGAAGTGTAAAGGCCTGGCTACACTATGCGTTTTCTTCGTGCGTTTTTGCGTGTTTGCGTGTTTTGCGTGATATCGTTCTAGAAAAAAGAACGATATTACGTTGTTGTGATGTCTTTTCATCTTAAATTTTAGTTACATAAGAGTTATATTAGCTTTTGTATATAACCAAAGTAAAAATTATATTGTTTATAACTTTTTTCCTAGAACGATATTACGCAAAACACGCAAACTGCAAAAACGCACGCAGAAAACGCATAGTGTAGCCAGGCCTTTACACACATGAACGGATAGCAGGCACTGCTGGGTGGTCCGTCTTACCCCACGTTTTTTCTTGTCTGAGTTTTTGACATGTCCCTCTTTAAGAGCATCCACCACCTAGATGTCTTTAAGTTGGAATTTAGTCTTTACACATATCAACAGAGGAAGGATTGAGCATTCCGAAGACTATAAATAATATGAATTACGAGAGCAGTGTAGCAAGATATGCGGCCTCAAACCTTAGCTGGTCCGTCTTACCCCACCTTCCCCTATTTCCTTGTGCCCAAGTCGGTTCGGTTTCGGTATTCCCTCACGGTTTTGGTTGGTATTTGGTTTGGTAGGTATCGGTATTCCGATTTTCCGTAATTGATACCACTAACACGAACACCCTCAAAAGTAAAGGGGGAGTTTGTGCCATCATTGAGCTGGGCTCGGGATACCCGAGCTCTTATTCCACGCCGGCTTGGCTTTGGAGCCGCCACAGACGGCAGAGGTCAAGGTCACCGCTATGTAGGTCAGCTGTGGATTTGCTGCGCCCACTCCCAGGCACCCCCACTTAACCCTATTCCTGGCGGGGGGGCCTCAGGAGCCCCCCTCCCCTGAGGTTTTTTGGTTATTTCTCCCAAACGCGTTGAGCTAGGAAGCTCAAATTTTCTGACTTTTCCTAAAAGGCTTCTACGCAACATGTCTGTAAATTTTGAGTTGATCTGACCTCAGGTCAGGTCACCAGAGGCGGTTTGGTGACCCTACCTCAGAAAAGTTTGCAATCACGCCAGAGCTAGAGTTTTTGACCGATCAGTTTCTTCTCTTCAGGCTTTAGTTAGGGTACCAGTATGTGCAATTTGTATATCTCGGAATTTTGATATCGGTGACCTAAGGTCAGGTCAGTTTCGCGACCTCCCCATTATAAGTCAATGGGGGGAAAATCAACTCCCTGTTTTTACCACTAAAACGGGTCGGAATGGCCCCATATACCATACATGACTTCATATACGATCAACCTTCACTACCTTGAGGTCTGTTTTGCTGTTGGGCAGCTGTGAGGTCATGTGACGTCATCAAAGGTCACCAAAGGTTTTTGGCCAATAACTCCGTACAGGAACAAGATACAGACGCGTGGATGGTCTCATTGTGTTCAGCTCGGCAAGACGCATCGAATGATATACATGATGACCTCGAGGTCACGTCACCTGAGGTCAACCTTTGACCTTGACCTTTCGAAGTCAACATATATATCATTCGACGCGGATTGACGAGAGGATCACGATGATGCCCTTAGTTTGTTCCTATCTTGACTAATTCGAAAGTTATTCGAGAAAAACTCTCTCCATATCTAGCGCCGCCATTTTGACTTTTTCGACCCCTGTGACGTCATCTTTGACCTGACCTGAAAATGACCTTAGTAAAAATTGTAGATCTTTACCGTGCGTATCCGATGCCGTTTACCGTTTGTCGCTGCGATGTGTAATTTTTGAGATCTGAAGGGCGGCCGAATCGGCCCCCCCCCCCGCCAGTTTCTTGTCCCGGCGGAGCCCGCCAGGAATAGGGTTAAGCAAAAGCTTTCATAAATGATCAAAACACGTTTGCGAGTGCCATTTCTGTAAAAGTTGTGTATTCAACACCTCGTCCTAAGCCTCTCATACACTGACAAGAGGTTTAAACACGGTCTATTGTAGAACCTTACTGAGCTAATCTACTTCCCAATCATGTATTTCAATCGCCATCAGCCCGTGATATCCCATGAGCGACACCGAACCGGACATATCAGGTCTAAACGAACCACAGCCGACCGGACCACCGATGGTCCGACACAGTGACGGGCGAGGTCCGATATCGCCCGGACCGGACACCCTCACAGCTAGCTCCAACCACTCTCTGGTCTAAACAAGGCTATAGAACTCCAGGTAAGGACACCAGCCGTTTGACCTTGAACGCCGCCGGCCGGCCGATGACGTCATTGGAGGCAAGCCGGCTCGGCGGACACATTGGGCGAATGCATAACGGAGGGGCATTGGAACGTTGCGGGAGCCGGGGAGATATTTTAATGTGGTTGCATACCACCATTGCTATGTTGATTGATCTACAGACTGCATTCTTATAAACCACGATGCATCCTAGGCCTGGATGGTGCGTAAATTCGTAGAACGATCGCCCCGTCCGACGTCGTGGTTGAAGCTGTCTGTCTATGTATCAAAAGACCCTAAGACGGGTGCAATAGCGGCGACCCAATCCCGTCTCTGGTGAATCTAGAGGGGTCGTAAGGACCCAGGCCGAATGTGACCGTCTATTTTTAGGGAAACGGGGTCAATGTATGTATATGCTCCTGGTGGGTATCGACTGTGACTTATTCACAACTGGCGGATCCAGGAAGCGGTCTTGGATACTGTGGGGGCTTACCCCAAAAAGGTTTCTCCGAATTAATTTTTAAAACTCGGATTTCCATTCCTTGCGCACTGTTGTGCAGTGTGATTAGGTAACCAACATTTTCTCAGAAAAGTTGTGAAGTTTTCTTTTATTCTCGAAAAGCGATTTCGGGCGCTGCCCCGGTTGTGGGGGAAGACATTTGCCCCAAATGCCTTCCCTTGGATCCGCCAGTGGGCTGCCCCACCCCGAGCTTTACTAAAAACGCCTTCAAACCCTATCAGAAACCGATGGTAAGCCAATAACTCCTCTCTGTCTGCCCGCCTAAATATGCTACACATGGTACGGCACCCGGCCCGTCGGAGCTCTGAGCCGATCGTGACATTTTCGGCTTTCCCCATCCCAAGCTCGATTAGACACCTTCTCCCTCCCCACCCGACTGCTGATGACAATTCAAATTCAATGCCTCATCTCTGTCTTCCCGCCCATCACCCATTTATTGCACACCGTTCAGCGCCCGGCCCCGCCAGAAGTATCCTAGCGCGCTGAGCAGTTGCCTCCAGCCGCGTCATCGCGAGGCCCCGCGCGGCCCATAACTGAATACATTGCGCGAATAGCCGTGTCACCCCCCTGGGTCTAAACTGAAACTACAACACAACAGCACAGCGGCGTCAAGGCCCTAAGCGTGAGCCAGCGTGACGTCACGACAACACACGTGACGTCACCACGGCGGTACCTCCGGCACGGTGACAACGGTTTACCGACGGCTGGACAGTGGCCCCGAGGGTGATACATTTCGGATACTGAATAATAATATACCTACTGTCTATCAAAGCAGTGTCAACAAACGTAGCAATCTGTGCTCAAATGATCAAGCATTTAGATGGCCACTCAGCCCAAACCAGCCTGGCACGGCGGTAAAGTACCCACGGACCTGAGCCGATGGGACAGGGCGGCGCGAAGTACTTCTGGATATGAAGGTCTAGACGTGCATTGTGTACAGTACAGCGCTGCCGACGGGACACGGTGCTGCCATCTGTTGTCGAATTCCGACACTGCCGCCGGCACCGGAGCGGTCGAGGCACTGATTAGTCAGGCTTTTAGAAAGAGTACACGGTGATTTTGCTGCCATTGGGAGGCTCAGTAAGCTTGTCGATTACAGACTCTGGAAACAGAGCACGTCAGATTACACACTGTTTGCTAGTGATGTCACATGGGGCAACTCAGACTGATGAATTCACCTACAGGTACATAAACGAACACAATGACAATGTGTGTATCACCGACAAATGACGTCATGAGGGCTGATACTGATACTGTGACGTCACTAACGGACATACACGTAACCAATTGTGGCGCCAGTACTGGTGACGTCATGTGCGTCAGTGTGCGTGTCCGAGAGGCCGCTGGCGCCGTGTCGGCTGGTGTGGGTGGTCAGAGACGCCGTCACTTACTGGGGACCCGAAGATTAATGATGCGGGACTGGTCATTGTCACATCCCAGGTCTGTCTTGTGCAGGGCGGTCAGGACGGCCTGGCAGTTTTCGAGTGAGGAGGTTAGGAACAGTGTCTTCAGTTTCCTGCATGTCACTGCCATCCTGCAACAGATCACAACACAACAGAACGGGTCAGTATACGGGACACAGTCACACAGTGGCACCAGCGGGCGACTCAACACGGAAACACCATGTAGTTCCAATGCCGTTCATAACAGAACATATGTGCCTCCGGCTATCTCAAGTTCTCAGTCTGGTGCTGCAATTTGCTACGCACGTTTCACACGATACTCTTAGAGCCTTATAACACCCAATATTATGTCCATATGCATATTAATACCAGTCCAGTCCAGATAACGTAGCTGCCCATCCGTAAGTCCGTCTGTCTGTCTGTTTGCATCGCATCAACACAATAACCTGAATAAATAAGCCTGCTTTTGGATGCCTATTCTTCTGTAACGAGCTTGTTTCCATTTTCAATGTCCCTGTGCCCGTATTCCTATACACACACCGGATGAGTTATCTCGGGGGTTATTGCGGTCTATCCAGTTACACATAATATCCGCCGGCGCCGTCCGGCCGACTGACCTGCTGACCGCTGCCACCTCTGACTGGGTCAGGGCAGGGATGTCCGTGAGGGGCCGGGTGTCTTTGAGGTGCACCGTATCCAGCTGGGAACAGCCGTGAAGGGCGGACAGCACAGTTTCGGAAATGACGCCCGCTCTGTGAAGAGTGACGTCCTTCAAGCTGGTGAGGGCAGCCAGGAGGCGTCCTGTCGCCTCCGGTGTCACGGACGGTGAGTCTGTGAAACATAAAGACAGACACACATACCGACTGGACACCGTTCCGTGCTTCTATCCTCAGGATACTGAAATCCTTCTCCTCCACGCCGCCACCCCCCTCCGGGCTGGACAGGCAACTTTATCTCATGCGGGCTGCTCCCTTGGAGCAGCACCGCTGCTCCCGAGGGAGCGCACCCCGTAGCCGGGTGCAGTGAGTGCCTTGGGGCTGGGTGGCCTGTCCTCTGGATGGGCTCAGCCCCGGCGACTCACTAGGGTGTCTGCCCAGACCAATGTCTCCCCCTATACCCTATCATCCTCCCGGCTCTGAAATGGCCTTACTGGACCGAAAGAGCCTAACCCAACAAAACAAACAAAAACAAATACCGACTGGAATAGCTGCAACTGAAGACAAATAATATTCACAGCAAGATATTATACTTAGTACTAACCAGTAGGACACCTTTTTGGGAAACGGACGAGCGAGAGCAATCAAGGAATAGTGGGAATGCGCAGTAGTAAGATCCAACTGCTTTTTATGGGCCGTCCTTCTAACCAGTCAATAATAACGTGGCAGCCTCGAGCGTCCATCGTTATTGAGAATCATATCATCAAATATGTATAAGCATACATATTTGAGCGGCCTTGACCGCTCGCATGTCGTTGGCAGTTCGGTCCCTCCCCATCTATACCGAGGTGGGGAGGGGAGAAGAGGGGAAGAGAGGGGAGGGAGCGGCATCCGCTCGGCACTTGGCAATACCTGGCTGACCCCGCGCTCCCTCGCTGACCTTTGTCCTGCCCTCAGGCGAAGACCGACTTCCTGGCCTGTAGCGGCCCAGCGGAAAACCGAGCTCGCGGGGCGCGACTCCATTGGCCCAATCTTATAAATGGAATGCTGTCGTATTCACGGCATTAGATAATATTACTAGTGACAGGCGCGGATACAAGGGGGGGCCATGGGGGCCATGGCCCCCCCCCTTGGCCGATTTTTTTCAAAAATAAAATAAAAAGTTAAAAGTTAAAAAGCTGAAAAGGGGGCCTCCTGAAAATAAAGTGGCCGAAATCCGATGAGTTTTTTTTTTAACCTACCCACTTAGTTATTGCTTAGAAGACTAGCTGAGAAGACTTCTTTGTTAGAAGATTGGTAAAGCTTTTCATAACTTGGAGGTCTCTTATACTCACAGAGATGACCACTTTTACAGGGCCTCCTAACCTGCACAGAGGGCCTCCAAGCCTGCACAGATGTTGAGATGTTGCCTGAACAGCTAGATAAGCTCAATAGACGCAGTTTTTTTTGGGGGGGGGCCAACAAGTGGGGAGATGGGGCCTCCAACAGGTGGGATTATGGGGGGGGCCTCCTGGTTTCTAATGGCCCCTCCCTTGGAGATTTTCTGGATCCGCCCCTGACTAGTGATACCAGCAGTGGATGTGGTAAAATACAGTCCAAAATAAACGAAAGCACTCGATTCGTGCATAATGCGCCCTCCCATTCAAATAAGCCCGCCCACTTCGATAGATGGTGTAGTTTCAAAGGGCGTAAAAGATGCAAAACATTACCGATTTTTTTTTAGCTCGGCCACTGGGACCGACAATATACAATTGACTGAAATGCATGAAAACCATTTTGCATTTAGGTAAAAGCCGTTTTCTGCACCCAAACTTTAGCCAGTGACGCCCTGTCCATTCTAAAGCGTTTATAAGATTGGTCCCAGCACCCGATTTTATATGAGGAAGTCGTTTAAAAAGCATCTTATTTCTAACGAATTTATTATTATGGCCACTTTTACAGGACGTCTATAGAGCTTTGACTTTTACATTTCTTCCTCGTTCAGGAGAAACGTTTTAACCCTCACCGGACCTTCAGGTTTTCTGAATACCGAGGGACGTTGGGGGTTGGAAGTGAGGAAACAACCCCCTTCGCCGATTCGCCCCTAATTGAGCTAGAGCCTCACGAAAGAAACGATCGTGTGCGTCGTTACGAAATGCAGCGATTGGTCTCCGATTTAAGGACCAGGGTCAGCCGATTGACTTCGGAGGTCAGGTCAAGTGGCCCAAGGCACAGGTTCGGTTTTTTGGTAAATAACTTCGCTAAAAATGATCGCAGATCCGCGATTTTAGCAACATCGTGTTTGTCTAGCTCAGGCGTGTCGAATGGTATACTCTTTCTTCGGGTGAGATCAACTTAACCCTCGCCCGTATAGAGGGGGGGGGGGTCGAACGGACCCCCTCCCTCGGTTTTTCGCGAATAACTCGCGTAAAAAGCGGCCGATCGCGACGAAACTTTCGTTACCCTCGCGTTAATCAATTTTACACCCACCCTGAAATTGTCATGACCCTGACCTTAATGACCTTTGACCTGCGACCTACTTTTCGAGACCATGTTTGGCCGGAATCGCGATTCGGGGTATGTCGGCTCGCATTAGCGGCGCGTTTGCAGTCTTTTCGTAGTTTTAAGCGTTCAAACATGGGATATGATGTTGCATCCATGCATTAGGGTGGGTGTCAAGGTCACCGGAAAGTCAGGTCAGGTCATTGACCTTTGATGACCTCGGTTCACTTTTTCGAGTTTTACATGTTTCTAGGCCAGTTTTAGGAGCTGAATTCGAATTTAGCAGCCATATGAACATTTACGAAGTAGTTTTGGTGCCCTCGTAACATGTTGCGAAGCTGTCAGAGGCGGTTGCCACCTACTACGAATACCCTTACTGGTTGACCTGACCTGACCTGACCCGACCTGGCCTAAATGCATGAAGAATCATCTGTGATCAAAACTAACATGATATTCGTGATCAGCACCCCGAAAACCCCATAGCAGCCACGCTTTACGACTTTCTAACAGGCCCGATTTTCCCGACTTTTGGGTCATTGACCTGACCTGGAAAGTCAACCAATGACCTAGGACCTTAAAATTGGGTATCATCGACTTCCTCTCGTCACGGCCAACACGCTCGTTTTTTTTTCCGCGAAGCTCTAGCTCGATCAGGGGCGAAACGGCAAGGGAGGGTCCAACGGACCCCCCCCCCCTTATACGTTTGCGGCTGGAAAAACACCAATATGGGCGAGAGTTAAGGTGTTAACCTCGGGTCAAGGTCAGGTCACAGCCCGTCAGGTCACGAAGCTGGTAAAAGGAGGTCATATTGCATATCAATCGATTCGGCAGGTCTTTTCATGTCCATTAGTGGCTTTATCGACTCGGTAGCTTTAGTTGATCGGGAGTTATTGACGAAAAACTGATACCCTTGGTTACGTGATAAATGACGTCACGCAAGATCAACAAAGCAAAATTAAAGCATCAGACCTTGCAAGGAGCGCATGAAATCGCGATTCCGTGTGCTTGAGAATTTGAGATAGTTGTATATCATTTCCGGACCAAACTAGCAATTTCCATATTCCCCTGACTTTTAATGGTGAGAGACTGACCTGATCTCAGGCGACCCTTCAGAAAATCCGAGATATACATTTATACAAGTTGTGAGACTCTCGATCATACTATAAGATCCTGTAAGTTTCATCTCCCTATGAAAGCTCTGCACTGAGGGTGTGGCGAAGTTGAACATTTTAGAAGTGTGCACACAGTCCTAAAATGTTGAGGACAGTTTAGGACAGTTTCACACAGTTCATTTTAGGACTGCTCATTTATGACGTCATAGATCAGTGACCTGACTTGACTTAAAAATGCGGTTGGCGTAAAAAAAAATCTGACTTATCAAATCCCGACTAAAAAAATCGACTTATAATCCGGTTAATCAAATCCCGACCATGTTTTTACCTGGCCATTAATGTTCTAGCCTTACAGGTGATTGTTTGAACGCGGAAGATGCTGAATCTTGGTTAACCCCATACTTATCGTATGATAAAGAACGTCAGTGTTAGAAAGTTAATTAACAATTTTATTTAGGGTACTTTAATTCAAGTGGGTATAATCCGACTTGACAATTTACTAGGAGGGTTTTGCAGCGCTATTAGTTCGGCATTTAATTATAAATCATTGCTAATTTCGATCCGGATATCGTTATTCAATGCTGGCCTTTGCGTCCTCAGAAAGTTGTTTATAGTCATGAAGGCTTGCATTGACCCATACTTTCCATTTTTCAGCACTATTATTCGCCGTAGTTGACCAGATGTTTTTCTTCAGCTCTCCCCTGAATCCTTTGGCTTAGACCTGGCGTATCACCCGTGCATCGCAAGACGCACCTACCACACACAAGTTCATGATCCCCACGAACCCACATCAGCGTCCGTTCGCTTGGTGTGTGACCCCTTGACCTTTGGCCGCGACAACTGCCAGCTTGCTGGAGCACCCCTCCCTACACGCGCTGCCCCGCCCGCTCCCCTCCCTCCCCCCCCCCCGGGGTCGTGTCACGAAGGTTCGGGCTTACGCTACTACCGGCCGCTGCGCAGCTGTCACCTAGCGCCTGGGAATGTGTGGTCTGGTGCGGATTCAGCCAACTACCGGCTCGCGACACCAGCGCCACGTAGTGGCGACGGTACATTCTTTTTAGACACACTGTACATGTCACCCACATGCAGCCTGCACACTTGTTTTTATTTGGCCCAATCGCTCTATAATTTCTCAAACTCCCTGACCGGTCAGTGAGTTTGCAAACTTCCTAGTGAATTTGTAAACACTAAACTCCCTAGTGAGTTTGCAAACTCACTGATGGGTCAGGGAGTTTGCAAACTCACTAGGGAGTTTGCAAACTCACGGATTTCTTAAACTCCCTGTAAAACATATACTATACTCACACAAAATAGCCAAATGCATACACTCATTAGCATAATCAGTACGATATGTGTTTAAGGATAGGCGCTACGCTTGGTCAATTTGATAAAGTGCAGTAGTAAGCGGAACGTAAGAGTCACGGGTTCCCTACATATGCCATGGCCATTGGTCAGTGGTCACGATGTCTTGGCACCGATGCTCTACTCGTGCTGGTGTTGCTCACCACCAATGAAAAGCTCTGTGACTGTGTGGGTCGCCAGGACAGCCAGCTGGTCCAGTAGTGCGTCTGTTGCTAGCTGTACACCGACCAGCAGTCCCTCCGACGGACATCGTCTGTATTCCACCGGCTCCAGAGTCATCCCCGACCCTGTAGAGAGGGATATGATCGCCTATCAACACTGTGTACAGGGGACGGTATTAGCCTGACACTATGGGTCGGCTAGTCAGTAAATAACACTCGTATAGGTGGCATGAAAATCACCGTCTCCCTAGTCTTTTTCTGCCATTGCCATATGCATACTATTCATTTGTTGTCATCTCATTCTGGATCTTTATATAATCTATCGTTTGATTTTGAGTGCAATATGTTCAGGCAATAGATGTTAGCTTGCATTTGTAATTCATGATATGCGCATTGTGAATTTAATTCATTCTCAAATCTCAGATTTCAACACTGATTGGACTTCGGTCCGTTAGTAGGTATACTCATTACTCTTAAACAAGCAAAAAAGTAGTTGCAAAAGAGTAAATGTATTTTGCAGGTAAGGTACCATTTGCATCTTAAAAATTTTCTTTCTTCCATCAACTCTCCAACAAAACATACAACAGTTACAGGGGGGCCCATTGTCTTCCTTTTTAAGCCTCTCTCGAGATCTGGGCCACGTTTCATAAAGCGAATCCGTAACTTACGGCGGTTTTTGGCCTTGTATTGCAAGTGCATGTGAGGAGATGACGTTAGTTTGAATCGTTGAATTTATTTATCTTGCAAGCCAGAACAGAGGGGAGAAGGGGAAATAAATTCATCGCTTCACATACACTTGCAATACAAGCCCAAAAACCAGCGTAAGTTACGGACTCGCTTTATGAAACGAAGCCCTGATGATGCAGGTCAGTGCTGAGGCAGCTGCGAGTGCGAACTCACGCGTTCCACCAACACCCAGTCCCTCTCACCAGTGATGTCCAGTCTCCTCAGCGACTTGGGCAGCAGCCGAAGCCACTTGCCGGAGCTGTCCACGGGTGGGCTCACATCGAGCCGCTCCAGAGCCTTCAGCGGCTCCAGCAGCGCCTCCAGCTGCCAGTCGCTGATGCCGGCCGGCAGCGTCAGCTCACGCAGACTGGAGGCGTTGGCACGCGCCAGCCGGCGCAGGGCAGAGACCCGCAGCTTAAAGCCGCGCAGGTTGGCCTTCTCCAGGGCGTGGCAGGTGGCCGCTGGAATAAAGCAACACCAGTCAGTGAAGAAGTGATTACTGATATGGACAAGGAATGACAGTTACAGCGGGACAAAGCGTACCAGTTCGTGTGTAGCGCGTTTCACACAGGACTCACCGACCAGTCGGAGGTCGGTGTCCGTCTCAGCGGCCGGCGCCTGCAATTCGGTCATCTTCGGCTGGTCCTGCACCTTCAATACGAGCTCTAGGCTCGTGGCCGGCGCCGGGACCTCTCCACCACGGGTTTTCTGATCGGTTAGCTCCCGCCGACAGTCGCCGACGATATCGTCGACGGCGGACCGCCACCGACGGCAGACTATTGGCACCGACGAAACAGAAGGAACAAGTGACGCCAACGGAAAGCCTCAAACTCAAAGTCCACAAACTCAAAGTCCACAAACCAGCAGAGTTTTTAGAGATGTCAATTACGGAAAATCGGAATACCGATACCAAACCAAATACCAACCAAAACCATAAAGTAATACCGAAACCAAACCAACTTGGGAACATCAGGGAAATACCAAGTTTTTACTAATATCTCCAGCCTCTTATACGTTAGAGGGTTCATGATACCAACAAAATACCAAACACATTAGGATTGAAATACCAAATACCAAGTTGGTATCGGTTTGGTATCGGTATACCTAAAAGTTGGTATCCGATTGACATCTCTAGAGTTTATATTTCTGGCAAATACACGGCAACCATATTACGGCGGCCGTTCACGTCTCTAGCAGCCCTTTACCTACCATATTACGTTCAGATTTCCGACCAGGCTTCCCCATTGCTGAACTCTCTGATGGCTAAGGAAAAAACAGCCCGGATAATATTGTGAAATAATGCCTCGCCAGTCGCCAGGGCACTCACCCCGTCTGGCGCGAAACATGTCCCTGCAGTCCATCTTGCTCAGCACCATCTTCAGCAGCTCGGTATCAAGGTGGTAGATGTTGGTCTCGCGAGGCGCGGGCGGCCTCAACTTACCGGAAGCCGCCGGCCCCATCTCCTCCGTAGTTAGGGTGACGTCACAACTGGTGGTGGTGTCACACTTGTCACGAGTGTCACTGTCGGCCTTCAGTGAGACCACCTCTTCGCCGTCACTGTGGTGAAATGACGCCAGAGTGACGTAGTAAGACGTCATTTATGGTCAGTCATAAGGCGATAATTTCGAGATGTCTTCATTTTACCGAGACAGCACCGTACCATGGGCCCACGTAGGTAAGCCCATCCAGTGTCTTACAGACAAACTGTATACACAACCGGGTTGGTTCTTACAGACAAAATGCCCACACAACCAGGTTGACTCTTACAAACTGTCTACACAACCGGGTTGACTATTACCGACAAACTGTCTACACCAAGTGTCATCCCTTGCAGCCAAAAGCGGCTGACTCTAATGTTTACCCTTATCTTTGCCCCCCCCCCGTGCCACCCCTGCTGCCTCTCAGCCTCACCCCTGTAGACGGTCGGATAGCGCCGCTCGCCGGCGGACCTCCTGCCGCAGCTCCTCCACGACGACCTGGCGAGTGGTGCGCTCCTCGAGGACAGCCTGTCGCAGGCGGACTACCTCTTCACGTAGATGGACCACCTCCTGACGCAGTGTAGTGTTGTCTCCCTTCAGTGTGGCGTTGTCTCCCTTCAGTGTGGCGTTGTCTCCCTTCAGTGTGGCGTTGTTTCCCTTCAGTGTGGCCACTTCTCCCTCCAGTCCGACCACTTGTTCACTCAGTGAGTCGCAGTTTTTCTTCAGAGTGGTCAGTTCCCCATCCCAACGGACCATGACCTCTTGATTACGATGTGTCATTTCCTCCTTCAGAAGTGCCATCTCTTCTTTCATCTGGATAAACTTCTCTTGGAGCTGTCCAGTCTCCATTTCTAAAACAGAAAACGTACGGTATAAGACTGAGAGAACGGTTTCACCTTAAACAGGCTAATGGTCGTAACGGCATGTGTCTATGGCTATTCTGTGAGTTTATGATTTTTTAACCCTCGCCCGTATAGGGGGGGGGGGGGCGAACGGACCCCCCCCCATGGTTTTTCGCGAATAACTCGCGTAAAAAGCGGCCGATCGCGACGAAACTTTCAGTACCCTCGCGTTAATCAATTTTACACCTACTCTGAAAATTTCATGACCCTGGCCCCAATGACCTTTGACCTGTGACCTACTTTTCGAGACCATGTTTGGCCGGAATCGCGATTCGGCGTATGTCGGCTCGCATTAGCCGCGCGTTTGCAGTCTTTTCGTGGTTTCAAGCGTTCAAACATGTGATATGATGTTGCCCCCATGCGTTAGGGTGGGTGTCAAGGTCACCTGAAGGTCAGGTCAGGTCACTGACCTTTGATGACCTCGGTTCACTTTTTCGAGTTTTACATGTTTCTAGGCCAGTTTTTGCAGCTGAATTCGAATTTAGCAACCATTTGAACATTTACGAAGTGGTTTTGGTGCCTTCATAACATGTTACGAAGCTGTCAGAGGCGGTTGACACCTATACTAGGAATACCCGGCAGGACCCCTACTGCTTGACCTGACCTGACCCGACCTGGACTAAATGCATGAAGACATTATCTGTGATCAAAACGAACGTGATATTCGTGATCAGCACCCCGAAAAACCCCGTAGCAGCCGCCACACTTTACGACGTTCTAACAGGTCCCGATTTTCCCGACTTTTATGTCATTGACCTGACCTGCAAGGTCAGCCAATGACCGAGGACCATAAAATTAGGTGTCATCGGCTTCCTCTCGTCACGGGCAACACGCTCGTTTTTTCCGCGAAGCTCTAGCTCGATCAGGGGCGAAACGGCAAGGGGGGGTCCAACGGACCCCCCCCCCCTTATACGTTCGCGGCTGGAAAAACACCAATACGGGCGAGGGTTAACACATACCGTTGTTGGTCGGAAACCCAGGAGTCATGACGTCACTATAACCTCAATCTTAATTTTCCCCACCAATTTGTTTGAAATTTCATCGCAATGAACTTCAATTTATTCCCTACATGCAACCAGAATTTGGCACTCCTGCGACGCGGCCGTTTTTTTAAGCGCGGCGAAAAAGTGGGGGTTTAGCTCATCCAGCAGCTCGCGGGTAAAGTAACGAAGTTTTCGAGACACTATGATGCGGTACGTATAGAATAACCCCTTTCCTCAGCCCTGATCTGGCCAGTCCCCCGGCCCTCTCATAACGAGTGGATGGGGGGAGATACGACTCCTGGCGGGGCTTTTACAGAGCTACTTTTATACGTCAGAGGCTGGTGTAGGCGTGCTGCGTGAGCCACAGCTGGTTCGTACGAAGTTTCATCCACAGTTGGTTCGTACGAAGTTTCATCCACAGTTGGTTCGTACGAAGTTTCATGTCTGTTTTCCCCACCCGCCGTGAACTCAGCCGAGGGTGTTCACGGACTCCCTCGCCGATCACTTCCCTCCACAACCTCCCCCTCCCCTCCCCTCCACCCCCCGCTGACCCCCTGACCCCGCTACCCCCGACACCGAGCACCGGCCACTCGACCCTCGGTGTCGTGTCTCCGTCGGCTGACTCGGTCGTGGATCAGCTCCGTGTCTGTCTGTTCAGTCAGCAGAAACACCGGTAGAGAGCAACTGGAGCCGGGGAGAGAGGGAGAGAGAGGTAGAGAGAGAGAGAGAGAGAGAGAGAGAGAGAGGGAGAGAGAGAGAGAGAGAGAGAGAGAGAGAGAGAGAGAGAGAGAGAGAGAGAGAGAGGGGGGGGTGGAAACGGCCCGCCGTTCCGGTCAGATCTCCGAGCCGTGGTCCAAATGGACGCGTTTCCCAGTATACAGGCCGTGGTGAGGCACAGCCCTCCTTCGCTGCGGGTTACCTATCAGTGGTTACCTATCTGTGATGAGGCACAGCCCTCCCTTACTGCGGGTTACCTATCAGTGGTTACCTATCCGTGGTGAGGCACAGCCCTCCCTTACTGCTGGTTATGGAATCAGTTGAGTTAATTTTACATCACTGAAAAACTGATGCCAAACAAGGATGACAATTGACATCGTTTGGTTTCGCTATAACAAAACTCAGTATCCGATTGGCATCTCTAAAAGGAACCCTCTACACGTTCTTAGTACCTACAAGGTCTGTTGCTGTAGGTCACCAGAAGTCAGCAATTCGTGATGTCAATTG
This sequence comes from Amphibalanus amphitrite, assembly GCF_019059575.1. Lineage (NCBI taxonomy): Eukaryota > Metazoa > Arthropoda > Thecostraca > Balanomorpha > Balanidae > Amphibalanus > Amphibalanus amphitrite. The sequence goes on from NW_024882030.1 coordinate 171,543, forward strand.
GAGATAAACTGGATACCGATACCAAACCAAATGCCAATCTAAACCACGAGAAAATCGGAGTAACTTGGACAGCAAGGAAAAATGCCTAATTTCACCAAACCAAAAGCCTCTTTTACAATAGCGTGGATTTATAATGCCTACCAAAAATTCAACAAAAAAAGTTTTGCTTGCAATACCAAACTCGACCTGACATATTTCCTCCGACAAGCTCCTGGTAGCTACTAGCTAAGTCGTCTCCATGGCAACCGCCAGCCGAGCCCAAGAGAAGAAAGGGACTCCCCCCTCTCTCACGCGCAGCGGAGCGAACCGCGCCAGGGGGACTTCCCCGTTCGGTAAAACTGAAGCTGAGGGCCCGTTGTTTTTTAGATACAGTATGCTGCTGTCCATATCACATTTTTACATATCCTGAATATTGAAATGATGCTCATTAGAGTTGTAAACACCACGATAACCCATCGAGGCCAGGTCTGCACTCCTTATCAAACCTTGACCTAGTCCGGCCAAAACTAGCCCAGCCTGACTAATCTTTACCTTACCCAACCACTCACTTCACCCTGCACCCAAGGCCCTATATTGATATACCCCTACAACTACCTAACCCTGAATAACTACCTACCACTGGCAGAAAGCTATCCTGCAGATTACGTCAGACTGATGGGGGTGTATCACGTGACCTCACCCCAGCGGATTACCTCAATGTTGGTTGCGCTGATAAACATCGTTATTTAGGTTTAGGGCATGGAACAGAACAGAACCTATGCTTGTTCAACTGTTGGAGCTCAGCATTCGGCCATACCATAACCCGCGCCGGGCCGGTGCTCTGAGATTCCGCGCCGGGCCGGGGGGGGGGGGTGTCTGAACACCCCCCCTTCTAACTCGGCTCCTGGGCCACGTAGCGACACGCGGTAAGCGGCAATCGAAAGAACGTCCAAAATAAGGACGAAAACACTTCGGTCATTTTTTGGGTCAGGTCAAAGGTCAGGGCACCAGAGGTCACCAAAGGTCAAATGTCCGCTATTTCAACATTTTGGAAACTGCCAACGGCTATCTCGGGAACCGATAGAGCTACAGCGCCGCGGAAAAGCGCATTCGATAGCCCTTTTACAGACCTTTCTGAGTAATGTTCTCAGATTTGACCTCAGGTCAACGGTTTAGCCTCCAGGGGGCAAAAACTCCAAAAATAGCCGTTTTTACGAAAAACGTTTTTTCGGCAATAACTTTTGACTCAAAAGAGTCATGACATTACTTTTACCACCATCGTGTTCCTCTCGTCGAGACGCGTCGAATGAACTATAATTTGACCTTGAAAGGTCAACTTGAAAATTTGACCTCAGGTCAAGGTCATGACCTGACCGGAAAAGGTCATGTTGCATATCAGTCGATCCGCAACGTCGAGCCAAACACATCTAAGGCGTTTTCAGCGCTCTAGCACGTCTCTTTCAGAAGTTATTAGCGAAAAACTGTTAGATTCTGTTCGTGACCTGAGATGACCTCGGGGACATAACGAGGGGTCAGAGTTGCTATTTTCCGGTTCAGTGTGTCCATTTTACCTACATCTCGATGTTTGAGAGTGTCTAGAATAACGTTCGTGCAAAACAGACGCTTTTCAATTTTCTCCCATTGACTTATAATGGAGAGGTCGCAAAATTGACCTGACCTTAGGTCACCGATATCAAAATTCCGAGATATACATTTTATAGATATTGTTGCTCTAATCAATCGCTGAAAGTTTCAAGGCAATCGATCAATCGGTGTAGCTATGACGAGCATTCTTATTTTTTCTGAGGTGAGGTCACTTGGCGTGACCTGGTGACCTGACCTAAGGTGACCTGGGTCTGAAATTTTCACAACATGTGCGAAAAAGATGCACGAACAGGTGTGCCGAAAACGGCGGCGCTCCGCGCCGCCGTTGCGGAGCGCCGCTTTGAGATATCTGCGAAAAACCGCAGGGGGGGTGTTCAAACACCCCCCCCCCCGGCCCGGCGCGGGTTAACCCGCGAGTTGCTGGGGGGGCGTTAAACGCCCCCACTTTTTTCGCCGGGCCATAGCATAAAAACGGCGCGCCGCAGGCGCGCCAAATTTTGGGTACCTGTAGGGAATTGATTGAAGTGTATTGTGACAAAGTTTCAAAAAAATCGGTCGGAAAATTTTTGAGATATCGAGGTTTTAGTGACGTCATGATTTCTGAGTTTTCGACCAAAAACGGCATATGTTCAAAAAATCATATAAAATCACAGAATAGACATACAGACATGCCGTAAACGCCATTAGACTGCCAATACCATGAACAATCAAATGGCTATCTTCGATTATTGATTGTCGTTCCGGATTTTCCAAAATCTTCAACTGAATCTTGGCAATTTCTCGTGACTTCTTCACGACCATGATACATGCATTTCTTAAATCGAACTTTTTGAGCCAAACACGTACACATATGATAAAATGAATGTCACCATCGTGTTCTACGCCCCATATTACCCATAAAACATGTGTCACAGGCTGCGAATATCAGTTTTGATTTTCGGGGATATTTGCCTACCCGGTTGACCTGACCTTGACCGTGACCTATGCTTGACTGACCCCTACATGGAGCTGACACTCTTGTAGGCCTTATATGATGGATTGTGCACCGTTTTGACAGAGTTTATGACGAGAGGCGCCCATTGCTTCTCAGTCGTCGTCGGTTCCACCCATCGGGTGCACCATCAGGTTGTCCTCCCTGATGACCCTCTGCTGTCCCTTATCTCAGCCTTTACGTTAGGTACTGTGCAAGACGCTAGTGGTGGCACCGGGCAAGGAGAGACTGGGAGGATGAGGACAGGATTCTTTTCTTGTCCCGCTCGTTTCAACTGCTGCCGACATGCAGACTGCAGTTCCTTTTGTATCCTTGTCTTGTATAGGTAATTGATCAACAAGGCCTCTTCTGAGTCAGCATTGCGGACAGTCAGCTTCGCAGGTAGAGTCCTATTTAACCTCGCATTCCACCTCCTCTGTCCTTCCTCACGTTCTTGCCGCAGTTCCACACACTCATAAAGAAAGTGTTCAAGAGTTTCTGTTGCTTTCATGCATAATGGACAGATCTCATTTCGCTCAGCGTGCCTTCTTAAGACTCCTGTGGCAAGAAGCGACTGCTCCGTTAGAAGTCGTATCCTCGTGCCTGTCGCTTGTCTGCCAATAACACTTAGTCTGTTTTTCGGCCAGAATTGATTCGCTGGCTCGTATTCTTCCATATTTTGTGCAATATCGGCGATCCACTGTATAGTTTGTCTCTTGCTAGCTTCTTCTATAATCATTGCTTTAGTATACGCGTTGATGGCTTGTTTGCAAACTTTATACCAGCTCTTACCCTGTACTCCATTTGTTGTCATCATTTGTATTATGCCTGGTAGCTTCAATGCGGTAAAGTAATGTTCCCATTGCCTTAGTATGCTCGAGCTCCTGTCCTTGTTGAGAGCACCGTGCAGTACCATGTATTCCGTCAGTGCATGCTCCCGCGCTGCTTTAGCGAGAAACTGAATGAATTGCATAGCTGCTCTCATTATCATCACCTTAGGGGGTAACGCTCCAAGCATCATGTACACAGCTAAGTTCTGGGTTCTTCTGGGTAATCCTTGCATAGCCCTCAGAAGTCTTACCACCATCACCTCCATGTAGTTAATTTCTTGATTTGTGAAAATCGTCACTGGCATGGAGTACAGGAGTATCGGTTCAGCATATATTTTCCATGTGGTGTAAAGAGACAGTGGGCTTGTACGGGCAACGTTAAGGCCTTCTGGGCACCTTGCAAACATCGCTCTTCTCGCCCTTTTCATACCATCTTCGATTCTCTTTCTTCCTTCAGCCTTGTTGGTCATATGGACGCCCAGATGGGTATATTCTGTGGTTACTTCAATGTGCTCTTTTCCTAGTAACCATCTTCTGCCATCTACGCATTTCCCATATACCATGATTTTGCTCCATGCCATTGCGAAGTCCTGAAGTCCATGCTACTGAAAGCCCGATTTCAGGTGTTTGACCTGACCTTGACCCGACCTGTGACCTCAAAATTCAACTTTAAAGTACTCATCTGAAGCGTCTCGTCGCGTTCTTTCGTTTGCCGCCTCGTGCGTTTCGCTGCGCCTATTGGTTCTCGAGTTATCGGCTGGGGGCGTTTAACGCCCCCCCCCCCCAGCAAACGGTGTGTGGCGAAATACCCCAGCAACTGCCGGGTTAAACACGTTACCGTGCCGCTGAGGACCAGCCCCTGGAAAATACCCACAGGCCACACAAAGACCACACTGTTTAGCCAGCCCCCCCCCCCTCATCCCCACAGAGATATGTGACCGTCTGTGTCACCCCTCCTCTGACCCCTCTCTCTGACCTCACCTCGTCTCCTCTGTCCGTACTGTCGTCTTAGCCGTCCGTATTTCTCCGTGTCCACTTTCCGCACTCTCACCTGCGACGCCACACTCCCAGCTCAGCCACTGGCAGTCCCAAGGCCGTCGCTCGACCGTCAGCCGCCTCTGGTTCCGACAATCGCCGATAGGTGGCAGCAGGTCCTGGGCTCAGTTTGCCGTATGTGGTTCCGACTTCCGACAACCGCCGATAGATGACAGCTGGTTTCCAGCAGTCTGTCAGTCCGTGGGATTACGTGACAAAAGATCGTAAGACAAAAGATCGTATGGAAAAAGATCGTACGAAAATGATCGTAAGATAAAGATCGTATGTTGTAAAAGATCGTACGGTAAAAAGATCGTAAGCAAAAGATCGTAAAGCAATTGATCGTATGCAAAAGATCGTACGAAAATGATCGTAAGATAAAGATCGTATGTTGTAAAAGATCGTACGACAAAAAGATCGTAAGCAAAAGATCGTAAAGCAATTGATCGTATGATAAAGATCGTGGGAAAATGATCGTAAGATAACTATCGTATGTCGCAAAAGATCGTACGACCAAGGATCGTAAGCAAAAGATCGTAAAGCAATGGATCGTACAAAAAAGATCGTAGGAAAATGATCGTAAGATAAAGATCGTATGTTGTAAAAGATCGTTCGACAAAAGATCGTAACGTTACGTTCGTAAAGTAAATAATCGTATAGAATAGTGTTGTTACGTGCGAGCGAGCGCAGCGAGCGAAGCGAAGTCTTTTGAATATAACGGGAAAATCTCAGTATAAGCGGCCCGGCCCGGCCCGGCCTGTAACGCTTTTGAGAGGCTTATATCTCAGCAACCGCTGAACCGATTGGCCTGCGGTCTTTTTTGCTGGGTAGCCCCATCCCTTCTTCCCCGTAATTGACTACTTTTGATATATCTCAGTGGCCGTCGTGGCACGTGCCACGTGAAAAGTCAAGGGTGTTCAAGTAGTTTTGCAAAAGTAATGATTTTGAGAGGCCCATATCTCAGCAGCGGCTTGAGCGATTGTCTTGCGGTAATTTTTGTAGGGTAGCTGCATCCCTTCTACCAAAGGTCGGATACCCTTGATCTATGTGAGTGACCCCCAATGCACGTGCAAAATACAAAAAGAAGAGGTGCCAAATTTGTTCCCATTTCAGTAACTCGGTAATTACTGGGGCGATTTCGAACCAATGATGGACAATTGACATCTTTAACCGGCCTTCGATAACAATGACTCCTATAACTAGGATTGGATTGAAACTAGGATCCTATAACTAGGAGAATTGCGACTTCGATAGTGATAACGCGATAAACATCTGTTGATGACTCGTAAAGCGATGACGATTCAATACGAAAATGTAACAGTGCGAAGGAAAAAGTATTTTTAACGCCGTTTACTTCAGCCGCTTAAGCAACACTTTAACCTTCCAGACGGTGGGGGGTGGGGGGGGGGGAACATGGGTTTAGTTGTATTCACTTCAATATGTACATGAAAACGGCAGCACATACGTTCATTTATTCGGCACATATACAACGCGTTGCTTTTAGGTGTCATTGAGCCATCTCAGCTCTGAAATAACATCAATGTATGGTCGAGCTTACGACGGCCACTTACTACGCGAACACAGAAATTGATAAGCTTTGTATGCGCTGGAGTTGGGCTGCACCATGTGAATACCATATTTTTACTGTACGATCTTTATCTCATACGAGCATTTGGCGTACGATCATTTTCCTTGACGATCTTTAGCGAATACGATCTTTTGCCCACACGAGCATTATGTCGTACGATCTTTATCCATTACGACTTTTTGGCATACGATCATTTTCCTTGACGATCTTTAGCGAATACGATCTTTTGTCCATACGATCATTATGTCGTACGATCTTTATCCATTACGACTTTTTGGCATACGATCATTTTCCTTGACGATCTTTAGCGAATACGATATTTTGTCCATACGAGCATTATGTCGTACGATCCTTATCCATTACGATATTTTGCATACGATCAACTGCCTACGATCTTCTGCCATACGATCTTCTGCTTTACGATCTTTTGTCCGGTTACCCAGTCCGTGGCGTTGAATTTTAGGCCTTTAACTTTTGATTTTTACTTTTTAAATTTTACCAGTCGTGCGATTCGCTCCCCAAAATTCAAAGAATATTTAACCCTCGCCCTGGCAGGGGGGGGGTCGATGCGACCCCCCCCTAAGGTTTTTCGAAGATAGCGTAAAAACGGCGGCGCGCAGCGCCGCCAAATTTGGCACAGCTTATGGGGCAACCTTTTTACATATGACCTGAAAATTTCAGGTCCGGGTGACCTTGGGTCAGGTCACCAGGTCAGAAAAACCGGTACAAGGTCATGGTCAAATTTCAATTTTCTTTTTCCACCTGTCCAACTCACAGTTTTGCACTGATTTCCTTCAAACTTTCAGGATGTGCTAAGTTCACCGAGTTGTATAACATATAGTTCGGGTTTTTTGAGGTCACTGACCTGAGGTCAGTTAGAGGTCATTACGTCGTAATGTTAAGCCTATGGGAAAATACTAAATTCGGAAAATACTGGAGATATCCGCTTCGTTCTATCATTTTTGTGCTTTGAAACCACAGTACTTAACAGCAGGTCACTTGGTGCTTCTTTTTTTGGTGTACTTATCCATGGGTCAGGTCAAATGAGGTCAACTGAGGTCAAATGACGTTTTTGCCAATAACTTGGCACATAATGACGCTAGAGCTTAAAAAATGGTATCATTGTGTTCCTGGTGATCAGCCGAATCGAATGATATGCGATATGATGCAATTTGGTTAACTTAAACTTAATTTATTAATTTAAGTTTACTTAAAATTTAAGAAAAACTTTAAGTACACTTAAGCAAGCTAAAAAGTATATCATTCGACGCGCCTTGACGTGCTGAGTTCACTGGTGCTTTTCATTTTGCTCTATCTTAATTAGATCAAAAGTTATAAGCGAAAAACTTTTGACCTGTTTTTAGCGAAATTTTTGCATTTATACCCCCCAAAACCCCCCTAAATATTGACCTAGAGCAACCAAATTTGTACAGGAGCGAGAACTCCAGGGGGCCCACCTACCTACCAAATTTGGTGTTTCTAGGTGCCATAGGAGCCAATCGCGAGGGGGGGGGGTCGCATCGACCCCCCCCCTGCCAGGCCGTGTTATGAAAAATGCCCTGCCAGGGCGAGGGTTAAAGATACATCCACAATGCTGTGGCTCTTCCACACCCGAGTCACCTTACGACTCGGGTGTGTTTTACGTCAGTGGAGGTAAAACCAGGATAGGTAGGTATAGGGCAAAACAACGGTGAGGCTAACACAGATAAACACAAACACAGTACCATTCATTCACTCCTTGCATTCACTTATCAGCCATCAGTCCCAGTATCACAACAGTACCACGTGTACAGCCACTGGCGGATCCAGGGGGGGCCACGGGGGCCATGGCCCCCCCCCCCAAAGGCCTAAAGTGGCCTGTTTGCCCCCCCCCAAAACGCCAGAAAAATTGCTAAGAAAATATACCTTGATGGAGGTTTTTAGCCACTTGGTGAAGTAAAGCTTTCCACAGCATAATATGGAAGCAATATAGTAGCAGTGAGGGTCAGTCAAAAGTTGCGCGAGCGGAGTCGACCTTAAAGGGACCCTCCCACCTTCAAAAAAGTTAATGAATTGTCATGAAAGTGATGTCGCTCGGTTCAGAAAGAGCAAAAACGAATATCTACCATATTTCATCGAAAAATATTCACCGGTTTTCAAGATATTAGACTTTTACTTTTGTTTACTTTTTGGGATCTCCGCTGTTCCTAGCGACTTTATTTGAAAGTGCGGCATTTGTTGCGCGCAAAGCAGCATATACCACCGCGTGCTACAAAACGTTTTAGTCAAACATTTAAAAATCGTTAGATATCTGCGCTGACGTCACACATTCAGAGGGGTATTCCTATGCATTAGCCCCTCTGAATCAAAATGCTGCAATTTTGAAATTCAATATTTCCGATTTAAGGCATTTCTTGATGTTGTGAGTGCCGAAACCGGTAATTGTGAGCCAGGGACCCCATTTTGGCTATCTCAACTCAAATCTAATGTTAAGGTGGGAGAGTCCCTTTAAAAAAAAGACTGTTCATGGTGTGTCAAAAGTGGAAATAGCCGGTGCGCCGTCTGGCAACCCGGCAGCCCGCCGCCATAGGGAAATTCATGCTTTTTGTCGCTTTTTCGCTCCCTATGAGTCACTTGATCTAATTAGAGCTTAACTAGGAACGAGGCGGGTCACTTGGACGTATTCGGGAGCCGAATACGGTGTTTTGGAGCCAATACCTGGAAAACCCTACCCGCCCAATGCGATTTTTTAAGAGTCTGCATGCCCAAATTAACGTTGAGCGCGGCCGTTTTCGGTCGGTTTTCCCCGACCTTGTGGCGAAATCGCCTTATTTATTCAACCAGGGTGGGCTAATTCGCTTAACTAGGAATGAGGCGTTGAAGAGAATTATTCAAGGAATAGAGCTGTGCAAAAAATATTTTTTGTATTGTTAAAACTGTATCCGCCCTCGAACGATAAATATTGTTGACCCATCAGAAGCACATCACCTGGAACGCGTTTGGACTTGGCTGGATCTAATATTAGCGAGCATCTGCTAATGCAATTTCTTGGCTTACATAGAACGGACACAAGCATACATACTTCCTGCCCTTGGGTATTCCTCACTTGAAGGAAAATTTTGCTATAATAACTATTCCAAGCAGTTAACAGGTTTTAGTGCAGTGCCAATTCGGAACCGTTCAGCGCCGCCAGTCTCTCAGGCGGCGCGTAACGGCTGCCGCCGGCCGCCGCGCCGCCGCTCTGGCAGGGTGTTTGACTTCATATCTCTGTTGCTAGAAAAGTTGTGGACCGATTTACTTGATTCTTGCATGAAAAGATCCGCCATTCAATTCTTAGCAGACAACGAAAATTTGACGTTGATTGCACGATCCGCTACCCATATTGTGGTACTGCCATCTATTGACAAGGCTGGCGAACTAAAGCCGGGCGGCTATTTCCACTTTTGACACACCATGTGTTGGCACGTGTTTATGGCGCGGCAGCTGGTAGCAGGGGGGATGTCGTCCCGGTTCTTCCCATGTATTATTCGCCAATCAGCTTAACACTACCGGTGACGTCACTGGAGGACCGCCAATCGGGGCCGGTGCGGCCGGCCGGCCGGCCGGGCCCGTAGAACGCCAAACGCAGACGTTTTCAGAAAAGCGTAAGCCGTATAGATACAGTCGTGGGTGGATTTTTGCTGTGATTCGGCTCTCCAAGAGTCAAGAGTGCGTCAGGGTACCAGGACCCGGACAAAGGTCATGGTGAACCGGCATCTGATAAAATCCGCTCACCACTTAGCAGCCGACTTCGACCCTTCACTCTCGTAAAACACAAAAGCTTGCCGGTCATCAATCCACCTGCATCTCTGCATCTGCTTACTACCTGTATCGACTAGTTACTGCAGCCGTTTTGGAGCGGCTCACGGCCGATAACACACCGGACGTGCGCTAGCCGTCGGTGCTAAGCGCTAACCATTGAGTGCGCGTGGCCGACTGCCGCCCCGATGGCGCTGGCCCCCGGCACCGGCGCGGCGCTGCTGACCCATGGGGGGGGGGACTGCTAATTAGTTGAGCCGGAATTGGGATAGAAGCCGGTATGGGATTGGGATAGAAGCTCAGCGAGACTAAGGGATTGTGTGATGCCTTCGGTAGGGCCCTCAGGGCCGCCGGTTATGAAGCCTTTGGAGGCACTGGTGTGGGCCCTCACAGGTACCGGTGTGAGACTCTCAGATGCATTGGTGCGGGGTCCCCAGAGTTGCCACTGTGGGCCCTTAGAGGCGCCGGTGAGGGTCCTCACAGTTGCCGTTGCTTCAGAGACACTGCATGGTGTGGGGTTGTCACAGTCGGGTGCGGGACCCTTAGAGCTGCTGGCTCGAACCCTTTACAGGCCGACAGGGGCTCTCAAGAGGTCTGCGGTGCATTCGGGAGCCCTGTGGAGTCCTTAGAGACCAGCAAGATACATTCAAACGCCAGTGGGGCCCTCAGAGTCGTCGGTGTGGGGCCTTCAAAAGTCACCGGTGAGTGGCCGTCCGATGCGCAGGTCCCGTCTGAGGCCGTCAGAGGCTCCGGCGTTGAGCCCCCAGAGCCGCCGATAAGAAGCACTGGTTTCGGGACCTCATTCAAGGGTGCCGGTCGCACTCAGAGGTGGCAGTGTGGGGCCCTCAGCTAGGCACCGGTGTGAGGCCTTCACAGCCGCCGGTGAGGGCCCTCGCAGGCGCCGTTGTGGGGGCCTTCAACCATTGGTTTAGGGGGTCATCGCAGGCGTTTGTGGAACCCTTAGAGCTGCTGGTCCCTGATAGGCCGGTAAGGGCCCTCAGAGGCCGGCAAGTAGCCCTCAGAGGTCGCCAATAGGCCCTGAGAAGCCGGCAAGGGGCCCTCAAAGGCCGACAAGGGACACTAAAAAGCCGGTGTGGGGCTCTTATGGATAGAAGTGTGGCTCTTCGGAGCACATAAGGTGTTCTTCAGAGCCCTGTGGGGCCCTTCTGAGTCGAAAGATGTCAGCGTAGACCCTCAGCTGCCAATTGGCGTCGCAAGGCCCCTCGGGCCCGAGAGGCCCCCTGATCCGATGGGGGCACGTGCCCCCTGCTCCCCCCCCCCCCCCCCCCCGATGCAGATAGAGAATGCAATCGGCGGTGCGGGCACAACAATTGCAATTGTTCCTTCTCCCGTCGCGAGGTCGCCCATCCGACCCATATCCCATGATTGTCAACCCTGGGGCTCGGGTCGGCAATGTACCGGCAAGAAATCAGCTTTAGTTGAGTAAAAAAGCTATTAACCCGCGCCCTGCTGGGGGTCCTGGATTTCCACGCCCTGCTGGGGGGGTGTTTGAACACCCCCCCTTGTAACTCGGCTCCTGGACCACGTAGCGATACGCGGAAGGCGGCGTTCGAAAGAGCGTAAAAAATAATGACGAAATCACTTCGGTCAATTTTTTGGTCAGGTCAAAGGTCAGGTCACCAGAGGTCATTGAAGGCAAAATTTCGCCGATTTCCAGGTCGAATGTCGAAAATTTCCAAGAAGCCAACGCATAACTCGGGAACCAATAGAGCTACAGCGCCGCGGAAAAGCGTATTCGATAGCCCTATTAACGCCCTTTCTGAGTAATTCTCTCAGATTTGACCTAACGTCAACGGTTTTGCCTGCAGGGGGCAAAAACTGCAAAAATAACTGATTTTTTCGAAAACAGTTTTTCTGCAATAACTTTTGACCCAAGCCTTGTACGAGCTTACTTTTACCGGCATCGTGTTCCTCTCGTCAAGACGCATCGAATGAACTATAACTTGACCTTGAAAGGTCAACTTGAAAATTTGACCTCAGGTCAAGGTCATGACCTGACCGGAAAGGGTCATGTTGCATATCAGTCGATCCGTATCGTCGAGCTGAACACATCTAAGGAGTTTTCATCGCTCTAGCATGCCTCTATCAAAAGTTATTTGCGAAAAACTGTTAGATACCATTCGTGACCTAAGATGACCTCAGGGCATAAACAAGGGTCACGGACACCATTTTCAAGTTCAGTGTGTCTAAACCACTTGTAATTCGGTGTTTGGGAGTGTTTATAATGTCTTTCATCCAAAAAAGGCGCATTTCAATTTTCTCCCATTGACTTATAATGGGGAGGTCGCAAAATTGACCTGACCTTAGGTCATCGATATCAAAATTCTGAGATATACATTTTGTACATGCTATTGCTCTTAGCAATCGCTGAAAGTTTCAAAGCGATCGGTCACTCGGTGTAGCTATGACAGACATTGAAAGTTTTTATGAGGTGAGGTCACTTCAAGTGACCTGGTGACCTGACCTTGAATGACCTTGGTCTGAAATTTTCACAACATGTGTAGAATCGATGTATGATAAGGTGTACCAAAAACGGCGGCGCTCCGCGCCGCCGTTTTTGAGATATTCGCGATAAACCACAAGGGGGGGTGTTCAAACACCCCCCCCCCAGCAGGGCGCGGGTTAAGAGTCATTAGTTGTCATTACGTTCAGTAATAACAATTATACGGTGCCAAATGTACCCGACGTACAGCTTGGAGCCGGGCGCCGCCCGGTCTCCACCAGTGACGTCACGCTAATGCTTAGCGACCGGTCCATTGGAAATCGCGGGATGATTCTACCTCTCTTATACGGCCTTGGCTGGTAGTTGGCGGTGTTTCGCGTGGTGTGGCATCACTGGCGGATCTGGGGGGGGGAGGGGGGCACGGGAGCCTGAGGTGCCCCTGACAGGCCCGTGGTGCCCTTGCTAGGCCTGTGGTGCCCCTGGACCCTGGCAGGCCTGTGGTACAGTCCACAGCAGAAGTAATGTGGGGTTTCAGTCATGGGTATGTTCTGCTTCTGAAGCTTAGGAACGATTAGCCAGACTACAATGAAACTTTGAATGTAGCTTATATGTATCGTCACCCTTGCAGCTGCAACTTTAGCTATTGACATCTTCTTTTCAATCACTTCGCATTAAACAATCGCCAGTCAAAGCCAACCGTTGAGTTTGGTAAAACCCTACATTACTTTAGCGGTGGGCTGTACCTCTGGCGGGCCTAGGGTGCCCCTGCTAGGCTGCTGATGCCCCTGGGCCCTGACAGGACTGTGGTGCCCCTGACAGGCCCAAGGTGCCCCTGCAAGGCCGGTGGTGCCCCTGTAAGGCCTGTGGTACCCCTGCTAGGCCTCTGGTGTCCCTGACAGGCCCATGGTGCCCCTGCGAGGCCGGCGGCGCCCCTGGCAGGTCTCTGGTGTCCCTGACAGACCTGGGGTGCCCCTGACAAGCCTGTGGGGCCCCTCACAGGCCCGTGGTGCCCTTGCTAGGCCTGTGGTGCCCCTGGCGGGCTGGTGGTGCCCCTACTAGGCCGGTGGTGCCCCTGACAGGCCTGTGGTGCCCCCGGGCACCAAGGGGGTCATGACCCATGTGGCCCCCCTTGGATCTGCCACTGATGCATAATATATTGATTTGTAAAGGCGTTATGGCTTATGCAATATGCAATTGCAGGCACTTGGTATCCCTCACTTATCCCTCATTGGGGCTCTGGCGGGCTCCTGAGGGCCCACGTCTATCTCCGGGAGCCCATATAGACAGGCTCCTTTGGGTCCTTTCAGTACACTATAGCATAAGAGGTCTCCATGCGAGTCCTATACATACATCTGAGGGCGTACCCTGATGTCTGAGGTACCCAACTGCAGCTCCAATGGTCTCTTCTTACACTGGCGGATCCAGGGAGGGGGCATTTAGGGCCATGCCCCCTTCCCAGAGGCCTAAAGTGGCCCGTTTTCCCCTCCCCCAAACGATAATGAAGCATAGTTCAATCAGGGCGTGGCCCAGGAGCCGAGTTAGACAGGGCTGTTTCGCTCTCAGTCCCAGCGGATAAAAACAACACCTAAGAGTGATGTCGCTAGGTTCAGAAAGGGCGAAAACGAATATCTACCAAATTTTATCGAAAAATATTCACCGGTTTTCAAGAGATTATACTTTTATTTTTGTTTACTTTTTGGGATATGCGCTGCTGTTCCTAGCGACTTTATTTGAAAGTGCGGCATTTGTTGCGCGCAAAGCAGCCTATACCACCGCATGCTACCAAACGTTTTAGTAAAATATTAAAAAATCATTAGATCTCCGCTGACGTCACACATTCAGAGGGGTATCCAAAAGCATTAGCCCCTCTGAATCAAAATGCTGCAATTTTGAAATTCAATATTTCCGATTTAAGGCATTTCTCGATGTTGTGAGTGCGTGCCGAAACCGGTAATTGTGAGCCAAGGACCCCATTTTGGCTATCTCAGCTCAAATCTAATGTTAAGGTGGGAGGGTCCCTTTAACTGGTCGATAAAAACAATGGTAAGTGTTTACAAAGTAATATAAAGGCATGGGTCGGGTGGGCTACCATTTATATATTTTTCTTTTTAGTTAAAAAAAAAATCATAGTGTCAGGGCTGTGACGAAAAATAAGTGGCCTAAATCCGATGAGAAAACAGGATTTGGGGGTACCCTAGGTTTGGCTCCTGCATGAGTTGCCCCCCCCCCCAAAACGCAAGCCTGGATCCGCCAGTGTGTACAGCAGCAACTTCTCAAGATGGCGTTTGAAGGCACATTCGGTGAGAGGCATTTAAGCTCGCTCGGGAGCCGGTTAAACATTGCACTGCAGTGTAGTGTGATAGCCACCTGGTGCCGGAACATGTCTGTCTGTTCTCTGGCAGTGCAGCTGGCCGATCTGGCGAGTAGGATTGTGGAGTACAGACATGCGAAAACATGGCTGCAATGTCGGCAGGTAATTCAGTAACTAGGGAGACTTTAAAGGGACACTCCCACCTTAACATTAGTTTTGAGTTGAGATAGCCAAATTGGTGGCCATGGCCTGCAAATACCGGTTTGGGCACTCACAACATCGAAAAATGCTTTAATTCGAAGATATGGAATTTCAAACTTGCAGTTTTCGGATTCTAAGGGGCTAATGCATTGGAATGCCCCCTTAGAATTTGTGACGTCAGCGGAGATCTAACGAGTTTTAAATCTTAGACTAAAACCATCGTTAACACGTGGTGGTATACGCTGCTTTGCGCGCAACGTCTGCCGCACTTTAACCCTATTCCTGGCGGGGGGGGGCCTCAGGAGCCCCCCCCTGAGGTTTTTTGGTTATTTCTCCCAAACGCGTTGAGCTAGGAAGCTCAAATTTTCTGACTTTTCCTAAAAGGCTTCTACGCAACATGTCTGAAAATTTTGAGTTGATCTGACCTCAGGTCAGGTCACCAGAGGCGGTTTGGTGACCCTACCTCAGAAAAGTTTGCAATCACGCCAGAGCTAGAGTTTTTGACCGATCAATTTCTTCTCTTCAGGCTTTAGTAAGGGTACCAGTATGTGCAATTTGTATATCTCGGAATTTTGATATCGGTGACCTAAGGTCAGGTCAGTTTCGCGACCTCCCCATTATAAGTCAATGGGGGAAAAATCAACTCCCTGTTTTTACCACTAAAACGGGTCGGAATGGCCCCATATACCATACATGACTTCATATACGATCAACCTTCACTACCTTGAGGTCTGTTTTGCTGTTGGGCAGCTGTGAGGTCATGTGACGTCATCAAAGGTCACCAAAGGTTTTTGGCCAATAACTCCGTACAGGAACAAGATACAGACGCGTGGATGGTCTCATTGTGTTCAGCTCGTCAAGACGCATCGAACGATATACATGATGACCTCGAGGTCACGTGACCTGAGGTCAACCTTTGACCTTGACCTTTCGAGGTCAACATATATATCATTCGATGCGGATTGACGAGAGGATCACGATGATGCCCTTAGTTTGTTCCTATCTTGACTAATTCGAAAGTTATTCGAGAAAAACTCTCTCCATATCTAGCGCCGCCATTTTGACTTTTTCGACCCCTGTGACGTCATCTTTGACCTGACCTGAAAATGACCTAAGTAAAAATTGTAGACCTTGTCCATGCGTATCTGATGCCGTTTACTGCTTGTCGCTATCTTGCTTCGTTCTCGAGATCTCAGGGGGGGGGCCGAATCGGCCCCCCCCCGCCAGTTTCTTGTCCCGGCGGAGCCCGCCAGGAATAGGGTTAAGGCTGCCAAATTATTGCTTCCAAATAAAGTCGCTAGTAACAGGGGAGATCCCAAAAAGTAAACAAAAGTAAAAGCCTAATATCTTGAAAACCAGTGAATATTTTTCGGTGAAATTTGGTAGATATTCGTTTTCGCTCTTTCTGAACCAAGGGACATCACTTTCATGCCAATTCATTAACTTTTTTGAAGGTGGGAGGGTCCCTTTAATCAAGTCTATGGTAGCTCACGAGCAGCTTAGCGTGTAACCACCCGAGTTGATGAAACCCGTCAGAAATGTGATCAAATTTGTGCCGGCCGCTCACAACACGAGCTCAGAAATTTAACAGTTTCTGAATGCGTTGCTTTTCTGTTTTAGCGCAGAACCCGTAGATGGAGATGCAGTACAGCAGAAGCGAATTGAGCTAACCACAAGCGCGTTCACAATGTAAGTAACGGTCCGGCAGGTATGACATGCTTGTAATGGGACAGCGATAATAAAAGACCGGTACATTTGCCAACCAGCTGGCTAACATCATCTCCGAACGTCAGATGTCGGTCCATAGTGAGGCCGATGTTTTTAACTGTGCGGCTTTCAGAAATGATCCACTGTCCAAACTTAATCTGAGATGGCTGGATGTCCTGCAAAGCTATTTTGGTGTCATGAACGTTTTCGCTTGATTGATTTTCATGCCATAGTGTACTGAATATTTGTTACAGAGTATGATGGAGAGGTCGCAAAATTGACCTGACCTTAGGTCACCGATATCGAAATTCCGAGATAAATATTTTGTACATACTGTTACTCTTATCAATCTCTGAAAGTTTCAAGGCGATCGTTCAGTCGCTGTAGCTATGACGAGGATTGAAACTTTTTTTCTGAGGTGAGGTCACTTGACCTGACCTGGTGACCTGACCTTGAGAGCCCTGGGTCTGATTTTTTGTTTTTACAAAATGTGCGGAAAAGATGCATGAACAGGTGTGCCAAAAACAGTGGCGCTTCACGCCGCCGTTTTTGAGATATCTGCGAAAAACCGCAGGGGGTGTTCAAACACCCCTGGCCCGGCGCGGGTTAAACAATGCATAATTTCAATGGTCAATGATCGGACCACGAACGTTTTCAGGTAAAGGTATTGATTAGAACTGAGTGATAAACGTTACGTCAATATTCGCCACTTTTTAAAGGTGAGTACCTAATTGAGAAAACAACCGAAAGGCCCTATTGGACACTTTCCCTCTATGTGATACGGCCACTGGCGACATCATGCCGGTGATAGTACTCCACTAGCGATATCCAGCCTTCAGTATAATAACAGTGGCCACTGGCGGTATCCAGCCTTCTAAAATAATAGTGTCCACTGGCGGTATCCAGCCTTCTAAAAGTGATAATGGCCACTGTCGGTATGTAGCCTTCAAAAAAAAAGAAATAACGACCACCGGCTGTATCGCACCGCTGGATACTAGACCGTGTCCTGTATCCACCAGTCGATGGTATGGTGTCAGGGATCCGTACCCGTGCTGTGTCCATACAGCTGTAATATAACTAATACACACTGTACAGTCTACAGTTGACGGCAGAACGATGCACCGTTTCTCAGCGGTCAGTCAGCTGCCTGCAGTGGTAGGCTGTGCCGCAGCGCACGGGCTGGGTGACACATCGATCACCATAGACACACTTGATGTGTGATAATCAGTACAGCCTTACGGCTCAGTCAACTGAAGTGCTGGGCCGGTGGTGAGGGTAAAAAGTATGATTCCCCCGTCCCCTGTGGGATGCATTTCCTGGAAATGACGCGATTTTTCTTTTTACTGATAGCTCTCTGGGTTTGCCTTAATTTTCACGGAACACTTATATTAGGCAATCTGAAGTTGCACGCACTTTTTATGAAGCATCCCGACATTAGAGCTCCACGTCACTTCAAGTAAGTGATTTCTTTACATCACAACTTCCTATGACATTATGGAATGCTATGCTCAAAGCATTGCATAATGGTCAGAAGCCTTACAATCCCTTTGACTAGTTACCGTCACGAAATAACGGCACTGCATAGTGGCGCTTGGAAATCCAGTAACTTTTGTGTATTGAACGTCTGAACCACTGTGTATTTCAATCGCCATCAGCCCGTGATATCCCATGAGCGACACCGAACCGGACATATCCGGTCCAAACGAACCACAGCCGACCGGACCACCGACGGTCCGACACAGTGACGGGCGAGGTCGGATATCGCCCGGACCGGACACCCTCACAGATAGCTACAACCACTCTCTGGTCTAAACTGAAACAACAACACAACAGCACAGCGGTGTGAGCCAGCGTGACGTCACGTCACAACACACGTGACGTCACCACGGCGGTACCTCCGGCACGGTGACAACGGTTTACCGATGGCTGGACAGTGGCCCCGGAGCGTGATACATCTTGGATACTGAATATACCTAGTGTCTATCAAAGCGGTGTCAACAAACGTAGCAATCTGTGCTCAAATGATCAATCATCTAGGTGGCCACTCAACCCAAACCAGCCTGGCACGGCGGTAAAGTACCCACGGACCTGAGCCGATGGGACAGGGCGGCTCGAAGTACTTCTGGATATGAAGGTCTAGACGTGCATTGTGTACAGAACAGCGCTGCCGACGGGACACGGTGCTGCCATCTGTTGTCGAGTTCCGACACTAGACTAGACACGGTGCTGCCATCTGTTGTCGAGTTCCGACACTGCCACCGGCACCGGAGTAGACGAGGTACCGGGAAGCTAGTCGTCTAGCCAAAGTACTGCAGGCTGATTTTGCTGCCGTTGGGAGGCTTATTAAGCTTGTCGTATACAGACTCTGGAAACGGAACACGTCAGATTACACACTGTTTGCTAGTGATGTTACATGGTGCAACTCAAACTGATGACATCACTTCCAGATATAGAAACAAACACAATTACAATGTGTGTACCTATCACTGACAAGTGACGTCATGAGGGTTGATACTGATACTGTGACGTCACTAACGGAGATACACGTCACCAATTGTGGCGTCAGTACTGGTGACGTCACGTGCGTCAGTGTGTGTCCGAGAGGCCGGTGGCGCCGTGTCGGCTGGTGTGGGTGGTCAGAGACGCCGTCACTTACTGGGGACCCAGAGCTCGATGGTACGGGACTGGCCACTGTCACATCCCAGGTCTGTCTCGTGCAGGGCGGTCAGGACGGCCGAGTAGCTTTCGAGTGAGGTGGTTAGGAACAGTCTATACAGTTTCCTGCAAGTCACTGCCATTCTGCAACAGACCACAACAAGACAGATTGCGTCAGTAAGAGTTTACGAGACACAGTCACACAGTGGCACCAGCGGTCGACTCGACACGGAAACACCATGTAGTTCCAATGCCGTTCATAACAGAACATGTGTGCCTCCGGCCATCTCAAGTTGGCCCAGTCTGGTGCTGCAGTTTGCTACAAATGTTTCACACGATACAATGAGTTTTATGCCACCCCTGACCCCACATACATTATTTCTATATTATATTAAAATAGTACCAGCCCAGTAACGTATCTGCCCGTCCGTCTGTCTTGTTTGTGTTCATATACATTTAATTACTTGCATCAAAGTGTCTGTCGGTGGCTGCCTATTCTTCTGTATTGAATTCATTTTCAACGTCCCTGTGCCAGTAGTCCTATGTATACCTCCAACGGATACGGTTATCGCTGGGATTATTGCGGTCAAACCAGATACAACTAATACCAGCCGTCGCCGTCCGGCCGACTGACCTGCTGACCGCTGCCACCTCTGACTGGGTCAGGGGAGGGATGTCCGTGAGAGACCGGGTGTCTTCAAGCTCCAGTGTATCCAGCTGGGAGCAGCCGTGGAGGGCGGCTAGCACAGTGTCACAAATGACGCCGGGTCCGCGAATAGTGACGTCTTTCAAACTGGTGAGGGCAGTCAGGAGGCGTCCCGGCGCTTCCGGTGTCACGGACGGCGACTCTGTAAAACATAAATACAGATACATCAGGGTTTCGGAGTCGGAGTCGGAGTCGGAGTCGGAGTCGCCTGGAGTCGTGGCAAGCAGCCAGGAGTCGGAGTCGGAGTCGGAGTCGGTCAAGCTGCCTCGACTCCGACTCCGGGAAGTTACCCAAATCCGTGATATCACTTTTCAGTTGTTTTTAACCAGTGGTCCCCGCGGTAGAGTCCCCTTCTGGTGATCAAAAATAACTTTTGCACACATCTTGTTTTTGTTCTGAGTCCCGGCCCTGGACTTCCACGCCCTGCTGGGGGGTGGGGTCACCGAAAGTAAAATTTCGCCACTTCCCTGGTCAAACTTCGATAAGTCCTGACAAACCAGCGCTTAACTCAGGAATGGATAGAGCTACAGCTCAGTGGACAAGCGCATTCGATAGCTCTTCTAACGGTCTTTCTAAATAGTTCTCGCATATTTGACCTGAGGTCAACGGTTTAGCCTGCAGGAGGCAAAAACTGTCAAAATAGACGTGTTTTGCGGAAACAGTTTTTCTGCAATTACTTTTGACTCAAAACTTGCCACGAGATTATTTTTATCAGCATCGTGTTCCTCTCGTCAAGACTCGTCATCGAATGAACTATAATTTGACCTCGAAACGTCAACTTTAAAATTGGACCTCAGGTCAAGGCAATGGCCTGACAGGAAAAGGTCATGTTACATATCAGTCGATCCGTATCGTCGAGCCGAACACATCTAAAGCGTTTTCATCGTTCTAGCGTACCTCTATCAAAAGATATTAGCGAAACATGCTAGATATCATTCGTGACCCGAGATGACTTCAGGGACATAACGAGGGGTCACGGGTGCCATTTTCCGGCTCATTGTGTCATGTTTACTTGTAATTCGATGTTTGAAAGTGTTTAGAATGACGTTGGTCCAAAAGAGGTGCACTTCAATTTTTCTATTGACTTTAATGGAGAGGTCGGAAAATTGATCTGGCCTTAGGTCACCGATATCAAATTTCCGAAAAAAAAAACATTTTACATGTACGTATACTGTTATCCTTATCAATTGCTGAAAGTTTCAAAGTGATCGGCCACTCGGTGTAGCTATGGCAGGCATTTAATTTTTATGAGGTGAGGCCACTTGGCGTGACATGGTGACCTGACGTTGAGTGACCTTGGTCTGACATTTACACAGCATATGCAGAAAAGATGGATGATAAGGTGTGCCGAAAACGGTGCCACCGGAGGGGGTGTTCAAACACCCCCCAGTAGGGCGCGGGTTAATAAAGTGTCGTTTTCATTGCTTCGTATCAGGCCCGGAGTCGGAGTCGGAGTCGGAGTCGGAGTCGGAGTCGGAGTCGGTCAGGAGCTCGGAGTCGGAGTCGGAGTCGGAGTCGGAAAAGCGCTACCACGACTCCGAAACCCTGAGATACATGACACATGCTAACTGGAATTAGGAATAGCTGGAACTGAAGATCAATAACATTCACGGCAAGGTATGCGTAGTGCTAACCAGTACGACGCCTTTTTTGGAAACGCACGAGCGAGAGTAATAAAGGAATGGTAGAAAAGCGCAGTAGTGAGATGCAACTGCTTTATGCGTGCCATCCTTCTAACGAGTTCATAACAGCGTATGTACAAGCCTCGAACGTAATCCAGGCCGTCGCTCTCCAGAATGAGATGGACTGCGGCTCCACAGTCCATACATGTATGCATATTGTCAAATCATTATCATGACCAGTACGATAGCCCTGCCGATAGGTGCTTCTAGTGATAGGCGCTACGTTTGGTCAAGTCGATATTATAGTGCAGTAGTAAGTGGAACATAAGAGCCAGGTGTTCCCTACATTACATATGTCATAGCCATTGCTCAGTGATCACGATATCTTGGCACTGATGCTCTGCTTGTGTTGCTGGTGTTGCTCACCAGGTATGAACAGTCCCGTGACTGTGTGGGTCGCCAGAGCAGCCAGCTGGTCCAGGAGTGTGTCCGTTGGTAGCTGTACACCGACCAGCAGTCCCTCCGACGGGCATCTTCCGTATTTCACCGGTTGCCGCGTCATTCCCGACCCTGTAGAGAGGGATATGATCGCCTATGAACATTGTGTAAAGGGAGGAACATTAGTCTGACACTATGTGAGTCAGCTTATCAATAAACAACGCTCGTACCTATGGGTGGCATGAGAATCGCATGGGGCGGGGGGGGGGGTAGTTGAACATCTCTCCCATCCGTTTTTTGCGAATATCTAAAAAATGACGCCGTTTTGGCACACCTCATCATAAAGCTTTTCTGCATCTGTTTTTAAATTACAGACTAAGGTCACTTAAGGTTCAGGTCACCAGGTCACGTGAAGTGACATAACCTCATTAAAGGTTTCGATGACTGTCATAGCTACACTCGTTATTTTGTTCACGCTCTTTCAAAATATGCCCATTCCGTATCAAATCGCTACGTGGCCAAGGAGCCGAGTTGGAAGGGGGTGTTCAAACGACCTCCCCACCCCCACCCAGCAGGGCGTGGAAATCCAGGAGCCCCAGCGGGCAGCGGGGCGCCCGTTTATGTACTCATAAACAAACAAAAAGAGAAGTATTTGCACAGAAGTAAAGAACAATATTGACATTCGCCACTGAACAGTTTTCTTGCTAAATCCTCTCTCCAGCAAAACATGCACCAAGGAGAGTTCGTTCATTGTCTTCCTTTTTAGGCTAAACTGTTCGCAAGATCTAGTGCTGTAGGTTCGTGCTAATGCAACGTGCGCTAGACGCCTACGCGTTCCACCGACACCCAGTCCCTCTCACCAGTGATGTCCAGTCTCCTCAGCGACTTGGGCAGCAGTCGCAGCCACTTGCCGGAGCTGTCCACGGGCGGGCTCACATCCAGCCGCTCCAGAGCCTTCAGCGGCTCCAGCAGCGCCTCCAGCTGCCAGTCGCTGATGCCGGCCGGCAGCGTCAGCTCACGCAGACTGGAGGCGTTGGCACGCGTCAGCCGGCGCAGGGCAGAGACCCGCAGCTTGAAGCCGCGCAGGTTGGCCTTCTCCAGGGCGTGGCAGGTGGCTGCTGGAATAAAGCAACACCAGTCAGTGAAGAAGTGATCGCTCACATGGACAAGGAATGACAGTTGCAGCGGGACAAAGCGTACCAGTTCGTGTGTAGCGCGTTTCACACAGGACTCACCGACCAGTCGGAGGTCGGTGTCCGTCTCAGCGGTCGGCGCCTGCAGTTCAGTCAGCTTCGGCTGGTCCTGCACCTTCACTACGAGCTCTAGGTCCGTAGCCGGCGCAGGGACTTTTCCACCGCGGGTTTGCTGATCGGTTAGCTCCCGCCGACAGTCGCCGACGATATCGTCGACGGCGGACCGCCACCGACGGCAGACTGTCGGCACAGACGGAGCAAAAAGAATTGGGTTTCACCAAGCACCTTGCCGGGATCGTCAATGTTTGTACAGACAGCGTTTGCATCTTTAATTGTAGGAAGTAGCTATTCTATGAAAAACAGCATTCCGAGCGGTCATCCATCTACGTGTGAATCCCGTGCCAGCCCCTGTCGCCGTTCTAGCCCTTCGCGTGATAGATTGTCCCTTGCCGAGCACTCCGGTTTCTAAGGAATGATTCCACGAAGGACTGCGTATCATAATGAAGCATGATCTACATACACTCCATTCAACTGTCCTACATACAATGTCAGTCGCTGTAGCACTTACCCCGCCTGGCGCGGAACATCTCCCAGCAGTCCATCTTGCTTAGCACCATCTTCAACAACTCGTGGTCCAAGAGGCAAATGGCAGAAGCCCATTGCGGTGCAGCCTCTCGCACGTCGCCGCCCGCCGGCCCCGCCCCCTTCGCAGTTGGGGTGATGACGTCATAGGTGCTGATGGTGTCACTTGTCTTGTCACAAGTGTCGCCCTTCGGAGAAGCCACCTCCTCGCCGTCACTGGGAAGGAATGACGTCAGTGTGACGTGGTGTGACGTCATCAGAGATCGGACATTAGACGATAATTTCCAGAAGTCTCCACTTCCAAGACAGCACCGTACCATCTATCTGTGAAAGCCCATCTAGTGTCCCCTCCCCCAATCCCTGTCCCACCCAGCAGCCTGCTGCCTCACAGTCACTCACAGACAAGTTGTCTACAAAACCGAGTTGTCTCTTACAAACTGTCTAGTGTCTACACAACCGGTTTGGGTCTTATATGTAGACAAACTGTCCATACAACCGGGTCAATATCTACAGACAAACTGTCTACACAACTGGGTTGACTCTTACAAACGAACTCTCTATATATCCGGGTTGACTCTTACAAACTGTCTACACGCACACAACCAGTTTGACTCTTACAAACTATTCACAATCCCTTGCAGTCAAAACCGACTAACTCCCACTGTTAACCCCCTAACGTCATCCCAACGACTAACCCCCAGTGCCACCCCTTCTGCCTCTCAGTCTCACCTCTGCGAACGGTCGGATGGCGCCGCTCGCCGGCGGACCTCCTGCCGCAGCTCCTCCACGACGACCTGGCGAGTGGTGCGCTCCTCGAGGACAGCCTGCCGCAGGCGGATCACCTCTCCACGTAGATGGACCACCTCCTGACGCAGTGTGGCGTTGTCTCCCTTCAGTGTGGCGTTGCCCCCCTTCAGTGTAGTCACCTCCTTCTTCAGTGTGGCCACTTCTCCCTCCAGTCCGACCACCTGTTCACTCAGTGAGTCGCAGTTTTTCTTCAGAGTGGTCAGTTCCCCATCCAAACGGACAATGCCCTCTTGATGGCGATGTGTCAGCTCCTCCTTCAGAAGTGCCATCTGTTCTTTCATCTGGATAACCTCCTCTTGGAGCTGCCTGGGCTCCATTTCTAAAACAGAGAACGTACGGTATATAAGACTGAGAGAACGGTTTCACCTGAAACAGTCTAATGGCCTTAACGGCATGTGTCTATGGCTATTCTGTGAGTTTATGATTTTTAACACACGCCGTTATTGGTCGAAAATCTCGAAATCATGACGTCACTAAAGCCTCAATCCATAAAACTTTCTTTGACAAATTTGTTTGAAGTTTCGTCTATCTGAACTTCAGTCAATTCTTTACATGTTAGCAAAATTTACCGTGCCTGTTGTGTCCCGTTTTTCTTTTAAGCTAAGGCGCGTAAAAAATGGGGGCGCTGCGCTAGCTCCCCCCACTACCCCGCAGGTTAACCCGCACTTCGCTGACGGCCCTGAATTTCCACGCCCTACTGGGGAGGGTTGAACACATAGGCGTCGCCAGATTTTCGGTGGGGGGGGGGGGCAAAATCAACTTTTGTGTTAAATCTTGCCTTTCCCCAGTCGTTACTCACTCGTTTTACATATCATTCGACGCGCAATGGCGCGAGGAATCCGATGGTGTTAAAGTTTTCCTTCTAGCTATGTCATTTCATTTTTTTGACAGAAAAATTCGAAATTTTGAAATTTATAGACAAAAACGAACAGTAAAATTACAGTGGCTGCGATTCGCGACGCACTACAGAGGGCCCCTGTCCAGCCTCGTCGCTCATGATCATTACCCAGAAAAAGGTGAAAAACGCTCCATTTAATCGCATCACCCTGCTAAAACCTCCATTCATGCATGCATGCAGAGGTTTTACGTGAAATGCATTGGGCTTATCCCAGCCGCCGATTGTAGCTAAGTTGGGCATTCGGCGGAGACTGAGAGTGAATGTCGGAAGTGTGAATCGCAAATAATTCATTTTTGCTCCAGTGAGAGGAAGTGTTTTGTTCACTCGAGTGTGAACAAAAAGTTTCTCGTTTTTCGTGTGACGGGAAGCGCGCTGCAAACGCGAACAAAAAATGTTTAACGGAACCAAAAATGAAACACGGCATAGCGGCAAAGGATCCCTTAGGCTTGGGACTTCCAGGCCATTGCAGGCCATTCAGGGTCAGTGTGGATTCTTAAAAGTTAAAAGCCTGCTTAGGATCCCGGAGATCGGCGTGGGTCACCCCACATATTTACGCGCGTGTGGTGCTTAAGGGCTTTCCGAGCCCAAGGTGGGGCCCTCAGAAGCCAGTGTGGGCGGCGGGCGCTAAGAGACTAGGCCCAGTGTGAGCAGGGAGCCCTCGGATAATGTATGCACCATCGGGGTCTGCGTCAAATCCCTAAGGATTTGCTTCTTATAGGGACATAAACATTTGTTGCGGCCCTCAGAGGGACACGTGAGTTGTGACCCCTCAGATGCCGGTTTGGGGTTAGCAAAGTCTATCGCCTCAAAAGGTCGAAATTTTCGAAGGCATCCTCGAAGATTCGTGTGGCTCTTCAGAGGTCTACGCATGTGTAAGATCCTCAAAGATCCCTGTATGGGCCCTCAGAGAACATGGACACCAGTGGGACTCTCAGAGGCCGGTTTGGGCACTCTGAATGCCTCTTAGAGCTCAGTTGAGCTCCTTAGGAGCCTGTGTGATAAGCAAGCTCATGAGCCCTGCGGCACTTGAACGGTGCTTGAGCCTGTCGCAGACATTTGACAAGAGTTGAGAAAGGCCGCGAATATTTCGTGTCACGCTTTTAACGAAAATTATATGTCAGCAATCCAAAACTTATGAAAATCAGCTATAACATGTAACAAAGAACCAACTAGGAACATGAAATGAGTCACAGCAGGGCCTCGGCTAACATGTTAACTGGTGGGCCAAATGGCCCACCAGTGACCCGAAATGGCCCACCAGCCTCAAAGATTTGGCCCACCAGTAATTTTCTGAAAAATAAGTTTTCACATTTTACATCACGACATAGGTAACATTGTGGTACAGACAGAGACAGAGGCCCTACTACATTGTTGCATTTATTAAAAGTAAGAACTTGATCGTCGTTGCCCGCCCAATACCATCAACATTCCCGGTTTCTTGAGACAGCCGTAGGTTAAGCCCCGGTCACACTTTACCGGATTGGACTAAAGGACGAGAAACGGACGGCGTCCGGTGATGTCCGGGGATGTCCGTTCGTTTCCGTTGGACGTCCGTTTCTCATCCGTTTAATATCTGTTCCATGTCCGGTGGTGTCCTGTGTGCTCAATCGGACATCACCGGACATGGAACGGATATTAACGGATGACAAACGGACGTCCAACGGAAACAAACGGACATCACCGGACGCTGACACTTCTCGTCCGTTTCTCGTCCGTTGGTCCAATCCGTTTAAGTGTGACCGAGGCTTTAAATTTTATGCAATAATCGTGAAAGACGTTTGCCTCTGTCAATTACAGATAGTGTCGGCGGCTTCCAGCCGATCGAGCCGTCTGCGAGAGTTCTTGCAAGCTTTCCGATCGATCGAGTGGTTACAGTCACACAAGCATCTGCCGCAGACCAGTCGGTTACAAGAAAAACTACGAATAAAGAACAGACCAGTTCAGACGGTCGGGGATAAGCCTGCGAGCGATCTCTGACGGCTCGCCGATAGACACGATATAAGCCAGAGTCAAACTAAAGGTAGTGTCGGCAACTTCCAGC
Organism: Amphibalanus amphitrite; assembly: GCF_019059575.1. Classification (NCBI taxonomy): domain Eukaryota; kingdom Metazoa; phylum Arthropoda; class Thecostraca; order Balanomorpha; family Balanidae; genus Amphibalanus; species Amphibalanus amphitrite. The sequence goes on from NW_024882030.1 coordinate 198,952, forward strand.
CGATTGAAATCTGCAAGCGATATTATGCGTCTTCACGAACGGTATGATGCTTGCACTCACACATCTGACCAGTTGGACGAATTTCGAACCGTTCACAGTCAGCGTTCCAAAAATTTCTCATTTGGGCTGAAGATGACACTCAAGAATAAGAATGGATAATTTTCCACTCTCACATTTTGGGTGGCCAGAATTTTCCACTCAGACACCCAAGAGAAATCTGAAGTTTGGGACACTGTTCACCAGAAGTGTACATAACTTAGTTTTTTTAAAGAAAATATTAGGGTTGCGCAGTGCGCTTGGGCTTTTGAGTGACTTTTTTTCCATGCGACACCAATAGGCTTAATGATCATTTTTAGAGATGTTGAGCTACAACCCCCTTTTGGGGTTCCTGCTACAACCCCCTTTTGGGGTTCCTGCTACAACCTACTTTATACGTAAAGTTGCACTTGTGCTGTTCACAATTCCTCCCGATCCACCCGACAACGCCCGATCCCGTCCGACCGCTTCGGAATCTCCGACTAGTCGGCGAGCGATCCTAGGGCTCGCTGATTTTTAACATCCGACCGGCCGTAAGTTATCGTCCAAAGTTTTATAATCTGCGTCAATATTTTGTGCATACTTGTGCGATTTTATGTGCACCGCCGGAGTATCACCACTGAGAGGGTTGTGGGTCCCTACTCTCTCTTCTCTCTCTGAAGAGTCGGGGGGGGGGGTCGAGCCCCGTTTTTTTTTACATTTTTTTAATGCCATCCTGACGTTTTTTGCAGAATTAAGTGGCCGAAATCTGGGGAGAAATCGAAAATGGGGGGGGGGGGGCTATGGCTACGAAGGTCAGTCCATGTCGCTGCCCAAGTGGCCCACCAGTCAAAATTCCTTAGCCGAGGCCCTGAATCACAGCATTGACATTTCCGAGTCTGGAGTCGGAGTCTTGAAGATATTGGCGACTGCGACTCTGACTCTGGTTTGAACTGCACGATCCAACCGAGTCTGACCTCAGGCATTCTCAGAAAGGTACACCCATTTTTTCCGACTCTAAAATCTCATCGGATCTGTATCGAACTCAGGGGGTGTCCGGTCCGAGGTTGAAGGGGGGGGGGGGGCAAGCTGCCCCGCTTGCCCCCCGTGGCGAAGCTAATGCACAGTTCACTCGAAGTTTCAAGCCTATTCACTTTTCGCCACCTGTCATGCACTGAGACGTAAGAGGGTCTCTCGCCGTATCACTTCCCCACGACTACCGCTCCCCTCCCCACACCAGCGGTCCCCTCCCCGCTGACCCCCTGACCCCTGTCTACCGCCGACACCGAGCACCAGCCACCCGACCCCCGGTGTCATGTCTCCGTCGGCTGACTCGGCCGTGGATCAGCTCCGTGTCTCTGTGTTCAGTCGGCAGAAACACCGGTAGAGAGCAACTGGAGCCAGGGAGAGAGGGAGGGAGAGAGAGAGAGAGAGAGAGAGAGAGAGAGAGAGAGAGAGAGAGAGAGAGAGAGAGAGAGAGAGAGAGAGAGAGAGAGAGAGAGAGAGAGAGAGAGAGAGAGAGAGAGAGAGAAGGTGTAAACGGCCCGCCGTACCGGTCAGATCTCAGAGCCGTGGTCCAAATGGACGCGTTTCCCAGTATACAGGCCGTGGTGAGGCACAGCCCTCCTTCGCTGTGGATTACCCATCAGTGATGGTCATCCCAAATCATTGGAAAGCCGATACTAAACCGGGATGACAATGGTTTGGTTTCATTATACCAAAAACGTTGGTATCCGATTGACATCTCTTAACCCTCGCATGTGTGCGGCGTTTGCCAGCTTCTAATGTGTAGGAGGGGGTCGGTTCACGGTTGGACCCCCCCCCCTTGCCGTTTGGCCCCTGATCGAGCTAGAGCTTCGTGGAAAAAACGAGCGTGTTGCCCGTGACGAGAGGAAGCCGATGATACCCAGTTGTAAGGTCCTAGGTCATAGGTTGACCTTCCAGGTCAGGTCAATGACCCAAAGTCGGGAAAATCGGGACCTGTTAGAAAATCGTAAAGTGTGGCTGCTAAGGGGTTTTTCGGGGTGCTGATCACGAAAACCTATCGTGTTAGTTTTGATCACAGATGATGTCTTTAAGCATTTAGACCAGGTCGGGTCAGGTCAGGTCAGGTCAACCAGCAGGCGTCGTGACGGGTATTCGTAGTACGTGTCAACCGCCTCTGACAGCTTCGTAACATGTTACGAAGTCACCAAAACCCTACTTCGTAAATGTTCAAATGGTTGCTAAATTCGAATTCAGCTCCAAAAACTAGCCTAGAAACATGTAAAACTCGAAAAAGTGAACCGAGGTCACCCGAGGTCACGAAAGGTCAATGACCTGACCTGACCTTCAGGTGACCTTGACACCCACCCTTATTTATGTAAGCAACATCAAATCACATGTTTGAACGTTTGAAACCAAGAAAAGCTTGCAAACGGGCGGTTAAAGGGACCCTCCCACCTTCAAAAAAGTTTATGAATTGGCATGAAAGTGATGTCGCTCGGTTCAGAAAGAGCGAAAACGAATATCTACCAAATTTCATCGAAAAATATTCACCGGTTTTCAAGATATTAGACTTTTACTTTTGTTTACTTTTTGGGATCTCCGCTGTTCCTAGCGACTTTATTTAAAAGTGCGGCATTTGTTGCGCGCAACGCAGCATATACCACCGCCCGTGCTACAAAACGTTTTAGTCAAACATTTAAAAATCGTTAAATATCTGCGCTGACGCCACACATTCAGAGGGGTATTCCTATGCATTAGCCCCTCTGAATCAAAATGCTGCAATTTTGAAATTCAATATTTCCGATTTAAGGCATTTCTCGATGTTGTGAGTGCCGAAACCGGTAATTGTGAGCCAGGGACCCCATTTTGGCTATCTCAACTCAAATCTAATGTTAAGGTGGGAGGGTCCCTGCGAGCCGACATACGCAAAATCGCGATTCCGGCCAAACATGGTCTCGGAAAAGAGGTCACAGGTCAAAGGTCATTTGGGTCAGGGTCATGAAATTTTCAGGAGTAGGTGTAAAATTGATCAATGCGAGAGTACTGAAAGTTTCGTCGCGATCTGCCGCTTTTTACGCGAGTTATTCGCGAAAAACCATGAGGAATTTTCATGCCAGGGTTTAAGTTATAATCTATCCGTTCCTGACATAAGGTCTGCTGTAAGGTAACCAGGGGTCAGCAAGCATAGGCGTAGGAACGTTTTCGAAAGTGGGGGGGGGGGGGCCAGGCTCCCAGAGGTCTAAAACCTAACCTACCTCCAAAATCCAATTTCTCCTCGGATTTCGGCCACTTTGTTTTCGCAAACATGCGCAGAGGTAAAAAAAAATAGAGACAAAAAAACAAAACAAAATAGGTTAAAATTTCAGGAAGACTCCCGTCCAGAAACTCAAACTGATGGACGCATTCCCCTGTCCTCCGCAGCCGTTGGCACCCATGCAATTCCAGAGGCATCCAGCGACTTTTTCATTACGAGCGAGCTTGAAACGTGCAAAGCGAGTCTTTTCAATACCTATACCTATAAAAAACAGCATGAACGGCCCAGCTAGGCTCAGTCAGGCCTGTAACGTTTTTAAGAGGTTTTATTTCAGCGACCACTACAACTGGGCTGATTGACTATCAGAGGCCGGTGTGGGACTTTTGGAGGCCGGTCTGGGCCCTCAGAGGCCAGTTTAACCCTCGCCGGACCTATAGGTTTTCTACATACGATCCGGCCGGGGGGGGGGCGGTTACGACCCCTCGCCTTTTCGCCCCAGGTGGAGCTAGCGCGTCGCGGAAAAAAAAACGAGCGTGTGCGCCATTACGAGACGCAGCGATCGATACCTGATTTTAAGGTCCTAGATCAATCGGTGACCTTTGGGTCAGGTCAAGTGCCCAAAGGTATGGTTCCTTTTTTGGTGAATAACTTCGCAAAAAAACGGCCGCAGAGCCGCGATTTTGCCATCATCGTGTTCGCCTCTCCCAGGCGCGTCGGATGATATTATTTTTGTTTGGGTGAGGTAAACTTAGGGTGTTGACCTCGGGTCACGGTCAGGTCAGCGCCCCCAGGTCACGAAATTGGTAGAAGGAGGTCATGTCGCATACCATTCGATTTTTCGGGTCTTCCTGAGTCCATTGGTGGCTATCCCGACTCGCTAGCTCAATTTGATCGGGAGTTATTGACGAAAAACTAATATGACCCTTATAACGACATAAATGACGTCGCGCAAGGTCAACATTGCAAAAGTGACGCATCGAATCTTGCAAGGAGTGCATGAAATCACGATTCGGTGTGCTTGAGATAGTTGGAGATCGTTCCCGGCACCAAAAAAAGGGTTTTCATTTTATCCCCATTGACTTATGCCTAATGGTGAGGTCACGAAAATGACCCGACCTCATATGACCTTTAGGAAAATCCGAGATGTACAAGTTGTGACACTCCTAATGGATACTAGGTCCTGCAAGGTTCATTTCCCTGTGAAGCTCCTCTAGCAGTGAGGGCGTTGCGAAGTTGCGACATCTGAAGACCGTGCAGAGGTTCACTTATGACCTCATAGGTCTGACATATGAGGTCATAACCTGATCTGACCCGAAAATGCGGTTGGTGTCAAAAGACCCGGCTTGATTGAAAGGTCAGGTATGTCAAGCTTCAGCTCTCTATCGCCGGCGTGTTCGGAGCTATCGCGAAAAATAGACCTATGGAGGGGCGGCACCCGCCCCCCCCCCCCCCTCGGCCGGCGAGGGTTAAGGCCCTCAGAGACCAGTGCAGGACCTGCAAAGGGCAATTTGAGACCTTTAGATGCCGACTGACTCGGGCCATCAGAGGCTAATGTGGGTCCTTACAGGGCAGCATGGGCCCTTAGAGGTCAGTGTGGGGCCGTAACAGACCGGCATGGGCCGGCGTTGGACCCCAGAGGCCAGCAGAGGGCCCTTTAAGGCCAATATGAACCCTCAGAGGCCGATGCAGACCCTTAGAGGCCGGTATCGGGTCTTCAGTATGAAGTGGGGGGGGGGCTCAGAGGCTAGGGTTCTTACAGGCCAGCATGGGCCCTTAGAGATAAGTGTGGGACCCTAAGAGACCAGCGGAGGGCCCTCATAGGCGAAGGTGGGCCCTCAGAGGCCGATGCAGACCCTTAGAGACCGGCATCAGATCTTCAGAATCCAGTGCGGGGCCCTCAGAGGCTAATGTCGGTCCTTACAGGCCAGCATGGGCCCTCAGAGGTCAGTGTGGGACCCTAAAATACCGGCATGGGCCGATGTTGGACCCCAGAGACCAGCAGAAAGCCCTCAAAAACCAATATGGGCCTCATACCCCGGCATCAGGTCTTTAGAATCCCGTGCAAGGCCCTCAGAGGCTAATGTGGGTCCTTACAGGGCAGCATGGGCTCTTAGAGGTCAGTGTGGAGCCCTAAAAGACCGGCATGGGCCGGCGTTGGACCCCTAAGGCCAGGATGGATCCTCAGAGGCCGATGCGGACCCTTAGAGGCCGGCATCGGGTCTTCAGAATTCAGTGCGGGGCCTCAGAGGCACCTAAAGGTTATTCTTGTGACCCCAGAGACAGAAATGAGGCCACCAGAGGCCAGAGTGAGGCCCTCAGACGCCGACTGGGCTTTTGAGACCGGTTTAGGAGCCCTCAAATGCCAGTGGAAGGCCCTCAGAGGTCAATGTGGGTTCTCAGCGGTCAATGTGGGCGCTTGACCGCCACTGAAGGGCCCTCCGAGATCAGTGTAGGACCCTCAAAGACTGGTATGGGAGCTGTTAATAGCTGGCGTGGGTTGTTTGAGTCTCGTGACAATCGAATAAGGGCCAGAGCCCCATACTCCCATGGGGGCCCATTGGTTGTTTGGGGGGTCCAAATGATATGATGGCCCCCTGATTAGCCTTTGGAGGGGGAAGGGTATGGCCCTGGCCTGATCCCCCCTGTGCGACCGCCACTGCACTGAAAGTGGAAGGGGGAGGGGCAGATACAGACATTGCTGGCCCCCTAGCCTGTTTGAACCGAGGCAGGGGGCACGGTCACCCTGGCCCCCAACTACTACGCCTTTGACGAACTATGCCGACTCCAAGCAGATCCGGTCAAGCGCTGGTCGTCTGTATACGCATTCTCCTGCACCGTGCTAGTATTGTCTTATACCTTTTCACTTTTCAGTGCTCGCTGTCCCGCGCCTCGTATTCAACAAAATGTTGCCATCAGGACTCACAGGTTTGTCTCTGATATGGGTTTTTTCATTGAGTGAAGGAAATTGGGGTCAATAACTCTGTAGAACAAAAGGGAATCTTCATTAAAGGGCAAGCTGAATAGTCGTCAAGTTCTGGTGTTTAGGGTACCGAGTGGTAGGTACAGACAGACAGTAAAGTCAGCAAAAAGTGGGGGGGCCAGTTAACATTGCTGCCCCCCCCCCACCTCCGAAAGTGGGGGGACATGGCCCCCCGGCCCCCCTGTTCCTACGCCTATGTCAGCAAGAGACATTATAGCTATTCAACGCTATTTTCTAACACCCTGACAATAACTTAACCCTCGCCCGTATTGGTGTTTTTCCAGCCGCGAACGTATAAGGGGGGGGGGGGTCCGTTGGACCCCCCCTTGCCGTTTCGCCCCTGATCGAGCTAGAGCTTCGCGGAAAAAACGAGCGTGTTGCTCGTGACGAGAGGAAGCTGCTGATACCCAATTTTAAGGTCCTAGGTCATTGGTTGACCTTGCAGGTCAGGTCAATGACCCAAAAGTCGGGAAAATCGGGACCTGTTAGAACGTCGTAAAGTGTGGCTGATATGGGGTTTTTCGGGGTGCTGATCACGAATATCATGTTAGTTTTGATCACAGATGATGTCTTCATGCATTTAGGCCGGGTCGGGTCAGGTCAGGTCAGGTCAACCAGTAAGGGTATTCGTAGTAGGTGGCAACCGCCTCTGACAGCTTCGTAACATGTTACGAAGGCACCAAGACTACTTCGTAAATGTTCATATGGTTGCTAAATTCGAATTCAGCTCCAAAAACTGGCCTAAAACATGTAAAACTCGAAAAAGTGAACCGAGGTCATCAAAGGTCAATGACCTGACCTGACCTTCAGGTGACCTTGACACCCACCCTAATGCATGGGGGCAGCATCATATCACATGTTTGAACGCTTGAAACTACGAAAAGACTGCAAACGCGCGGCTAATGCGAGCCGACATACGCCGAATCGCGATTCCGGCCAAACATGGTCTCGAAAAGTAGGTCACAGGTCAAAGGTCATTTGGGTCAGGGTCATGAAATTTTCAGGGTAGGTGTAAAATTGATGAACGCGAGGGTACTGAAAGTTTCGCCGCGATCGACCGCTTTTTACGCGAGTTATTCGCGAAAAACCATGGGGGGGTCCGTTCGACCCCCCCCCCCCCTATACGGGCGAGGGTTAAACGATTCTATAAAACGTAATAAATAAGAAAAAAGTCACATAGGAATAACACCCCGACAATAACTATAACGATTCTATAAAACGTAATAAGATAAAAGTCACAGGAAATACGTGGTCAAATCTGACCTGACCGGTATATAGGGCCGTGACCAGACCAAACTCCTCAGACAAGCTCCTCATCCTGGTAGCTGAGACGTCTCCATGGCAACCGCCAGCCAGTCGCGCCCAACGGTAGAAAGGGACTTCCCCTCTCCCACGCGCAGCGGGGCGAACCGCGCCAGGGGGACTTCCCCGTTCAGGAAAACTGAAGCCGAGTGTCCGTTGTTTTTTTAGATAAGTACGCTCCTTACCATGTTTTTACATGTCCTGATTATTGAAAGAGTTGTAAACGTCACGATAATCCATCCAGGCCCTGGTCTCAACTCTCAGGCCTCCATATCAGCTTCACCTAGCCCGGCCAAAACTAGCCCTGCCTGACTAATATTTACCTAACCCAACCACTCACTTCACTCTGCACCCAAGGCCCTATATTGATATACCTACCCCTGCACCTGTCTCACACTGAATAGCTACCACTGGCAGAAAGCTATCCTGCAGATTACGTCAGACTGATGGGGATGTGTCACGTGATCTCACTCCAGCGGATTACCTCAATGTTGGGTGCGCTGATAAACATCGTTATTTAGATTTAGGGCATGGAACAGAACAGAACCTATGCTTGTTCAACTGTTGTGAGCTTGCAGCATTCGGCCATACCTTCAACACGTTACCGTGCCGCTGAGGACTAGCCCCTGAAAAATACCCACAGGCCACACAAAGACCACACTGTTTAGCCAGCCCCCCCCCCCCCTCATTTCCACAGAGATGTGTGACCGTCTGTGTCACCCCTCCCCTGACCTCACCTCGTCTCCTCTGTCCGTACTGTCGTCTTAGCCGTCCGTATTTCTCCGTCTCCACTTTCCGTACCCCCACCTACTACGCCACACTCCCAGCAGCCACTGGCAGTCCCAAGGCCGACGCTCGACATCAGCCGCCTCTGGTTCCGACAATCGCCGATAGGTGGCAGCAGGTCCTGTGCTCAGTTCGCCGTATGTGGTTCCGACTAGTGATGTCAATTACGGAAAATCGTGATACCGATACCAAACCAAATACCAACAAAAACCATGAGAAAATACCGAAACCGAACCGACTTTGGAAAATGCGAAAAATACCTACCAACTTTTTACCAAATTAGCTGCCTCTTTTACATTAGTCAGGATTCATAATATCAACAAAATACCGAAAGCCTTAGTATTGAAATACCAAATACCAAGTTTGTATCGGTTTGGTATCGGTATTCGGTACCTATACCAAAAAGTTGGTATCCGATTGACATCTCTAGTTCCGACAACCGCCGATAGATGACAGCAGGTTTCCAATTCCAACAGTCTGTAAGTCTGTGTCGTTGAATTTTAGGCCTTTAACTTTTGATTTTTACCTTTTAAATTTTACCAGTCGTGCGATTCGCTCCCCAAAATTCAAAGAATATTTAAAGATACATCCACAATGCTGTGGCTCTTCCACACCCGAGTGACCTTACGACTCGGGTGTGTTTTACGTCAGTGGAGGTAAAACCAGGATAGGTAGGTATAGGGCAAAACAACGGTGAGGCTAACACAGATAAACACAAACACAGTACCATTCATTCACTCCTTGCATTCACTTATCAGCCATCAGTCCCAGTACCACAACAGTACCACGTGTACAGCGGCAACTGCTTAAGATGGCGTTTTAACTTTTGAAGGCACATCCGGTGAGGCATTTAACCCTATTCCTGGCGGGGGGGGGGCCTCAGGAGCCCCCCCCCCCCCTGAGGTTTTTTGGTTATTTCTCCCAAACGCGTTGAGCTAGGAAGCTCAAATTTTCTGACTTTTCCTAAAAGGCTTCTACGCAACATGTCTGAAAATTTTGAGTTGATCTGACCTCAGGTCAGGTCACCAGAGGCGGTTTGGTGACCCTACCTCAGAAAAGTTTGCAATCACGCCAGAGCTAGAGTTTTTGACCGATCAATTTCTTCTCTTCAGGGTTTAGTTAGGATACCAGTATGTGCAATTTGTATATCTCGGAATTTTGATATCGGTGACCTAAGGTCAGGTCAATTTCGCGACCTCCCCATTATAAGTCAATGGGGGAAAAATCAACTCCCTGTTTTTACCACTAAAACGGGTCGGAATGGCCCCATATACCATACATGACTTCATATACGATCAACCTTCACTACCTTGAGGTCTGTTTTGCTGTTGGGCAGCTGTGAGGTCATGTGACGTCATCAAAGGTCACCAAAGGTTTTTGGCCAATAACTCCGTACAGGAACAAGATACAGACGCGTGGATGGTCTCATTGTGTTCAGCTCGTCAAGACGCATCGAATGATATACATGATGACCTCGAGGTCACGTGACCTGAGGTCAACCTTTGACCTTGACCTTTCGAGGTCAACATATATATCATTCGATGCGGATCGACGAGAGGATCACGATGATGCCCTTAGTTTGTTCCTATCTTGACTAATTCGAAAGTTATTCGAGAAAAACTCTCTCCATATCTAGCGCCGCCATTTTGACTTTTTCGACCCCTGTGACGTCATCTTTGACCTGACCTGAAAATGACCTCAGTAAAAATTGTAGATCTTGGCCGTGCGTATCCAATGCCGTTTACCGCTTGTCGCTATCTTGCTTCGTTCTCGAGATCTCAGGGGGGCCGAATCGGCCCCCCCCCGCCAGTTTCTTGTCCCGGCGGAGCCCGCCAGGAATAGGGTTAAGCTCGCTCGGGAGCCGGTTAAACATTGCACTGCAGTGTGATAGCCACCTGGTGCCGGAGGATGTCTCTCTGCTCTCTGGCAGTGGCAATGCAGCTGGCCGATCTGGCGAGTAGGATTGTGGAGTACAGACATGCGAAAACATGACTGCAATGTCGGCAGGTAATTCAGTATCTAGAGCGACTTTTTAATCAAGTCTATGGTAGCTCACGAGCAGCTCAGCGCGTAACCACCCGAGTTGATGAAACACGTCAGAAATGTGATCAAAATTTGTGCCGGCCGCTCACAACACGAGCTCAGAAATTTAGCAGTTTCTGAATGTGGTGCTTTTCTGTTTTACCGCCGGACCCGCAGATGGAGATGCAGTACTCAGTAGCGAATTGAGCAAACCACAAGCGCGTTCACAATGTAAGTAACGGTCCGGCAGGTATGACATACTTGGAATGGGACAGCGAACTCAAAAGACCGGTACATTTGCCAACCAGCTGGCTAACATCATCCCCGAACGTCAGATGTCGGTCCATAGTGAGGCCGAGATTTTTAACTGCGCGGCTTTCAGAAATGATCGACTGTCTAAACTTAATCTGAGCTGGCTGGGTGTCCTGCAAAGCTATTTTGGTGCCATGAACGTTTTCGCTTGATTGATTTTCATGCCATAGTGTACTGAATATTTGTTACAGAGTATGATGGAGAGGTCGCAAAATTGACCTGACCTTAGGTCACCGATATCGAAATTCCGAGATAAACATTTTGTATATACTGTTACTCTCATCAATCGCTGAAAGCTTCAAGGCGATCGTTTAGTCGCTGTAGCTATGACGAGGATTGAAACTTTTTCTGAGGTGAGGTCACTTGACCTGACCTGGTGACCTGACCTTAAGAGCCCTGGGTCTGATTTTTTTTTTTACAAAATGTGCGGAAAAGATGCATGAACAGGTGTGCCAAAAACAGTGGCGCTCCGCGCCGCCGTTTTTGAGATATCTGCGAAAAACCGCAGGGGATGTTCAAACACCCCCGGCCCGGCGCGGGTTAAACAATGCAAAATTTCAATGATCGGACCACGAACGTTTTCAGGTAAGGGTATTGATTAGAACTGAGTGATAAACGTTACGTCAATATTCACCACTTTTTAGAGGTGAGTACCTAATTGAGAAAACGACCGAATTGGACACTTCCCCCTATGTGATAGGGCCACTGGCGACATCCAGCCTTCTAAAAGTGATAATGGTCACTGGCGATATAAAGCCTTGAGTAAAATAATAGTGGCCACTGGCGGTATGTAGCCTTCTAAAATTGATAATGGCCACTGGCGTTATGTAGCCTTCTGTAAGAAATAGTGTCCACTGGCGGTATGTAGCCTTCTAAAAGTGATAGTATCCACTGGCGGTATCCAGCCTTCTAAAATAATAGCGGGGGCATTCCACGATAGATCGTACCAGGCCCGTCACCCTCATCTCTCATATTTGAATGAAAATTGGTACAAGGGGTAATCATAGGCTCCAAAAACACCTGCCAAAATATCAGACTTCTCAGATGAAAACTTTTTGAGTTACATTGCATAATATTTTCTAAACTTTAGATTGTAAGGGTGAGTTTGATGAGCTATAACTAAAAAACGAGCTAAGCAAGCAACAAACGGTCAACAGCTTTGAACTAACGATGAATCAAAGATTGATACAGTATTTTTATAATTGGAAAGAAAAGCTTTACATATTGAAAAAAGTCGTAGTATTTTTTTAAATCGTCTATAATGGCCCTTGGGACCAAAATTTTTGCCATTTTTATTTTTTCAAAATAAACCTCAGGTCCTTTAAAATCGACATGCAAAAAATTAGAAAGGTGTTCTTTCTATAAGTTCCTCATTTAAATGTATACAAAATGGGTTTCCGGGGGTTCGGTACGACCCCAGCTCGCCGTTTCGCCTCTAATGGAGCTAGAACCTTGCGGAAAAAACGAGCATGTGCGCCGTTACAAGATGCATCGAATGATACCACATTTTAAGGTCTCGGGTTCATTGGTGACCCCTGAGGTCATTTCAAGTGACCCAAATTACGGGTCCGGTTTTTGATAGATAACTTCGCAACAAATGGTCGCAGAGCCGCGATTTTAGCATCTTTGTGTTTGCCTAGCTCCGGCGCGTCGAATGATATGCTGTTTGTTCTGGTGAGGTCAGCTTAAGTCGCTGACCTCGGGTCAGCACACTGCCGTGTATTTGGCTCCGCTCCCCGACCGGGCGGCCCAGCCGGCAGCCAGCCGCCGGGCATCACGTGACCGCCCCGAGTCCGCGGCAAAGCCAACCAGCGCGGCGCTGGACAAACAGCGCCGCCACAGAGATGGTTAACAGTCCGGTCAGGCCACGAAGCTGAGTGAATGAGATCATATTGCACATCATTCGATTCGCAACGTCTTCCCGAGTCCATTGGTAGCTTTCCCGTCTCTCTAGCTCAATTTGATCGATAGTTATTGACGGAAAACTCTTATGACCCTAGTGACGTACGAATGACGTCACGCAAGGTCAACAATGCAAAAGTGAGGCAAAAATGACTTCAATTGAACTTTCAGTAACCAGTGATGTCACTAGGCAGCTTAACCACACCATTTGTAGGCTCTCTTCCGAAATCACAATACGAGACCATTACGGTGACGCAAAATAAGTACATTTATAGAAAGAACACCTTCCTAATTTTTTGCATACTACTTAAAAATGATCCAAAAATGTTTTTAAGTAAATAAAAATTCCAAAAAATTTGGTCCCAAAGGCATAAAAATGCAAATGAAAGGAAAATCGAGGCGTTATATATCGAAAATAATATAAATTTCAAAATTTTGAAAATGCATATTATTCTTTGTTTCAATGCAAGTTCAATGCCGTATAGCATTTGGCGTTTGGATTATCCGTCTTAGAGTTACAGCCCGCCAAACTTGGGGCTGCAACGCAAGATCCAAAACATGTTATACACTATAACTCAAAAACCACTCATCTGATAAGCCTGAAATTGTTACAGGAGGATTCAGAGCCCCTGATTACCCCTTAGACCAATTATCGTTAAAATCCGAGAGATGAGGGTGTCAAATTGGAAAAAAGTGGTACGATCTATCGTGGAATGCCCCAGCGGCCACTGGCGGTATCCAGCCTTCTAAAAGAAATAACGACCACCGGTTGTATCGCACCGCTTGATACTAGACCGTGTCCTGTAATCCACCAGTCGATGGTGAGGTGTCAGGGATCCGTACCCGTGCTGTGTCCATACAGCTGTAGTATAACTAATACACACTGTACAGTCAACAGTTGACGGCAGAACGATGCACCGTTTCTCAGCGGTCAGTCAGCTGCCTGCAGTGGTAGGCTGTGCCGCATCGCACCGGCTGGGTGACACATTGATCACCATAGACACACTTCATGTGTGATAATCAGTACAGCCTAACGGCTCAGTCAACTGAAGTGCTGGGCTGGTGGTGAGGGTAAAAAGTATGATTCGCCCGTCCCGTGAGGGATACGTTTCCTGGAAATAACCTGATTTTTCTTTTTACTGGTAACTCTCTGGGTTTAGCTTAATTTTTACGGAACACTTATATTCGGCAGCCTGACGCTGCACACACTTTTTATGAAGGATCCGACATTAGAGCTCCACGTCACTTCAAGAAGGTGACTTCTTTACATCACAACTTCGTATGACATTATGGAATGATATGTTCAAAGCATTGCATAAGGTCAGCAGCCTTACAATCCCTTTGACGGGTTACCGTCACTAAATGACAGCACTACATAGCAGCGCTTTGAAATCCAGTATCATTTGTGTATTAGGGGAAGTTGGGGCAATGCCGGAGTTGGGGCAAAGCCGAAATTCGAGATATTTCGAAAACAGTAAGACATGGATGCCACTTGTCAGTGATGCTCTGAAGCTTATAGTGACTACAATTATCGCATGTTTGTTACGAGTCGTCATTCGGAATACTTCGGCTGTGAGGGCGCCAAGAACGTTTTCAAGGTACGCGTTCCTTGTACTACATGCGCTTTTGAAGCTGCATTTCTTACTCATTATGCTACCGTTTGTCTGGCCAATTCGGTCAAGTAATCTTCAGCATGTCTTTGCATAAGTGTGCTGCCTATTTTAAATTTGTACGGCACGTTGAAAAGTTATGGGCCTGCAAATGAAAGTATGGCTGGCTGGGGTAATGCCGAAAACGTGCAATTACGCACGTTAACCCTCGCATGTGTAGGGGGGGTCGGATGGACCCCCCCATGGTTTTTCGCGAATAACTCGCGTAAAAAGCGGCCGATCGCGACGAAACTTTCAGTACCCTCGCATTGATCAATTTTACACCTACCCTGAAAATTTCATGACCCTGATCCAAATGACCTTTGACCTGTGACCTCTTTTCCGAGACCATGTTTGGCCGGAATCGCGATTTCGCGTATATCGGCTCGCACTAGCCGCGTGTTTGCAAGCTTTTCGTGGTTTCAAACGTTCAAACATGTGATTTGATGTTACTCCCGTGTGTGTCAAGGTCACCTGAAGGTCAGGTCAGGTCATTGACCTTTGGTGACCTCGGGTGACCTCGGGTCACTTTTTCGAGTTTTACATGTTTCTAGGCTAGTTTTTGGAGCTGAATTCGAATTTAGCAACCATTTGAACATTAACGAAGTAGTTTTGGTGACTTCGTAACATGTTACGAAGCTGTCAGAGGCAGAATGCTTCAAGACATCATCTGTGATCAAAACTAACACGATATTCGTGATCAGCACCCCGAAAAACCCCTTAGCAGCCACACTTTACGACTTTCTAACAGGTCCCGATTTTCCCGACTTTGGGTCATTGACCTGACCTGGAAGGTCAACCAATGACCTAGGACCTTAAAATTTGGGTATCATCGGCTTCCTCTCGTCACGGGCAACATGCTCGTTTTTTCCGCGAAGCTCTAGCTCGATCAGGGGCCAAACAGCAAGTGGGGGTCCAACCGACCCCCAGAGGTGCACAAACCTTCCTACTTGCCTACAATGTAGGAGACAGGAAAGAGCCGAAGAGGGTAGCCGCGAGACAGATTTCAGTTTGTGTTTTCTGTACAAAAAGGACTATAAAAACAGCTAACTGGTAGCAATTGGTCGGTACAATCAGCTGTCAACGGGATTTGGTCATTACATTTCTTAACGTGTCTTCAAAAACAGTTCCTACAAATCTCCTCCATGAGACACCCACGAGACAGTTCCCATTGGATTAACATTGTGTCTCATGAGACACCGTGTAGGTAAAATGTAGGAAGAAAAACTGCGAAAGTGGTGGGCATGTTTCGAAAAACGGCGCACAAATTCTTTGGGCGCCTATCAGTTAAAACAAAACTCCTGTTCGAAAATGGGTTCTGTTAAGTTTCGTCAGCTGGTTTCCATAGCAACCGCCATTCGTGGGACAAGCTGACGTCATTTGCTAGCGCGTTGCGTGGTAACCAGCTATCGGTGTCAGTTGAATTTGAAAGATAATTGTAACAGTGAACAGCTCGCTTCAGTTGCTTGTACTGTGCTGTGGATGTGTGTCTTGTGCAGTGTAAGGAGTGTAAGCAAAGTGAAAGGACTTCACATTATATTTTGTGATGGTGTGGTGATATAAGGTTGTGAGCTCCAAGTGGAGTTAAAGAATTGCCAAAAAAATGAAAACTCTGCATGGGCCGGAAATCTGCAGCCTGCACTTCTAAACTCTTCATAAGAGGTTCGTGGCAGGGGGCATTTTGGGGAGCGATTATGTGGAGGAGGAGGTGCTGGTAAGTAGGTAGGTACCCAACCTAATTGGCATGGTGAGAACTGAAACTGGGTATCCATGCTAAGAACTGAAAACTGGGTACCCATGCTAAAAATCGTGTGTCCTTATGTCACATATTCCTGTAGATATTAGATAAGCCAATTGATTCATTTATCTGCAGTTATATTGGAAAAAATAGTGTGGCAAGCAATTGAAGTGGCTTTCAGAAACAACTACAAAGGTGTGAAGGATGATTAACTGAATTGTGAAATTGCTTTACCTATCCTATCTGATCACTTCAACTTTTTTTAAAGTTTCCATTCATTTTGATGATAAAGGACAACATTGAAAGATGCTAGCATGCAGGTAACTACCTATCTAGCTTTAATGTAAATAGGTAATAATTTCCTTCAAAAGAATATTGGCTCTTCAATGTACTGGAGTTTTAGTAATTGAAGGCATCTCACTCCATTTTGAACATTACCTAGGTATAACTTCTCTGAGCTGCATGACAAATTTTCAATTTCCTTGTTGTAACACCAATACCACAAACATTCATCTGGGCACAAGGCTCACAACATCAAATTATTCATGTTTTATTGACAGGTACCTATATAGCAAAAAAAGGCAACAGAGATATGTGATTTTTTCAGCATATGCTTTGTGTTCAGTTGTGTATATAATAATTTTGTGGGTGGAAAATGTGTCATGAGTTGTCTACAGGTCTGTGTAGAATTGTGAATGATATGATTATAGAAAAAGGTAAATGGTCAGTTAAGTAGTCAACATGTTTACTCAATATCAAGATATGATGGCATGGAGTTTGCTCATGAGTTTGCTCAAAGGCCTTTCAGTTAGTGTGGGAAGCAGCAATTTGAAGCACAAGCTTATAAAACTGATTTGTAATGGGGTTTGTGAAGTTCTCCATAAATTTCACACAGAGCAATGTACCAGTACCTAATGCATTGCATTATTTTAAAATGAGGGAGACCATACTTAGTTGTCAGGTAGGCTTTGACATTGATTTCAAGATAAGACATGTAGGTGCTTTTTGCTTATAACTTGTCCTCATTCTCTGACTAAAGGAGTGGCAATACAATCTGAGTTGTTCTATTTTCCTCTTGCCTTGCCATTTTTGACATAATCCTTGCCCAGGCTATATATGTTGGCATGATGAAGGTCAATCAGATGACATATTTCAAATATCACAGTCATAATTTCAGTTGAATTTGCCTAACTTTATTTAAACAATATAAGATTAGACATTGCACAGCTATAACAGGATATTTGAGCCACCACTGGCATAGAAATTAATAGATTACAAAACATTACTCAGCAAAACATTTATCAGTCATTGAGAGTGGAGGAAACACATCTAGACTTGACAACAAATTCTACCATTCATGTTGGCATAAGTAATAATTCAAATGGATACTTAGTGCATTTTTCTAAAGATTTTAAGCACTACATGAGATCCATCCAAAGGCACAGACCCAGAACAAAGGCTGCGTTATGAACAAGGACAATGCACCTTTTTTGGTATTTTAACATGTTGCTATATTCCGACATCCTAAGAAAAATAATATGGCCCTGCTTCACTTTGATACGTATCGATGAGAAATTGGATGTTGCGGGAATGCAGTTAGCTTTCCGGCAGTTGTCTCCAGCAGCGACAAAATGGCCGCTTACTTTCTGTCAAACATTTGCTTTCATATGGCTAAGTACATTAATTTCACTCAGTCTAACTTTGTCTAGCAAATCTCCAGTTTTACTTCGGAAAAACCGGCAGCGTGTTCCACATTGGTGTCCCCGCCAGGCGAGGCATTTCCGTCGGCCGTCGATGTCCTTCGGTCATATAACCCCTAATAAAAATAGCGCGTCGAACGATCGGCAGCATGGATGGTCTCACACCATCCATGGCAGGGACCGACCTCACAGATCCGCGCAGAAAACAGCAATATCGGATTTATCTGCCTCTAAACTGTAATGTATGAATGCGTCGTGAAAATTCATGACAGCTGAGGTTTGCTAAGTAAAAAAATTATACCAGGATCTGTATTAGCCAAGAGATTAGCGATGCACGTGAAATGTGTATACATTGCACTATATATGTAGTCGGCGATGGATTATAAAAGGATGCTTCTTAAAGCCTACAGTCAAAACGTTTTCTGAAAGTTTGTGGTCCTTCTCAATATGATAGGTATTCCATCGCAATTTCATGGGCTTCGTTCCATTAGCAAATATTGCAAAATCGTCCTCAAATGTTTTCTTACCTAAATGAAGTAATGTTGATCCAGGAAAACAACTTGTTACACACTCCTTAAAGTTTCAGATTCCTAAACAGAAACACTGATGTGCACCGCACACTGCAGCGTTAGGTCACTTCACCTTCAGCCCGCCAAGTAACTGCCCCACTAAACGGGAGAGGGACGCTATGGGACGGCCGATGGACGCCCGTCTGGTCCATGTGGAACTGAACCCTCATTGGATGAGAGGAATTAATTGGGCGTCCCTATGGTTTTATGAGGGTAGTTCTCGACTTTCCAAGTGTTTCCAGACACAGTCAACAACTAGACCGCCTCACTCTAGTCTATTTATACACCACCAGTATGCATTTCAGGTGGAGGTGTACATACCAAGCCCTGCCTCGCACTTTGCCCAAAGCAATGCATAACCGTATGTCTCGGCTTCTTAAAAAATGACGATATATCTGCGGATAGCTTCAGAAAGAAACACACTTCAGGAATAGCGTTTACGTCCTGTAAATATGAATAACTGTAATGAAATATAACCAGCTTTACTTGAAAGCATAGATATGCTTGGATATACCTAAAGATGATCGGTGAGACAAACCGGAGCCATCGGAGACCGTGTAGGAGACAGGCTGGGCTTTTTGTGCACCTCTGCCGACCCCCCCCCCCCCCCCCTACACATTAGAAGCTGGCAAACGCCGCACACATGCGAGGGTTAAAGCACGCTACGTGGACTTGACTGCTGTAGAATAGCAACGCGAATTTTTAGTCACACAAATTACACTTTCAACCGACACAACGGCCTGTTACCTATAAGGAATTATTTACCTGGCATTTTCTTATTATATCACACAATTATAACTTCCAGTGTGCACCAAGCGTCCTCAAGCTCTTAACCCGCGCGGGGCTGGAAGGGTAAATTTTACCCCCCTCGCGAATTTTTGCGATATCTCAAAAACGGCGGCGCGCAGCGCCGCCAAACTTTCAGTACCTTTTCTTACATCAATTTGACACCTTCCCTGAAAATTTGAGCGAAATCCGTCGGAAAATTTTTGAGAAATTGACGTTTTAGTGACGTCATGTTCGCCATTTTCGCCTCAAAAACGGCAAAAGTTCAAACGCCGCTAACATCTTCATTTTTAAAGGAATCAAGACGTAACAAAAAAGGTTATACGTAATTTTACTTTGTCTATCAAATGGCTATCTCGGTTTTTTGAAAATTTTGGATTTTGGCCTAAATTTTTTCAAAAAACTGACTTTTTTGGGAAAATCATTATAAAATCCAAAATTTTGAGTCTATCGAAAAAACCGGAATATATGTCAGAGAAGTGGTCTATGTGCACCTACATACCAAATTTTAGAAGAATCGGTTCAAAAATGTGGGAGTTATTCAAAATTTTATGACGTCACGACACACAAAATTTTTGAAAAATGACTTTTTTGGAAGTTCTAGACCTCGTACGGAAACAAAAATAGCACCATTCGATTCGCCGTGAAAAACTGCATCAGATAGACACCTTTTTAGGCCTTAACAACCAACTTCAAAATTTGACCTCACTTGACCTGACCTTGACCTGACCTCGACCTGAAATTCATCCAGAGATGGTCCATATCACTTATTGAGTGTGCCTATTGAATTCTATGAGTAAAATGACCCATTAAACATGTGTCGCACATGCCCTTTTCTAAATTTTGTTTTTTGGTGACCTGACCTGACCTGACCTGACCTTGACCTTGACCTCTGAATGATATTGTATGCAACGAATATTGTCTTGGTAGCCTAAGAACACGTTTTGGGCGATCAGTCTCAGTCCATGACTCGATTCTTCGGCAACTACGGTGCAAGGCCGATACTGTAGAAACTTGCAATTTGTACCCTTGACCTGACCTTGACCTTGACCTCAAACTTTAAATTAAGTACATGTTTTTAGTAGTTCGTGATGAGAGCTTTCGATTGGCGTTTGAATTTTCCAAATCGGACCATTAGTTCGGGAGATAACAGGGGGGGGGTAAAATTTACCCCCCCCCCGCCCCGCGCGTTCGGCTGGAGACCCCAGCCCCGCGCGGGTTAACCCTCGCCCGTAAACGGCGATCTGCCACCTTCGCCCATGCAGGGGGGGGGGGTTGGTGCGACCCCCCCCCCTTGGCGTTTGAAAACGGAGCGTCGTAGAGCTTAGCGGAAAAGACCAACGGATTGCTCTCGCCGAGATCTCGCGATTGGTGGTATATTTTTTGGTCCTAGGTCAACATTTGACCTACTTTTGACCGGTCAAAGGTCAAATTTTCGGAAAAATAGACTTTTTCAAATTTTCCGCGGCGATTGCCGCAAAACGGTGAGAGATATCGACTTGAAACCTTCACTATCGTGTTCCTTGATCAATTCTCTATCGTTTGGTATGTATTTCGTTTCCCTAGCTCTAAAAATGGCGCGTTGGGAGCGCCGGAAGTCGGCAAGGTCACAGTCGGCGGCAGAAATTCGAAAAATCAAAATTTAAATTTTTGAAATCTGATTGTATTTTTGGATTTGGGATGTCCATTTGCTCCCTATAGAAGCTAATATTGCTGCATATTCCCATTGAGGTGACAAGAATTAGCAAAATAGTGGTTCGGGCGCTTTTCAAAAATAGTACCGGACGCTGTTCCTCTTGTGACGTCATAGCTCCGTGACCTGACCTGACCCGGTCAAGTTTCTTATACCATATGATAGCCAATACTTGCCCCAACATGCATGGGAAGTTTCATCACGATCCATCAACCGATGTCCGTACCACCGGCAGGAAACCTCGGGCGTTGGCACTCAGTTTGTGAAAATCCGGCCGGAGGCTGTTCCCTTTGTGACGTCATAACTCCGTGACCTGACATGACCCGGTCAAAATTTTTTTATCAAAAGATGCGCAAGGTTTGCCCCATAAGGTACCCAAAATTTGGCGGCGCTGCGCGCCGCCGTTTTTGCACTATTTCCGAAAAACCTCAGGGGGGGGGGGTTGCACCAACCCCCCCCCCTACATGGGCGAGGGTTAAAACGCGTGTCAGCTTTGATAAATTCTGGATAAAGTTTGAGAGAAAGTGGGAAAACATCAATGTCGGCATTCCCCGTAGATCATTTCTCCCATTTTCGGCTTTCCCCACAGTCCGGGGCAACGTCGAAAAAGTCACTTCTTTGATATTTTTAGTTTGTGCGCTTAACGGTATGCGAATTCATCAAATGCGCCTGGTATGTTTGAAAGGCAAAAGACTGGCCTCTCGAATGACGCCAACAAAAATAGCTTTTGTTGTCTACCTTGCGTGCTACGGGCGTCCGAAAAAAGTATTCGGCGTTCCCCCAACTTCCCCTTAACGTCTGAACCACTGTGTATTTCAATCGCCATCAGCCCGTGCTATCCCATGAGCGACACCGAACCGGACATATCTGGTCCAAATGAACCAAAGCCGACCGGACCACCGACGGTCCGACACAGTGACGGGCGAGGTCGGATATCGCCCGGACCGGCCACCCTCACAGCTAGCTACAACCACTCTCTCGTCTAAACCTGGGTCTAAACTGAAACTACAACACAACAGCACAGTGCAGTGGTGTGAGCCAGCGTGACGTCACGACAACACACGTGACGTCACCACGGCGGTACCTCCGGCACGGTGACAACGGTTTACCGACGGCTGGACAGTGGCCCAGAGCGTGATACATCTCGGATACTGAATATAACTAGTGTCTATCAAAGCAGTGTCAACAAACGTAGCAATCTGTGCTCAAATGATCAAGCATTTAGGTGGCCACTCAACCCAAACCAGCCTGGCACGGCGGTAAAGAAGTACCCACGGACCTGAGCCGATGGGACAGGGCGGCTCGAGGCACTTCTGGATATGAAGGTCTAGATGTGTATTGTGCCCCGTACAGCGCTGCCGACGGGACACGGTGCTGCCATCTGTTGTCGAGTTCCGACACTACAGACTAGACACGGTGCTGCCATCTGTTGTCGAGTTCCGACACTGCCGCCGTCAACAGAGCGGACGAAGCACCGGGAAGGTACATACGTACGTCGTCTACGTGATGTAGTCCAAGCAGATTTTGCTGCCGTTGGGAGGCTTGGTAAGCTTGTCGAGTACAGACTCTGGAAAATAGAGCATGTCAGATTACACACTGATTGCTAGTGATGTTACATGGGGCAACTAATCTTGGGCAACTCAGACAGGATGACGTCACCCATAGATACAGAAACAAAACAAACAAATGTGTGTACTTTGTATCTCCTGGCTAATGACGTCATGAGGGCTGATACTGATACTGTGACGTCACTTACGGGGATACACGTAACCAATTGTGACGTCAGTACTGGTGACGTCGTCACGTGCGTCAGAGTGCGTGTCCGAGAGGCCGGTGGCGCCGTGTCGGCTGGTGTGGGTGGTCGAGACGCCGTCACTTACTTGGGACCAGGAGCTCGATGGTACGGGACTGGTCACTGTCACATCCTAGGTCTGTCTCGTGCAGGGCGGTCAGGACGGCCTGGCAGTTTTCGAGTGAGGAGGTTAGGAACAGCCTATACAGTTTCCTGCAGGTCACTGCCATCCTGCAACAGATTACAACAAAACAGAACAGGTCAGTATACGGGACACAGTCACACAGTGGCACCAGCGGGCGACTCAACACGGAAACACCATGTAGTTCCAATGCCGTTCATAACAGAACATATGTGCCTCCGGCTATCTCAAGTTCCCAGTCTGGTGCTGCAATCAGCTACGAATGTTTCACACGATACAATGAGTTTTATGCCACCCCTGACCCCACATACATTATTTCTATATTATATTAAAATAGTACCACCCCAGTAACGTATCTGCCCGTCCGTCTGTCTTGTTTGTGTTCATATACATTTAATTACTTGCATCAAAGTGTCTGTCGGTGGATGCCTATTATTCTGTATTGCTTTATTCATTTTTAACGTCCCTGTGCCCGTACTCCTATGTATACCTCCAACGAATACGGTTATCGCTGGGGTTATTGCGGTCTATCCAGATACACGTTATATCCGCCGGCGCCGTCCGGCCGACTGACCTGCAGACCGCTGCCACCTCTGACTGGGTCAGGGCAGGGATGTACGTGAGGGGCCGGGTGTCTTTGAACTCCACCGTATCCAGCTGGGAACAGCCGTGGAGGGCGGACAGCGCAGTGTCGCAAATGACGCCGGGTCCGAAAACACCGACGTCCTTCAAGCTGGTGAGGACAGTCAGGAGGCGTCCCGTCGCTTCCGGTGTCACGGACGGTGAGTCTGTAAAACATAAACACAGAAGCCATAAGTGCATATGTACACACGTTGCGATCACCGTGGCCCAGATCCCAGCAGTAACTATTGATAGCAAGATAAAATAATTACGAAGCGCGTAACGCATAATATCGGGCTCTCCACAAGCACCATTAATCTGAACTCCTTGATGTGGGCCACACTTCTAACTGGTTAACCTCGAGCCAATCGAACTCGTCGCTGTTGAGGTGCCTAACCGAACGATGAATTAGCGCCCCAGTCGCGACACCACAGGCATGCAATACCGGCGAGAGCCGGACGACAGGCGCAATGAGTTTTGTATTCTTTTAGAGTAATTTGAGACAACGGAAGAGTAACATCACCCTTTCATAATGCAACATACACAACACTACGTAACTTTCTATGCTTTACTCATGCTGCTACTCACCATAAATGAACAGCCCCGTGACTGTGCGGGTCGCCAGAGCAGCCAGCTGGTCCAGGAGTGTGTCCGTTGCTAGCTGTACACCAACATCCAGTCCAGACGTCGGCCAACGGGGGTTCCTCAGTGGCGCTCTTGTCATTCCGGATCCTGTGCCGAAAGAAACAATTAAAACGCGCCCCGCTAGGGGTCTGAGTATACCGCGCCCAGAAATGCAGAAATGCAGAAACGCAGAAATGACGTCATTCTGACGTCATTAGCGTCCAACCTATCATAGCCTTTGGAAAAAAAAATTGGTCACAATGTGCAATAGCTATTCACGGAAGGGTACTGAAAGTTTGGTGACGATCGGCGCAGCGGTTCTTGACACATATCGAAAAAACTAAAGGGGGGGGCAAAAAATCCCCCCCCACCGCCTGGAAGGATATCCCACAACCCTTCTCACCAGTAATGTCCAGTCTCTTCAGCGACTTGGGCAGCAGCCGAAGCCACTTGCCGGAGCTGTCCACGGGTGGGCTCACATCGAGCCGCTCCAGAGCCTTCAGCGGCTCCAGCAGCGCCTCCAGCTGCCAGTCGCTGATACCGGCCGGCAGCGTCAGCTCACGCAGACTGGAGGCGTTGACACGCGCCAGCCGGCGCAGGGCAGAGACCCGCAGCTTAAAGCCGCGCAGGTTAGCCTTCTCCAGGGCGTGGCAGGTGGCTGCTGGAATAAAGCAACACCAGTCACTGAAGAAGTGTTCGCTTATATGGACAAGGAATGACAGTTGCAGCGGGACAAAGCGTACCAGTTCGTGTGTAGCGCGTTTCACACAGGACTCACCGACCAGTCGGAGGTCGGTGTCCGTCTCAGCGGTCGGCGCCCGCAGTTCGGTCAGCTTCGGCTGGTCCTGCACTTTCAACACGAGCTCTAGGCTCGTGGCCGGTGCAGTGACCTCTCCACTGTGGGCTTGCTGATCGGTTTGCTCCCGCCGACAGTCGCTGAAGATATCGTCGACGGCAGACCGCCACCGACGGCAGACTGTCGGCATAAAAGAAAAAAGGAACGGGTTGCATCGAGCACCTTGACAGGAACGTCAATGCTTGTATAGACAGCGTTTGTGTGTTTCACCCGGCAGGCGGTGGGCCTCCCGGCCACCTTTCGCGCAGTGGGGGTGGGGCATTTTTTTGCCCCCCGTATCTCCAAAACTAGTGCACAAATCCGGAAAATTCAAACGGCGTTCGATAGCCCTGTCAAATTTGTCGACGGAAACTAAATTTCATTGACCTCGGGGTCACTGATGACGTCACAGGTCAGGTCAAAGATAAAATGTTTCACCGTTCACGGGGCTTCTAGGGAAAGCGCTATAACACCGAGTAAAACGCATTTTGTCGAAAATCAGCGATAGGGCGTCAGTTGTCTAGTACATATGTTGCTATTAGAGGTCACTGGTCATACCAGGTCAGGTCACAGGTCAGGTCACCAAAGGCACCATGGGTCACCACATGACCCCAACTTTACTAAGGTTGTGCGATGCATGTTTTATGGCCAGTTTTTCATTTCCAATTCAATGGTGTTGGTTATAAGACCATCAGGTACGGTTTAGGTCATTTTCTGGTGGAGGTCAGGTCAAGGTCAGGTCAAATAAAGGTCAAATTTCAAAGTGGATAGTTTGCATAAAATGGGTATTGATTCGATGCAGCTCGTCACGGAGAGTATAATGGTGGTCTTTGTTTTGCGCTACGAGGTCTAGACTTGCTAAAAATTGAGTTTGAAAATTTGACGTCATCAATTTTGAACAGTTTTTTTTTTCGCTATAACTTGGCAAAAAAGAGGCATCGATCTCAAATTTGGTATGTATATAGAAGGCAGTAGGAGCTATCACATATCTTCCGGGTTTTTTCGAAATTCAAAAAAACTTGTTTGATTTTTCGGCTATTATATTCAAAAAATCTATTTTTTATTTTAGGGGTCAAAATCCAAAAATTTCAAAAATCCGAGATAGCGGTTTTGTAGCCCTTGAAATTCTACACCTTTTATGATATAAATATTTTTATGTATCTCTAAAGCTGTAGGCCTGACAGCTCTTCTCGCGAAACCTTTTTTTGGGTCAAAAATAGCAGAAATGACGTCACACTGACGTCACTAGCGTCCAACCTATCATAGCCTTTGGAAAAATTGTAGGTCACAATGTGCAATAGCTATTCACGGGAGGGTACTGAAAGTTTGGTGACGATCGGCGCAGCGGTTCTCGAGATATATTTAAAAAAAAAAACTAAAGGGGGGGCAAAAAATGCCCCCCACCGCCTGGAAGGTTAATTGTAAGACATAACTCGCTTTTCTATGAGAATGGTATTCCGAGCAGCCATCCATCTACGTGTGAATCCCGTACCAGCCTAACCCCGTTCAATTTGCCCCGTGATAGACTATTTATTGCCAAACTCTCCGAATCCTAGGTAAAAATACAGAATACTCCACTAAGCACCTACATATTCCAATGAAGCATGATCTACTACCTTCTTTTCTACCATCCTGCATACAATGTCAGTCGTCAGAATACTCACCCCGCCTGGCGCGGATCATTTCCCAGCAGTCCATCTTGCTCAACACCATCTTCAACAGCTCGTGGTCCAAGAGACACATGGCAGAAGCCCATCGCGGTGCAGCCTCTCGCACGTCGCCGCCCGCCAGTCCCGCCTCCTCCTCAGCTTGGGTGATGACGTCACAGGTGCTGATGGCGTCACACTTGTCGCAAGTGTCGCCCTTCGGAGAAGCCACCTCCTCGCCGTCACTGGGAAGGAATGACGTCAGTGTGACGTGGTGTGACGTCATCAGAGGTCGGACATTAGACGATAATTTTCAGACGTCTCCACTTCCAAGACAGCACCGTACCATCGATCTGTGAAAGCCCATCTAGTGTCCCCTCCCCCCAATCCCTGTCCCACCCTGCAGCCTGCTGCCTCACAGTCACTCACAGACAAGTTGTCTAGAAAACCGAGTTGCCTCTTACAAACTGTCAATTGTCTACACAACCGGTTCGGCTCTTATATGTAGACAAACTGTCCATACAACCGGGTCAAATCTACAGACAAACTGTCTACACAACTGGGTTGACTCTTACAAACGAACTCTCTACATATCCGGGTTGACTCTTACAAACTGTCTACACCTACACAACCAGTTTGACTCTTACAAACTATTCACAATCCCTTGCAGTCAAAACCGACTAACTCCCACTGTTAACCCCCTAACGTCATCCCAACGACTAAACCCCAGTGCCACCCATAGGCGCGGGAGCCGGGGGGGGGGTGGCAGTGGGGGCAGCTTGCCCCCCCCCCCCAACTCTGGGGCCGTGGGGGCGGTGCCCGCCCACAGCTTTGAGACGGAATACCACACTTTTTTTTGCAAATGTTTTCTTTTTTGTTGAAAAAGCCGAGGGGTGAAAAATAAGTGGCCTAAAACCGGTGAGAAAACTAGATTTGGGGTACCCTAGGTTAATCTCTATTATGGTGTGCCCCCCCCCCCCCCCCCAGTCGGAAAGTAGTTCCCGCGCCCCTGGTGCCACCCCTGCTGCCTCTCAGTCTCACCTCTGCGAACGGTCGGATGGCGCCGCTCGCCGGCGGACCTCCTGCCGCAGCTCCTCCACGACGACCTGGCGAGTGGTGCGCTCCTCGAGGACAGCCTGCCGCAGGCGGACCACCTCTTCACGTAGATGGACCACCTCCTGACGCAGTGTGGCGTTGTCTCCCTGCAGTGTGGCGTTGTCTCCCTTCAGTGTGGCGTTGTCTCCCTTCAGTGTGGCGTTGTCTCCCTTCAGTGTGGCGTTGTCTCCCTTCAGTGTGGCCACTTCTCCCTCCAGTCCGACCACCTGTTCACTCAGTGAGTCGCAGTTTTTCTTCAGTGTGGTCAGTTCCACATCCAAACGGGCAATGCCCTCTTGATGGCGATGTGTCAGTTCCTCCTTCAGAAGTGCCATCTCTTCTTTCATCTGGATAACCTCCTCTTGGAGCTGCCTGGGCTCCATTTCTAAAACAGAGAACGTACGGTATATAAGACTGAGAGAACGGTTTCACCTGAAACAGTCTAATGGCCTTAACGGCATGTGTCTATGGCTATTCTGTGAGTTTAACACGCGCACTGCAGCGGGTCTGAGCCGAACACGAACTGCAGGGGGGGGGGGGTTGAAAACAACCCCCCCTGAGATCTCGAAAACGGCGCAACGTAGCGACAAGCGGTAAACGGCGTTGGATAGGTTAAGATGAGATCGACAAGAAATACTAAGATCATTTTTGGGTCAGGTCAAAAACGAGGTCACCAGAGGTCACCGAAGACAAAATGTTACGATTTTCACAACAGGAATTTCGCGGTAGTTTTTCTTGAATAACTTGTCTTGCACACAAGACAGAGGATCGATTCGAACGCCATCGTTCTTAGCTCGTCAAGGCGCATCGAATGATATATAATATGACCTCGAAAGGTCAAGTTGAAAATTTGACCTCAGGTCAAGGTCATGACCTGACCGAAATAGGTCATGTTGCATATCATTCGATCCGCATTGACGAGAAAAACACGATAAACGTCGAACGGAGTCTCTATCTCTACTCAATCTCAAGTTATTGAAGAAAAACCGCTGGTGACCTCAGGTGACCTAAGATGACCTGGAGATCACCTTCCAAAGGTCATAAGTGATATGTTTCGGTGAAATCACCAACAGGGACCTGTAATACTATGATCCTGAGCGTATTGAAGTCATAGGATGGCATTCAGAGTAAGTTGAAATTTCTCCCATTGACTTATAATGGGCCGGTCGCAAAAATGACCTGACCTTAGGTCATCGATATAAAAATTCCGAGATATACAAGTTGTAGCTCGTGATGACTTTACTATTTCCTGTGGGTTTCAAGATCATATCTCAACAACTGTGGGCTTGGTGGGATTGCAAACTTCGAAATTTACGTTTCGAGGTAGGGTCACTTGACCTGACCTGGTGACCTGACCATAGGTCACCTGGGGTCAAAATTTTTACTCAAGGTGTGGAAAAGTTGTGAGAACAGGTATGCAAAATTTGGCGGCGCTACGCGCCGCCGTTTTCTCGCAATTTGCGAAAAACCACAGGGGGGGGGGTTGAAAACAACCCCCCCCCCTGCAGTGCGCGTGTTAAGATTTTTTAACACATACCGTTGTTGGTCGGAAAACCAGGAGTCATGACGTCACTAAAACCTCAACCTTAATTTTCCCCACCAATTTGTTTGAAATTTCATCGCAATGAACTTCAATGGATTCCCTACATGCAACCAGAATTTGGCACTCCTGCGACGCGGCCGTTTTTTTAAGCGCGGCGAAAAAAGTGGGGCGTTAACTCATCCAGCAGCTCACGGGTAAAGTAACGAAGTTTTCGAGACACTATGATGCGGTACGTATAGAATAACCCCTTTCCTCAGCCCTGATCTGGCCAGACCCTCTCTCATAACGAGTGGATAGGGGGAGATACGACTCCTGGCGAGGCCTTTACGGAGCTACTTTTTTACGTCAGAGGCTGGTGTAGGCGTGCTGCGTGAGCCACAGTTGGTTCGTACGAGGTTTCATGTCTGTTTTCCCCACCCGCCGTGAACTCAGCCGAGGGTGTTCACGGACTCTCTCGCCGTATCACCTCCCTCCACAACCTCTCCCCCCCCCCCCCGCTGACCCCGCTGACCCCTGTCTACCCCCGACACCGAGCACCGGCCACCCGACCCGCGGTGTCGTGTCTCCGTCGGCTGACTCGGTCGTGGATCAGTTCCGTGTCTGTGTGTTCAGGCGGCAGAAACACAGGTAGAGAGCAACTGGAGCCAGAGAGAGAGAGAGAGAGAGAGAGAGAGAGAGAGAGAGAGAGAGAGAGAGAGAGAGAGAGAGAGAGAGAGAGAGAGAGAGAGAGAGAGAGAGAGAGAGAGCGAGAGAGCGAGAGAGCGAGAGAGCGAGAGAGCGAGAGAGAGAGAGAGAGAGAGAGAGAGAGAGAGAGAGAGAGAGAGAGAGAGAGAGAGAGGGAGGTAGGCACGGCCCGCCGTACCGGTCAGATCTCCGAGCCGTGGTCCAAATGGAAGGACGGGATTCCCAGTAATCACTCCGTTGGTGAGTCGCGGCCTTCCTTCGCTGTGGATTACTTATCAGTGGGGGCATTTCATGATAGATCGACCAAAGCCGTACACCCTCATATTTTATTTTTTGCTTAAAATTGGTCGAATGGGTTGTTATGGGCGGGGAAGCCAGCTGTGCCAAGGATTTTTTTCTTCGAACAACGGTTTCCGAGATATAGCCTCGGGCAGTTCCTGGAGGTCACGCTGCAACCCTATGTTTGGCGGCTTATAACTCAGAAACTATTGGTTTTCTATCCTAAAAACTTGATATGGTCAACTCGCAATCAACCAACAAACGTTTTGGCTATCTCGGATTTTCGAATTTTGAAAATTTTGATCACGTCACATCTTGACCTTTTTTTCGAAGAGTGACCTTGATATTTTCCCAACTGAAAGTCGCAATTTTGTCTGATGACGATTAAAACCTTATCAATTGTCATTCATATGCGACAATAAAAAAGTGGCTTTCGGCCTGCATTGACCTGAGATCAGGTCATTTTTATGACCTGTCCATTATTACGAGCGGGAGCGACAGCGAGATCTCGAGACTAAAGCAAGATAGCGACAAGTGGCAAACGATACAGGATTCACACTGATAAGGTCTACAATTTTTACTGAGGTCATTTTCAGGTCAGGTCAAAGATGACGTTACAGGGGTAAAAAGGAAGTCAAAATAGTTTTGGCTGTACCTTTTAATCTAATAAAGAAAGAGACGTAGAATAGGCACCAATCCGTTTGCTTTCGCCTAGCGCCAGTTCGTTTTGAATTTCGATACCGATGACCTAAGGTCAGGTCAATTTCTTGACCACCCCATTATAAGTCAATTGGGGAAAAAATCAGCTCCCTTATTTTTACACTAAAACGCGTCGGAATTGCCTAATATACCATGAGTGACTCCATATGCGACTAACTTTGACTACCTTGAGACCTTTTTTGCTCTTGGTCAACTGTGACGTTGCTCTTGGGTCATGTGACGTCATTAAAGGTCACCAAATGTTTTTTGCTGATAACTCCTTACAGGTTTGAGATACAGCCACGCGGATAGGCTCATTGTGTTCAACTCGTCAAGGCCCATCGAATGATGTATATGACGACCTTAAGGTCACGTGACCTAAGGTCAACTTTTGACCTTGACCTTTCGAGGTCAACATACACATGTTTCGATGCGGATCGACGAGAGGATCACGATGGTGCTATTAGTTTGTTCCTAGCTGGGATACTTCGAAAGTTATTCGAGAAAAACTTCATATATATGTAGTGCCGCCATTTAGACTTTCTTTTTACCCCTGTGACGTCATCTTTGACCTGACCTGAAAATGACTTGAGTAAAAATTGTAGACCTTATCCATGTGTACCCTGTCCCGTTTACCGCTTGTCGCTATCTTGCTTTGTTCTCGAGATCTCGCTGTCGCTCCCGCTCGTAATGATGGGAAGGTCATAAAAATGACCTGACCTGAGGTCAACGCAGGCCAAAAGCCACTTTTTTATTATCGCATATGAATGACAATTGATAAGGCTTTAATCGCCATCAGACAAAATTGCGACTTTCAGTTGGGAAACTATCAAGGTCACTCTTCGAAAAAAAAGGTCAAGATGTCACGTGATCAAAATTTTCAAAATTCGAAAATCTGAGATAGCCAAAACGTTTGTTGGTTGATTGCGAGTTGAAACATATCAAGTTTTTACCATAGAAAACCAATAGTTTCTTAGTTATAAGCCGCCAAACATAGGGTTGCAGCGTGACCTCCAGGAACTGCCCGAGGCTATATCTCGGAAACCGTTGTTCGAAGAAAAAAATCCTTGCCACAGCTGGGTTCCCCGCCCATCACAACCCCTTAGACCAATTTTAAGCAAAAAATAAAATATGCGGGTGTAAATTTTAAGTTTTTTTGGTCGATCTATCGTGGAATGCCCCAGTGATGTTCATCCCAAATTATTGGAAAGCCAATACCAAACCGGGATGACAATGGTTTGGTTTCATTATACCAAAAACGTTGGTATTAGAGTTGCAAAGTTTCCCTACCGCATTACCGGCATGTCGGTAATTTTTCACTACCGCAGGTTTTTTGTGGTATCTGGCATGTCTTGCCGGTAGCATGCCGGTATTTTTGGTTTTGCACAAAAAAAATATTAGCATATGATTCAAACTTTGGACACTAAGAGGAAAATGTGGCATCTCTTGTAGGGGTAAACTGGAATCAACAATGCAGATTTTTTAGTATGCCGGTAATTTGGTGGTGTTTTTTTTGCTTTGGGCGTGGTAGCATGCCGGTATCCCCAAAAACATTTGTGGGGCGGGGCGGTGCCGGTAGCAGCCTTTGGGGAAAACTTTGCAACTCTAGTTGGTATCCGATTGACATCTCTTAGTTATAATCCATCCCTTCCTGATATAACTCATAAGGTCTGCTATTAGGTAACCAGGGGTCAGCAAGAGACGTTAGGTATAGTTATTCCACGCTATTTTCTAACACCGCGACAATAACTTAAACGGTTCTATAAAACGTAATGAGATAAAAGTCACATAGGAAATATGTCGTCAAATCTGAGCTGACCAGTATATAACCTGACCTGACCTGACCTGATATAGGGCCTTGACCTGACTAAACTCTTCAGACGAGCTCCTCATCCAGGTAGCTACCGGTAGGTAGCTACTAGCTGAGGGGCGTCTCCATGGCAACCGCCAGTCGCGCCCAACGGCAGAAAGGGACTTCCCTCCCCCACGTGCATGGAGCGAACCGCGCCAGAGGGACTTCCCCGCGGTAAAACGGAGGCTGACGTCCAAATGATTTTCAGATCAGGGGCGGATCCAAGGGGGGGTCACATGGGTCATGGCCCCCCCTTGAGGCCCGGGGGCCCAAAGACCTTCCAGGGGCACCACCGGCCTATCAGGGGTATCACAGTCCTGACAGGGGCACCACAGGCCTAGCAGGGACACCACGGGCCTGGTGCCCCTGGGCCCTGACAGGACTGTAACGCCCCTGACAAGCCTGAAGTGTCCCCGGCAGGCACGTGGTGCCCCTGACAGGCCTGAGGCACCCCTGCAAGGCCGGTGGTGCCCCTGGCAGGCCTGTGGTGTCCATGGCAGGCCTGTGGTGCCCTTGCTAGGCCTCTGGTGCCCCTGACAGGCTTGTAATGTCCCTGGAAGGACTGTGGTGCCCCTGGGCCCTGACAAGCCTGAGGTGCCCCTGACAGGCCAGAGGTGCCCTTGCTAGGCCTGTGGTGCCCCTGGCAGGCCTCTGGTGCCCCTGACAGGCTTGCGGTGCCCTTGGAAGGACTGTGGTGTCCCTGGGCCCTGACAAGCCTGAGGTGCCCCTGACAGGCCCGTGGTGCCCTTGTTAGGCCTGTGGTGCCCCTGGCAGGCCTCTGGTGCCCTTGCTAGGCCGCTGGTGCCCCTGGCAGGCCTCTGGTGCCCTTGCTAGGCCGCTGGTGCCCCTGGCAGGCCTCTGGTGCCCCTGCGCCCGGAGAGGACTGGTGCCCCTGAAAAGTCTGAAGTGCCACTCGGCAGGCCCGTCGTGCCCCTGACAGGCCCAAGGTGCCCCTGCGAGGCCGGTGGTGCCCCTGGCAGGCCTCTGGTGCTCCTGGCAGGTCTGTGGTGCCCCTGACAGGTCTGTGGCGCCCCTGGCAGACCTGTGTTGACTGGTGCCCCTGCTAGGTCGCTGGTGCCCCGCACAGACCTGTGGTGCCGCTGGGCCTTGACAAGCCTGAGATGCCTGGCTATGACAGGCTCGTGGTGCCCCTGATAGACCAGTGGTGCCCTTGCTAGGCCTGTAGTGCCCCTGGCAGGCCTCTGGTGCCCCTGCTACCCCTGCGCCCTGAGAGGACTATGGTGCCCCTGAAAAGCCTGAAGTGCCTCTCGACAGGCCCGTGGTGCCCCTGGGCCCTGACAGGCCCAAGTTACCCCTGCGAGGTCGGTGGTGCTCCTGGCAGGCCTCTGGTGCCCCTGGCAGGTCTGTGGTGCCCCTGGCAGGCCTGTGTTGACTGGTGCCCCTGCTAGGCCGCTGGTGCCCCTCACAGGCCTGCGGTGCCCCTGGAAGGACTGTGGTGCCCCTGCCCCTAGGGGTGCTCATGGGCCCAACAGGCCCGTTGTGCCCCTGACAGGCCTGTCGTGTATACTTGCTAGACCTGTGGTGCCCCTGCTTCCTGGCAGGCCTGTGGTGCCCCTGGCGGGCCTGTGGCGCCCCTACAAGGCCGTAGGTGCCCCTGACAGGTTTGTGGTGTCCCTGGAAGGACTTCGGTGCCCCTGACAAGCCTGAAGTGTCAAGGACAGACCCTTTAGACGCCAGGGTCAAGTTCGTCGGACTGACAACGATTTGCTTACCTGATAACGTTCCTGGTAAGTACTCATTACTCAGCGTCCACAACATATATACACATAGCACATTCATATATACTTGCTTACAATTGGTAAATGTGGTTGTGGCTAAGAGGTAAGATACTGACTAAAAATAAAAAATAAAAATTAAAAAACTGAAAATGGGGGCACCACCAAAATGAAGTGGACGAAATCCGTTGAGTTTTTAATTTTGGGTATAGGTAGGGGCACCACTTCGATTCATGACCCTCCCCTTGGAGTTTTCCTGGATCCGCCCCTGTTTCAGATTGTTAATTTTGTTCCTAACCATGTTTTATGATGTCTTGAATATTGACATGACACTTATTAGTGTAGTAAATTGCCATGATAATCCACTGAGGTAAAGACCCCACCCCCGATTAAACCTAATCTGAGATAATCCAGCATGGAGTATTACCTGAGATAATACACCTACGCAGCACACGGAACACCAAGCTCCACTGGTTGAAGGCTAGGATGGGTTAGCGTGAGGGGTTTATTTATATAGGCTCAGAGCATTAGGTATATCAATATTTGCTGCGCTAACAAACATTTTTTTTTTGGACTAAGTGCATGGAAAAACATGGAAAAGAACAAAACATGGGTATATCCTTGTACAACTAATGGGAGCTCAGCTTCGGCCATGCCTACAACACGCTACACGATACCAAGCGCTGCGAACGAGCCCCTGAGAAATACCGACAAAGACCACACTGTTTAGCCAACCCCTCATCCCCACAGAGGTGTGTGACATTCTGTGTCCTCTCCCTGACCCCACCAGCTGACCTCACCTCGTCTGCTCTGTCCGTCCTGCCCTCTCCTCCGGCTCCGTCCGTACTCGGTACGCCTCTCCCAGACTGAGACTCCACACGTGCAGCGGCCACTGGCAGTCCCAAAGGTCGACAGTCCACGGCTGTCTGCCGCCTCTGGTTCCGACAACCGACGATAGGTGGCAGCAGGTCCTGGGCTCAGGCTGCCGGCTCTGGTTCCGACAACCGACGATAGGTGGCAGCAGGTCCTGGGCTCAGTATGCCACCTTTGGTTCCAGCAACCGACGATAGGTGGCAGCAGGACCTGGGCTCAGTATGGGGGAGCATTCATTCTGGCCAGGGTTCATGATGTCCAGGGTCCGTTATGCCCAGTGTCGAAATGGCCAGTGCCTTAACCCTATTCCTGGCGGGCTCCGCCGGGAAAAGAAACTGGCGGGGGGGGGGGCCGATTCGGCCCCCCCCCCTGAGATCTCGAGAACGAAGCAAGATAGCGACAAACGGTAAACGGCATCGGATACGCACGGTCAAGATCTACAATTTTTACAAAGGTCATTTTCAGGTCAGGTCAATGATGACGTCACAGGGGTCGAAAAAGTCAAAATGGCGGCGCTAGATATGGAGAGAGTTTTTCTCGAATAACTTTCGAATTAGTCAAGATAGGAACAAACTAAGGGCATCATCGTGATCCTCTCGTCAATCCGCATCGAATGATATATATGTTGACCTCGCAAGGTCAAGGTCAAAGGTTGACCTCAGGTCACGTGACCTCGAGGTCATCATGTATATCATTCGATGCGTCTTGACGAGCTGAACACAATGAGACCATCCACGCGTCTGTATCTTGTTCCTGTACGGAGTTATTGGCCAAAAACCTTTGGTGACCTTTGATGACGTCACATGACCTCACAGCTGCCCAACAGCAAAACAGACCTCAAGGTAGTGAAGGTTGATCGTATATGAAGTCATGTATGGTATATGGGGCCATTCCGACCCGTTTTAGTGGTAAAAACAGGGAGTTGATTTTTCCCCCATTGACTTATAATGGGGAGGTCGCGAAACTGACCTGACCTTAGGTCACCGATATCAAATTCCGAGATATACAAATTGCACATACTGGTACCCTAACTAAAGCCTGAAGAGAAGAAATTGATCGGTCAAAAACTCTAGCTCTGGCGTGATTGCAAACTTTTCTGAGGTAGGGTCACCAAACCGCCTCTGGTGACCTGACCTGAGGTCAGATCAACTCAAAATTTTCAGACATGTTGCGTAGAAGCCTTTTAGGAAAAGTCAGAAAATTTGAGCTTCCTAGCTCAACGCGTTTGGGAGAAATAACCAAAAAAACCTCAGGGGGGCTCCTGAGGCCCCCCCCCCCGCCAGGAATAGGGTTAAATGGGCCAGAGTTCATAATGTCCAGGGATTGCATGGTCCAAATGCGGCCAACTGGCCGCAGATAGGGTATATTCAAAGAGGCCAGGGTTCATAATGTCCAGGGCACGATGTGTCCAGTGTTCCAAATGGCCAGGGTTCATAATGTCCAGGGCACGATGTGTCCAGTGTTCAAAATGACCAGAGTTCATAATGTCCAGGGCACGATGTGTCCAGTGTTCAAAATGGCCAGTGCCTTGAATAGGCCAGAGTTCATAGTGTCCAGGGATTACATGGTCACTGAAAGTGACGTCATTATGTCAAAAACACGGAACCAGCTCAATGCGAAGCAGTGCAGTGCCGAAGGCAATGCCTTAGGAGAGATTACGGTAGTGGTGTCAATC
The DNA here is from genome assembly GCF_019059575.1 of Amphibalanus amphitrite. Classification (NCBI taxonomy): domain Eukaryota; kingdom Metazoa; phylum Arthropoda; class Thecostraca; order Balanomorpha; family Balanidae; genus Amphibalanus; species Amphibalanus amphitrite. Next base: position 235,743 of record NW_024882030.1, read on the forward strand.
GGTTACCGAAAAATTCGGTTACCGAAAAGATGTGCTGACCGATTCGGTAATCGGTCGGTCAGGCCCCCCAAAAATCGGACATTTTCGGTCACCCTGTCAGTGAAACCATTTTCAAAATCAGAAAGCATTCTATTTTTACCAAGTTAAATGCAATGTACCCTTAGCCAATGTACCCTGCAATCTACCCTTAGCATAGGTGTAGGAACGTTTTCGAAAGTGGGGGGGGGGCCAGGCTCCCAGAGGCACAAAACCTCACCTACACCCAAAATCCATTTTCTCCTCGGATTTCGGCCACTTTATTTTCGCAGCATGCTCAAATTGGTTAAAAAACGTGACCAGAAAAAAAAAATCGACCAAAATCTCGGGGAGACTCCCGTCCAGAAATTAAATCTCATGGACGCGTCCCCCTGGCCTCCGTAGCCGCGTTGGCACCAGGAGCGGATCCAGGAAAACTCCAAGGGGAGGGTCATGAATCGAAGTAGTGCCCCTACCTGTACCCAAAATTAAAACCTCAACTGATTTCGGCCACTTAATTTTTGTGGTGCCCTATTTTCATTTTTTTATTTATTTGTTTTTGCCCTGGCAGGCCTGTGGTGCCCCTGGCGGGCCTGTGGTGCCCCTGCTAGGCCGCAGGTGCCCCTGACAGCTTTGTGGTGCCCCTGGAAGGACTGTGGTGCTCCTTACACGAGCCTGAAGTACCAGCGACAGGCCCATGGTGCCTCTGCGAGGCCGGTGGTGCCCCTGCGAGGCCGGTGGTGCCCCTGCGAGGCCGTGGTGTCCCTGCTAGGCCGCTGGTGCCCCTGGGCCCTGACAGGACTGTGGTGCTCCTGACAAGCCTGAAGTGTCCCAGACAGGCACGTGATGCCCCTGACAGTCCCAAGGTGCCCCTGCGAGGCCAGTGGGTGCCCCTGGCAAGCCTGTGATGCCCCTGGCAGGTCTGTGGTGTCCCTGGCAGACCTGCGGTGCCCCTGCTAGGCTTCTGGTGCCCCTGACAGGCCTGTGGTGCTCCTGAAAGGAATAGAGTGCTCCTGGGCCCTGACAAGCCTGAGGTGCCCTGACAGGTCCGTGGTGCCCTTGACAGGCCCAAGGTGTCCCTGCGAGGCCGGTGGTGCCCCTGCGAGGCCGGTGGTGCCCCTGGAAGGGCCTTTGGTGCCCCTGGAAGACCTGTGGTGCCCCTGACAGGTCTGTGGTGCCCCTGGCAGACCAGTGGTGCTCTTGCTAGGCCGATGGTGCTCCTGTCAGGTCTGTGGTGCCCCTGTCAGGTCTGTGGTGCCCCTGTCAGGTCTGTGGTGCCCCTGTCAGGTCTGTGGTGCCCCTGGTAGGCCTGTGGTGCCCCCGGGCCCCAAGGGGGCATGACCCATGTGACCCCACCTTGGATCCGCCACTGGTTGGCACCCATGCGAATTCCAGATGCATCCAAAAACATTTTTTATTACGAGCGAGCGTGAAACGTGAGAAGTGAAAAGCCAGCAAAAGGTGTGTGTGTGGGGGGGGGGGCACTTAACATTGCTGGCCCCCATTCGAAAGTGGGGGACCATTGCCCCCTGCCCCCTGTTCCTACGCCTATGCCAGTAACCGATCAACTAATGCAAGGCCGCCTAGCATAAATTGTTAGTTTACGCCGTTTACGCATTCTGCTGCGCCAGTACTGTCTCTCTTTGCAGCGCGCGCTGCCCCTAAGTTGCCACTTATTGCTTCTGACAAAGTTACCTTTAATTGGGTGGAGGAAAATTGCACTCAATAACGATGAAGCACAAATGGAAATCTTCATGGAAGGGCAGGCCAGAGAACCGTCAAGTTTGTTCTTCGGGGTGATACCTACAAATACATTAAAAAGTTCAGCAAAAAGTGGGGGGGCAGTTAACATTACTGGCCCCCCACTATGAAAAGTTGGGGGGCCACCGGCCCCCCGTCCCCCCCTGTTCCTACACCTATGACCCTTAGCAATGTAACTTCTACCACAAAATGTATTTTGCAGTGGCTAAGAATTGACTGAACTTGGACTGAAATGCTATTTCCCATTATTTTGAAACAGAATTTACCAAATAATTTAATTTGGGGGGTAAAATAATAGCAACTCTAGAATTTCGGTCAAATTTCGGTCAATTTTTGGCTTGGGATGTTATCGGTCGGTATTCGGTCGGAAATGTTTCCCAAATTTCGGTTTCGGTCGGTATCGGTCAGCCACTTTTTGGAAAATGACACCACTAATTTGGACCATGTAATCCCTGGACAATATGAGCACTGGCCAATTCAAGGCACTGGCCATTTCGAGCACCGGACACATCATGCCCTGGACATTATGAACCCTGGCCTAAATAATACGCACCCATGGCCAGGGTTCATAATGTCCAGGGTACGATGTGTCCAGTGCTCGAAATGGCCAGTGCCTTGAATTGGCCAGTGTTCATATTGTCCAGGGTTTGCATGGTCCAAATGTGGCCAACTGGCTGCAGATAGGGTAAATTCAAAGAGGCCAGGGTTCATAATGTCCGGGGCACGATGTGTCCAGTGCTCGAAATGGCCAGAGTTCATAATGTCCAGGGCACGATGTGTCCAGTGTTCGAAATGGCCAGGGTTCATAATGTCCAGGGCACGATGTGTCCAGTGTTCAAAATGGCCAGTGCCTTGAATTGGCCAGAGTTCATAGTGTCCAGTCAACCAAACCTAACCTAACCTAACCTAACCTAACCTAACCTAACCTAACCTAACCTAACCTAACCTAACCTAACCTAACCTAACCTAACCTAACCTAACCTAACCTAACCTAACCTAACCTAACCTAACCTAACCTAACCTAACCTAAGGTAATGATGTTTGCCTACCGGGGATAAGGAAATAGTTTCTCGCATGAATAGATTGCAAGCAATAGTAAATCAAATATTTTTAGGTTAAGTGGTTATGCATCAGGCTTCAGGCCTTCGGCCTGAAGCCAGATACATAACCACTTAACCTAAAAATATTTGATTTACTATTGCCTGTAATCTCTCCTAAGGCATTGCCTTCGGCACTGCACTGCTTCGCATTGAGCTGGTTCCGTGTTTTTACATAATGACATCACTTTCAATGACTATGTAATCCCTGGACATTATGAACTCTGGCCCATTCAAGGCACTGGCCATTTTGAACACTGGACACATCGTTCCCTGGACATTATGAACCCTGGCCATTTCGAACACTGGACACATCGTGTCCTGGACATTATGAACCCTGGCCATTTCGAACACTGGACACATCGTGCCCTGGACATTATGAACCCTGGCCTCTTTGAATATACCCTATCTGCAGCCAGTTGGCCGCATTTGGACCATGCAATCCCTGGACATTATGAACTCTGGCCTATTCAAGGCACTGGCCATTTCGACACTGGGCATATCGTACCCTGGACATTATGAACCCTGGCCAGAATGAATGTTCCCCCTGCCTGCCGCCTCTGGTTCCGACAACTGACGATAGGTGGCAGCAGGTCCGCGGCTCAGTCTGCCGCCTCTGGTTCCGACAATCACCGATAGGTAGCAGCAGGTCCACGGCTGCCTGCCGCCTCTGGTTCCGTCAACTGACGATAGGTGGCAGCAGGTCCGCCGCTCAGTCTGCCGCCTCTGGTTCCGACAACCGACGATAGGTGGCAGCAGGACCTCGGCATTCTGCCGACTCTGGTTCCGACAATCACCGATAGGCGGCAGCAGGTTCTGGGCTCAGTCTGCCGCCTTTGGTTCCGACAACGGGCGGTAGGTGGCACTAGTGACGTGACAGGGCAGTGAAGAGGGATGTCAATCTGATACTCAACTTTTTGGTAAACCGGTACATGGGCGTAGGAACAGCTGGAACATTGTGGGTGCATGGGTGCAGAAATCCAGCCATGGCCGGTGAAGCGGGGGGGGGGGGCGACACCCGAGCGAAGGCTCGTTACGAGCTTTGAGGGTGTACCATGTCGAAAAGGTACTGTCGCACGGTATATTTCGCTATATGCTACCTCAACATTGATTTGTATAAGTACTGCTCGCTTTGTCCGACCAGATCAATACGAGCGTCGGACAATATAAAAACCGCAGCATCGTGGCCCAGCTCCCCCGGTATTGATTATCATCACGCCAGCCTCGCTGTACACTTTTCGTCCACCAATCGCATTGCTTCTCTTGTCGTTTGTCAGCCAATCATCGTGTTCCCCGTTTCGGCCACCGCCTAAAGAAGTGCGGACCAACGCCCAACTGTTTTGGTATATAAACTCTGTTCTGTCGCTCAATACATTCCTTCTCTATCTGGCTGACCCACGCTTGTGAGCTCTCCGACAATGGTGGCAGCGGCGGTCGAGGGGACTTGCGCCCCTCGCAACGGACTCCAGCCTCTACATCTGCACTGACACCGCAAACCGGAGGTTAGTCCGTGCTCCGATACGGTGCGTCACCCCTACGTCACGTCATCGACTAGGGTGCTGACCAGTGACTACTCTGGAACCGTCATACTCTAGCGACACCGTATACAGTGTTCAGCTCTGCCCCGACAAGATAATCTGTCTTATGCAAGACCGAAGTCCAAAAACGAGCTGCATTAAACCTCAACGGAGCTCGCCGACAGCGCATGGCCACACCAACCTGCTGCGATATCCTCAACCTCATGGAGGAAAAGCCACCACCACCAACATCAACAACAACGAAAATCGACGGAGTGCAAATCACAACGCTAAATTGAAGACACAAATCTGATATTTCAAATTCAAGATAACCGACAAGACCTTTTACAAATGGCAGACTTTTGTTCTTTAATCTACAAAGTGCCATTGACATCGTGTTTTGGAAATTGTGTTACAGTGGTTACAGTGCATCAAATTTATCCAGGCGATTAAATAGTTAAATACGTTTCGTTTCGTCCGTGATTGGAACCCATGTTGTCTAAAGTGGTATATAACGTACTCAGGGTTACTTTTAAAGGGGGGAAAGGGGGAATTTCCCCCCTTCGAGAATTCCGCTCCCCCTTTCAAATTCTGCGTGAACGGCTAGGGAGGGAAGGGGGAATTTCCCCCTTTCAAATTTATTTTTGAGCCCATTTTCAATCAATTCGCTACTCCAACTCAGATCATCGTTGATCAGACTCTAGTCATCAAGCAACGTTGCTGGCGCTTAGATAATTTTCCATTTGAGGTTCCATCCAACCATTTTACGTTCAGTGCAGCGGGAACTCCAGATTTGACCCGATACCGATCGGATGGTCGGTGGGACCGTCTCTTGTCTTGTCTTTTCCGTCTCTTCGCAATCACTGACATATCTCTACAGGCGTTGTTGTTGTTGTTGTTGTTGTTTCTCCCTCTGCTCCTCATGGGAGCATAGCCAGGCGGCTCTGGAAGCGTCTGGCGGCGGCCGCCAGGGCCGCCACCACTGAGGTCTCCCGGACCTCCTCCAGCCTGGGATGGATGTGACCCAGGGTTGCATGTCTCAGTCGCATCAGTGCCGGACATCTCAGCAGCACGTGTGCCGGCGCGTCAGGCTCCTTATCATTATTATAATAACAGGGGGCAGCGGGCCGCCACACAGCCCTCGTCTCGGCAGCCCTCACATCCCACAGAGTGAACGGCACCGATCCTGTGTAGATAGGCCCTAGAGCCCGACCAGTGCCCGGCTCGCAGCTGGTGGACGTCCACCGCTCTCTCCCGGTCCAGCCGCCACCGGTGGGGGGAATCGGCCCCCCACCAGCGACCGGAACCAGGCGGGGGGCCAGGCCCGGACCTTGTCGTCGCGGGCGGCCCTAGCCACCGCTCGGGTGATTGTTCTGATGTCTGCAGGCACGCTGTCTTGTGGTAGATCCGCGGCCTCTCGGGCCACCCTGTCGGCTCGCTCATTACCCTCCACACCACAGTGCGAGGGGACCCACTGGACGTGGATCGTCCGGCCATCATCCGAGAGGGCGGACATGGCTCTCCAAGTCGCTACTTCCAGCGGGGAGGCCCAGGTCTGGGCGGCCGGGCCGTTGCGCAGGGTCGCCACCGCTGAGAGGCTATCCGTGCAGACCACGATGGGCAGGTCCTGGTCTCTGTCTTTTTGGGTTAGGGTCTCCAGGCCGGTCACCAGCGCTACCATCTCTGCGCGGTAACTGGAGCATAGCTGTCCGGCCTGGGCCCGCAGCTCCTCGGCCTCTTCATCCGGCCAGACCAGCACGGCCCCAGCTCCGCCCCTCGAGACTCCGCCCACCGCTACAGGCGTCGGCGTAGAAACCGGCGGGGGACGGGGGTCATGAATGACCTCTCCGAACCAAGGGGTTTCCTTCGAACCAGGGTCCTTCAATTCAATCGGTGTTGGCCTAGCAAAAATAGTCACGTGTTAACCTTTCTCTATTTAGAAAGGCGCTACTTGATGTTTGGCCAGGATAATAGGTTGATACTACTGATTGACATTTGCAAGGGTGCAGTCAAGTTGGAACCTCCCCCGCCCCTTACCGCCAAGGTAGGTACCTACGTATATTTTTTAGCTATTTTTTTGCAACCTAACAATATAAAGTGGCCAGAATCCGGGGAGAGAGTAGGATTTGGGGGTAGGTAAGGTTCTGCAGGCGCCATCCTAACAAAAACCTAATGGCATTGGGCCCCCCTTTCAGATGCCCCTGGATCCGCCCTTGCCCCGAACTTTATTCCCCCTCTCGACTTTTCCTGTAAAAGTAACCCTGAACGTACTCCACAATTACCGGGAAATGGGCTTCTACAGTGCTGTGTTTATTAATATTCATTTTGTTCACATCCCATGTCATTTTGGCAATCAGTCTTACAACACTGAAAAAAAAAATTTACTCACTTTTCTGAGTAATGACTGAGTTGCCATTTTGTCCAATGGTAAAACTCACTCTAAATCCGCGTACTCAGGTAAAACTCAGGGCGGAACGCAGGTAAAACTCGGGCAAAACTCATTGCAAGTGAGTAGCATGTGAGTAACAAAGTGAGTTGCCATTTTGTCCGATGGTAAAACTCAGATAAAACTCAGTAAGTACTCATGCGTAACTCATGTCCTACTCAGACAACTCAGGCCAAACTCAGGTATTAGTAAGTCATTACTCATGAAAAACTAGGAAGTAACTCACATGTAACTCAGCTGGTACTAATGTATAACTCAGGTGGTAGTACGGCCATAACTCAGTTGGAACTCATCGGTTATTCAGTGAAAACTAGGGCTGTACTCAGGACGTACTCACGTCGATAACTCATACGATACTCGGGTGTTACTCAGGCGCCGCCTGAAACGGCTGATCTGATTCGTTTTATATTGGCTCAAGCCAATGTATAGGCTCGCCGCCCATGATGACAGCTGCCGCATCAGCATTATGCAATATGCATGCATGATGCTGACACAACAGCCACTACCAGGCAGCTAGTCTATATATTGGGATTGGCCAATATATAACGAATCATTGCCCAAAACCAGCATACATATCTGTATTATACCATGCCCGACCAACGTCTAGTCTTGCACTATTCGCCCCAGCCCTTACAAGAAATACGTGTTTGTAGAAACGGTCGCATTGCGCTGTATTTCAATTCTGACACACGCCAAACTGCGTCGGGGGGGGGGGGGATCGACTCCACGTCAGCTCAGCTTCACTCTTTTGCCAGCTTCTCGACCTCAGTCTTCGCGGCTACAGGTGGCTGGCGCTCAGCATTGAATGGTGTGTGGAGCACATGGATACACACAAACCACAGCGTGTTTCGCACTTTGTGCGCCGTTTGTTGACTGAGCACAAAGTGCGCCGTTGCCCACAGCAAAAGACTCCCTTCCAAACCATGGATCCCCACAAGACTTCCGTTCGCTCCACGATGAGGCGGCACCGTTCGTTTTCTTCGGACTTGTTATGATAGGGGTGATCCAAATTTTCGTCACCCGTGTACGCCACCACTGACGCCTTCTCCGCCAAGATGCAGAGGAGGCTCAATGGGCCGTTCCCTGAAAACACAATAAAAAAGTCAGATTTTCTTTTGCCAGTAAGAGAAACGGAAGTTATAGGGCATGCAAGGTGATTGAAATATCAAAAGTTATCAAGTTACTTCAGCTCAAAATTAATGTTAACCCTCGCACGACCAGGCCATTTCTCATAACACGAACGACCAGGGGGGGGGGGGGTTGTTACGACCCCCCCCCCTGGCGTTTCGAAACGGAAGGTCGTAGAGCTTAGCGGAAAAAACCAACGGATTGCTCTCAACGAGATCTCGCGATTGGTGGTATATTTTTTGGTCCTAGGTCAACATTTGACCTACTTTTGACCGGTCAAAGGTCAAATTTTCGGAAAAATAGACTTTTTTCAACTTTCGGCGGCGATTGCGGCAAAACGGTGGGAGATATCGACTTGAAACCTTCACTATCGTGTTCCTTGATCAATTCTCTATCGTTTGGTATGTATTTCGTTTCCCTAGCTCTAAAAATGGCGCGTTGGGAGCGCCGGAAGTCGGCAAGGTCACAGTCGGCGGCAGAAATTCGAAAAATCAAAATTTAAATTTTTGAAATCTGATTGTATTTTTGGATTTGGGAGGTCCATTTGCTCCCTATAGAAGCTAATATTGCTGCATATTCCCATTGAGGTGACAAGAATTAGCAAAATAGTGGTTCGGGCGCTTTTCAAAAATAGTACCGGACGCTGTTCCTCTTGTGACGTCATAGCTCCGTGACCTGACCTGACCCGGTCAAATTTCTTATACCATATGATAGCCAATACTTGCCCCAACATGCATGGGAAGTTTCATCACGATCCATCAACCGATGTCCGTACCACCGGCAGGAAACCTCGGGCGTTGGCACTCAGTTTGTGAAAATCCGGCCGGAGGCTGTACCTCTTATGACGTCATAACTCCGTGACCTGACATGACCCGATCAATTTTTTTTTCGGCAAAAGATGCGCAAAGTTTGCCCCAGAGCGTATTGAAAATTTCAGCCCGCTACGACAAGCCGTTTAGCGTGCACTTCGAAAAAACCTCAGGGGGGGGGTTGATACAACCCCCCCCCCTAGGCGTTCTAGGGTTAAACCGCGCCGTGCTGGTGCTCTGAGTTTACCGTGATGTACTGGGGGGAGGGGGTCGTCATCACGTCCGCTCTTCTAACTCGGCTGTTGGGGTTGGGCCACGTAGCGACACGCCGTAAGCGGCTTTCGAAAAAGCATTAAAGATATTTAAGGAAATACTTGCCACTTGGGTAATTTTAAGGTCAAGTCAAGTGCCAGGTCACCAGAGGTCAGGAAAGGCCAAATTTTGCTTATTTCAATATTTTCGAAAAACTGGTGCTTAACTCGGAACCAAAAGAGCTGCCCGCGGAAAAATGCAGTCAAAAGCCCTTTCGACTTTTTTTTTTGCTGGCGTTTGATCTCAGATTTGACCTCAGGTCAACAATTAAGCCTCCAGAGAGCAAAAACTCTAAAAAAGCCGTTTTTACCAAAATGTTTTCTGTAATACTTTCCACTCAAGAGTCACCACATTTATTTTGCCGTTAGCATATAGTGTTCCTCTCGTCGGGACGAATGAACTATAATTAGACCTTGAAAGGCCATATTTAAAACTTGACCTTAGGTTGACCTGACCAGGTCATGTTGCATATCAGTCGATCCAAACCGTCAAGCTGAACACATATGAGGTGTTTTATTGCACTAGCAAATATATTTTATACATGCCGTAAGGTTGATACTTGAGACATGGTGATGGGACAGTATCAAAAACGCTATACAATGAAATCCGTTCGATATTTTTTTGACATTTTACCTCAAACTGGTGTGAAATCGAGCGGTGAATTCCCTGAGCGAAAATGACAAAAATATCGAACGGTTTCCATGGCACGTTGCGAACGGTGCGATCGTCAGCGACCATTGAAATTTTTCCGATGTTAAGTCATTTGACGTGACCTGACCTTGAACGACCTGGGTCTAAAATTTCTTCATATGCAGAAACAAATGTATGAGCAGGTGTGCCGAAAATGGTGGCGCTGCGCGCCGCCGTTCTTAGATATTCGCGAAAAACCTGAGGGGGCGGGGTGGGGCGTAAAACGCCACCCAGCACAGCGCGGGTCAAGGTCGGATGGTCATCTTAACAGTCGGGTTTTAGTCTCGCAAAACACTTCCATGGGCGTCCAATATTAAAATCAGCTTGAAACAATCACATAAAATGTGTTATACTTAACAGTAATGGAAATAAGTATGTCACGCCCAAACGCGTCTCGCCGCGGTATCTAATAATCTAATATGTAAGGAAGGTTGAAAATGCTCGCTGAAATCGAATAGTGTACGAAAATATGTGTGTAGGCATTAAAAAAAAACAGTCGGAAAAAAATAATAACAGTGGAAAAATAATAAGCACAAACGAGACAAAAGAATCTTAAACGGTTCAGCGAGCGGAATTAAGACCATGGGCTCCACCACCGGGGGGGGGGGGGAAGGGTACGGGGGACGTGTCCCCCAATATTTTACATTTTTAACATTGTGCCTATGGATGCTGCATGGAAAGAATCGACTTCAAACAACCTTCGCCCCCCCCCCCAAAAAAAAAACATCGGGTCGTGACGGAGTTCTTGTTTAAAGAAGTAAAAAGGGTCAAATGAACGTTCTTTTAGGATAAGGACAACATTATCCCACAAACATGTTTTTTTTTAACCCTCGCATGTGTAGGGGGGGGGGTCGGATTGACCCCCTTTCCCCATGGTTTTTCGCGAATAACTCGCGTAAAAAGCGGCTGATCGCGACGAAGCTTTCAGTACCATCGCATTGATCAATTTTACACCTACCCTGAAACTTTCATGACCCTGACCCAAATGACCTTTGACCTGTGACCTCTTTTCCGAGACCATGTTTGGCCGGAATCGCGATTCGGCGTACGTCGGCTCGCATTAGCCGCGCGTTTGCAAGCTTTTCGTGGTTTCAAACGTTCAAACATGTGATTTGATGTTGCTCCCATGCATTAGGGTGGGTGTCAAGGTCACCTGAAGGTCAGGTCAGGTCATTGACCTTTGGTGACCTCGGGTGACCTCGGTTCACTTTTTCGAGTTTTACATGTTTCTAGGCTAGTTTTTGGAGCTGAATTCGAATTTAACAACCATTTGAACATTTACAAAGTAGTTTTGGTGCCTTCGTAACATGTTACGAAGCTGTCAGAGGCGGTTGACACGTACTACGAATACCCGTCACGACGCCTACTGGTTGACCTGACCTGACCTGACCCGACCTGGTCTAAATGCTTAAAGACATCATCTCTGATCAAAACTAACACGATATTCGTGATCAGCACCCCGAAAAACCCCTTAGCAGCCACACTTTACGACTTTCTAATAGGTCCCGATTTTCCCGACTTTGGGTCATTGACCTGACCTGGAAGGTCAACCAATGACCTAGGACCTTAAAATTGGGTATCATCGGCTTCCTCTCGTCACGGGCAACACGCTCGTTTTTTCCGCGAAGCTCTAGCTCGATCAGGGGCCAAACGGCAAGGGGGGGGGGGTCCAACCGACCCCCCCCCCCCCCCTACACATTAGAAGCTGGAAAACGCCGCACACATGCAAGGGTTAAATTTAAATATAACATAACTCACCTCTTCTTTTTCGAACTATGCCGGGTAGGTATCCCTCAGTTTCTCGATCGATCTGCTCCGCCGTTCACGGTTGGCACCGACCTCCTGACGCCGGCGGGGAATGTCTGCTGGTCCATCAGTTCACCTCCCTGTTCTCCGCGGCGCATGCGATTGATAAAAGCTTCATCGACAATCACCGAGCTCTTCACAGATAACTTACCCGTCCCATCCTTCGCTGCACGCCTTCCCCGCTCCTGCATTCTCCCGCACAATTTCACAATAGCCTCAACAATTCAGCGTGAACTACGCGAGTCACCGCGCCACAACGGACTGAAGCGCGCGCCGCGGTTTTCGAACGCAACGGCTATAATACTCATCACGCGAACTCACGCATCACGCAGGAAACTCACCCTGCCGCGCATGCGCGCATCTTCAAGCCGGGGGTACCTCACGCACAACTGCACGTGAATTCGCGAGAACTCATGCATTGCGCAGGAAACTAGATTTGCCCAAGCAAAACTCATTTCCGACTCAGTTCGAATTCACGAAACTAAGCACTCAGAACTCACGCATAACGAAGTCACCCTGGTGATGTGAGTAAGATCAGCCAATAAGTGAGCACCACTATCGTATTCACTGAGTTTCTTCATGAGTTATTACTGAGTAATGCCTGGCCTGAGTAAATTTTTTTTTTTTCAGTGAAGCGTTTTGTAAATCGTATGAACACTTAAATACGTGAATATCATGGTCAATTCACTGAAAATCAATTGAATTGATATTCGGCCAGAGATGCCGAGGGCCAGAGATGCCCAGGAGCGGTCCCTGCCAGAGAGCAGAGGAGCCGCCCAACCGTAAGCTCCACGACCTTGACGGGAACGCTAAGCGTCCCGGCAATGGCTCTTTTCCTTTACAGTGTTATTCAACATATATGTCAAAGGACCATGAAGAACCATTCAAGCCACCGTGGCAGGTAGTAGGTGATATTGCCATGACACCTAATTACATGTTCATACCATTTTCAAATACGTTCATTGGTTCATCTTAAAATGTATTACCCGTACGTTTTACGTGCTGATTATTGTCATGCCTCCTGTCGTCGGCTCATAGGGAGGGTGACATGTGTCGCACGGTATATTTCGCTATATGCTACCTCAACATTGATTTGTATAAGTACTGCTCGCTTTGTCCGACCAGATCAATACGAGCGTCGGACAATATAAAAACCGCAGCATCGTGGCCCAGCTCCCCCGGTATTGATTATCATCACGCCAGCCTCGCTGTACACTTTTCGTCCACCAATCGCATTGCTTCTCTTGTCGTTTGTCAGCCAATCATCGTGTTCCCCGTTTCGGCCACCGCCTAAAGAAGTGCGGACCAACGCCCAACTGTTTTGGTATATAAACTCTGTTCTGTCGCTCAATACATTCCTTCTCTATCTGGCTGACCCACGCTTGTGAGCTCTCCGACAGTACCAACCGATAAGTGCATTTGGAAGCATTGACCCTCGCATGTGTAGGGGGGTCGGATGAAACCCCCCCCCCATGGTTGTTCGCAAATAACTCGCGCAAAAAGCGGCCGATCGCGACGAAACTTTTAGTATGTACCCTCGAGTTGATCAGTTTTACATCTACTCTAAAAATTTCATGACCCTGACCCAAAAGACCTTTGACCTGTCACCTGATTCTCGAGACCATGTTCGGCCGGAATGGCGATTTGGCGTATGTCAGCTCACATTATCCGCGCGTTTCCAGTCTTTTTGTGATTGTAGACGTCCAACAAACATGTGAAATGATGTCCTTCCCATGCATCACGGTGGGTGTGAAGACTGTGAAGATAACCTGAAGGTCAGGTCAGGTCATTGACCTTTGATGACCTCGGTTCACTTTTTCGAGTTTTACATGTTTCTAGGCTAGTTTTTGGAGCTGATTTCGAATTTACCATCCATTTGAACGTTAACGAAGTAGTTTTAGTGCTTTCGTGACATGCTACGACGCCGTCAGTGGTAGTTGACACCTACTATGGATAGCCGGTAGGACGCCTAATGGTTGACCTGACGTGACCTGACCCGATCTGGCCTAAATGCATGAAGAAATCATCTGTGATCAAAACAAACATCAGATATTTGTGATCAGCACCCCGAAAAACCCGATAACAGCTTCACTTTACGCAGTTCTAGCAGGTCCCGATTTTCCCGACTTTTGGAATATTGACCTGACCTGGAAGGTCAACCAATGAAGTAGGACCTTAAAATTGGGTATCATCGGCTTCCTCTCGTCACGGGCACACCCTCGTTTTTTTCGCGAAGCTCTAGCTCGATCAGGGGCCGAACGGCAGGGGGTCCGACCGACCTCCCTCCCCCTACACATTAGAAGCTGGAAAACGCTGCACACATTCGAGGGCTTATATTGTCAATACTGACTACCGCAAAAAGTAAAAACGGCCAACTTAGCCATTTTCTATTGTATTTCAGTTGAGACAAGTATAATAACACGGAACAAAAATGATAGACGAACGCGTTTCGGCTAAATCACCGTCATCAGCGTCTAAAAGGAGAACAAGAGGCACACATCGAGCAAATATCGCAGTTCAATCGTTTTGATTTTTACATACACTTTTAAACAAGCATGTGACAATGTGGGTACATTTCCTTTGACAAAGAGAAAATATCCTAAAAGAATCCTAAGAGAATAGCCACATTGTACAGTTTACACAGGTGTTGCACAATTCATGTGTGGATGTTTAAAATGCCAAACGACGCCGCTGCTTTTGCCCACTTCATGAAACCAACCCTGACATTAATGGTATCACTCGTAGCAATAAACGCCGCTTCAGTAGCTTTTCTGTTGTCGCGATTACTACATGACGTGAGTACCTTTGCCCCGTCCCAGTATGGGAGATGGTTGGAGTTCTGAGCATGTAGAACAAACGCACTGTGTTGCATGTTATTTCGTAGGTCACGTCTGTGCTCTTTTAATCTCGTTCCAATACCCCTTCCCGTCTCCCCGATGTATTTCTTATTGCAAGACCCGCATGGAACCTGATATACAACGCTGTTGCCATTATCCTTTTTGTTACTTTCTCTATTTCTTGATAGCATGTCACCCACCTTTTTACCCGAAGTAAAGGACACTTTAAAACCTATAGTCTCGAGTTCTTTCGCAATCGTTGTGGCCGTGATCGAGTTCGGCATCGTGATGTATCGTTCGTCTTTTTTCTTGGTTTTTGTTGTTGAGGATCGTTTTCGTATGTTAACCCTCGCCCGCACATGCCATTTTCCCATCCTAGAACGCACATAGGGGGGGTGGTTGCCACCCCCCCCGCGCCATTTCGTTCCTGTTGGAGATAGAGCTTAGCAGTAAAGACCAAAAAGATTCTTTGGGAAGAGACGAATCCAATGATACCCAGTTTTACCTTCTCAGGTCAGTCATTGACCTTCCAGGTCAGGTCAAACTAAAAAATGTTGCTGTTTTGGGTCACCGTTGGATATCAAGTGCGCTGCTTATCAAATACCGATGACGATGCTGTTTTCTGGTGCCAAGCCAGCTAGAACCTCTTTGTCACACTATCCGACCAGAATTTTGCTGCTGAGGTCATTTCAGGTCAAGTTAGGTCAAGGTCAATTATATGTGTTTGTATGTCTGTGTGTGTCTGTGTGTATACTGATGTGTGCACCGATTGTTTTTGGGTCCATATCACATGAAATCATGATCTGAGAAGCTTTTACCAAAAATGCAGTCAAAAAACTTCACAAAAAGTAAATTCAGCTTGCCTAAAACGCAATTATCTTAGATGACCTAGGTTGACCTTGACCCTGACCTTGACCCCTGTACATCGTCGAACAACATGTTCCATGATAGGTGGGAGGTAAGACTGGCAAAAAAGGCCGAAATCAGGGTGTCAAAAGCTCACAAGGCCCATGGCAAACGCAAGATGTTGAGAATTGGCCATTTGGGTCATGACATGACCTGAAAAACAAGGTCATATCTCCAAAACCAAAAATCACAGAAACTTGAAATTTTCAGTGGACATCAAGAAAGGATAGACGAGCAGCTATACGAAAAATCAGCCTTCTAGCTCTAAAAATGTTGAGTGCAGAGCAGAAAGACTGCCTGGGGGGGGTGGCAACCACCCCCCCCATGTGCGGGCGAGGGTTAAGGGCCTTTCGTTTAAGATCCAATAAATATCCTTTCGGATATTTCAGCTTCATGAAGGAAAGCATGATATGCTCGATCTCGTCATCCACATATTCTTTGCTACAAATTCGGAAAGCACGTAGAAAAAATCCCAAGACAACACCACTCTTAACCCTATCACTATGTCCAGAATAGAAATGCACATATGACTCTTTGTTGGTTGGTTTTCGGTAAACTTTGAATTTCGCTCTATCATTACGTATAATCATTGTATCGAGGAACGCAATGGATCCCTGTTTTTCCTTCTCAAGAGTGAACTGAATCTTTTCATTCACCGAATTGAGTTCATGCAGCTTGACCTCCAGGTCGAGACTTTTTGGTGTCACCACGAGGACATCGTCGACGTAGCGAGTCCAAATCACTCCCTCACCCATGATCCTTTGATAATGATTTTTCTCCAGCCACTCCATATATAAACATGCTGCCACGGGGCTCAGCGGGGATCCCATCGCTAGTCCACTATGCTGTAAGTATTCGTCAGAGTTAAATTTGAACCCCCCGAAGTTCAAGCAAATATTAACTAGTTTTAGATAATCTTCTTTTGGTACAGGTAACTGTTCAGGATCAATTTTGTCCACTACTGACTTAATGGCCTCCAAAGCAGCTTCTACAGATACATTTGTAAATAAAGATTTTACATCGAAGCTGGCCAGACACTTATCTGTCAAGTCAACATCTTTGATCCGCTCCATGAGGTCGTCAGTGTTTCGGAGGTGAGCGTCACTGATGGCCCCGAGTGAAGCTGCTGACAGAGGTCGTGCCAGCACCTTCGCCAGCCGGTGTGGGGCGCTGCCGATCCCCGATGTAATTGGTCGCATAGGGACGTCCTCCTTATGTAGTTTTGGGAGGCCGCGCATTCTTGGAGGGACCGGTGCTTCTTCGAGGAGATGGGTAAGCTTCTTACCCTTTTCTGAATTTTTCAATGTCTTTCTGGCTTCTTGGTTGAATTTCTTGCTAAGTTTGTCGATGAATCCTGGACTTTTCTTCTCGTAAGTATCCGAATCATGTAGCAGCTCAGTCATTTTGGAAATATAGTCTGTGCGGTCCATAATCACTACCCCACCTCCCTTGTCGGCTTGTGTGATCACCACTGAAGAGTCGTTTGCCAGTTTCTTTAATGCCTCCATATATCTTCTGGGTAGTTTATCATGTTCCCGATCAGCTAACGCCTTGCAACATAGTAGCACGCCCTGAATAAAGCCTTTTTATATGGAGGCTTAAGAAACTTAAAATACCCAGAAGATATATGGAGGCATTAAAGAAACTGACAAACGACTCTTCAGTGGTGATCACACAAGCCGACAAGGGAGGTGGGGTAGTGATTATGGACCGCACAGACTATATTTCCAAAATGACTGAGCTGCTACATGATTCGGATACTTACGAGAAGAAAAGTCCAGGATTCATCGACAAACTTAGCAAGAAATTCAACCAAGAAGCCAGAAAGACATTGAAGAATTCAGAAAAGGGTAAGAAGCTTACCCATCTCCTCGAAGAAGCACCGGTCCCTCCAAGAATGCGCGGCCTCCCAAAACTACATAAGGAGGACGTCCCTATGCGACCAATTACATCGGGGATCGGCAGCGCCCCACACCGGCTGGCGAAGGTGCTGGCACGACCTCTGTCAGCAGCTTCACTCGGGGCCATCAGTGACGCTCACCTCCGAAACACTGACGACCTCATGGAGCGGATCAAAGATGTTGACTTGACAGATAAGTGTCTGGCCAGCTTCGATGTAAAATCTTTATTTACAAATGTATCTGTAGAAGCTGCTTTGGAGGCCATTAAGTCAGTAGTGGACAAAATTGATCCTGAACAGTTACCTGTACCAAAAGAAGATTATCTAAAACTAGTTAATATTTGCTTGAACTTCGGGGGGTTCAAATTTAACTCTGACGAATACTTACAGCATAGTGGACTAGCGATGGGATCCCCGCTGAGCCCCGTGGCAGCATGTTTATATATGGAGTGGCTGGAGAAAAATCATTATCAAAGGATCATGGGTGAGGGAGTGATTTGGACTCGCTACGTCGACGATGTCCTCGTGGTGACACCAAAAAGTCTCGACCTGGAGGTCAAGCTGCATGAACTCAATTCGGTGAATGAAAAGATTCAGTTCACTCTTGAGAAGGAAAAACAGGGATCCATTGCGTTCCTCGATACGATGATTATACGTAATGATAGAGCGAAATTCAAAGTTTACCGAAAACCAACCAACAAAGAGTCATATGTGCATTTCTATTCTGGACATAGTGATAGGGTTAAGAGTGGTGTTGTCTTGGGATTTTTTCTACGTGCTTTCCGAATTTGTAGCAAAGAATATGTGGATGACGAGATCGAGCATATCATGCTTTCCTTCATGAAGCTGAAATATCCGAAAGGATATTTATTGGATCTTAAACGAAAGGCCCTTAACCCTCGCCCGCACATGGGGGGGGGTGGTTGCCACCCCCCCCAGGCAGTCTTTCTGCTCTGCACTCAACATTTTTAGAGCTAGAAGGCTGATTTTTCGTATAGCTGCTCGTCTATCCTTTCTTGATGTCCACTGAAAATTTCAAGTTTCTGTGATTTTTGGTTTTGGAGATATGACCTTGTTTTTCAGGTCATGTCATGACCCAAATGGCCAATTCTCAACATCTTGCGTTTGCCATGGGCCTTGTGAGCTTTTGACACCCTGATTTCGGCCTTTTTTGCCAGTCTTACCTCCCACCTATCATGGAACATGTTGTTCGACGATGTACAGGGGTCAAGGTCAGGGTCAAGGTCAACCTAGGTCATCTAAGATAATTGCGTTTTAGGCAAGCTGAATTTACTTTTTGTGAAGTTTTTTGACTGCATTTTTGGTAAAAGCTTCTCAGATCATGATTTCATGTGATATGGACCCAAAAACAATCGGTGCACACATCAGTATACACACAGACACACACAGACATACAAACACATATAATTGACCTTGACCTAACTTGACCTGAAATGACCTCAGCAGCAAAATTCTGGTCGGATAGTGTGACAAAGAGGTTCTAGCTGGCTTGGCACCAGAAAACAGCATCGTCATCGGTATTTGATAAGCAGCGCACTTGATATCCAACGGTGACCCAAAACAGCAACATTTTTTAGTTTGACCTGACCTGGAAGGTCAATGACTGACCTGAGAAGGTAAAACTGGGTATCATTGGATTCGTCTCTTCCCAAAGAATCTTTTTGGTCTTTACTGCTAAGCTCTATCTCCAACAGGAACGAAATGGCGCGGGGGGGGTGGCAACCACCCCCCCTATGTGCGTTCTAGGATGGGAAAATGGCATGTGCGGGCGAGGGTTAACATACGAAAACGATCCTCAACAACAAAAACCAAGAAAAAAGACGAACGATACATCACGATGCCGAACTCGATCACGGCCACAACGATTGCGAAAGAACTCGAGACTATAGGTTTTAAAGTGTCCTTTACTTCGGGTAAAAAGGTGGGTGACATGCTATCAAGAAATAGAGAAAGTAACAAAAAGGATAATGGCAACAGCGTTGTATATCAGGTTCCATGCGGGTCTTGCAATAAGAAATACATCGGGGAGACGGGAAGGGGTATTGGAACGAGATTAAAAGAGCACAGACGTGACCTACGAAATAACATGCAACACAGTGCGTTTGTTCTACATGCTCAGAACTCCAACCATCTCCCATACTGGGACGGGGCAAAGGTACTCACGTCATGTAGTAATCGCGACAACAGAAAAGCTACTGAAGCGGCGTTTATTGCTACGAGTGATACCATTAATGTCAGGGTTGGTTTCATGAAGTGGGCAAAAGCAGCGGCGTCGTTTGGCATTTTAAACATCCACACATGAATTGTGCAACACCTGTGTAAACTGTACAATGTGGCTATTCTCTTAGGATTCTTTTAGGATATTTTCTCTTTGTCAAAGGAAATGTAACCACATTGTCACATGCTTGTTTAAAAGTGTATGTAAAAATCAAAACGATTGAACTGCGATATTTGCTCGATGTGTGCCTCTTGTTCTCCTTTTAGACGCTGATGACGGTGATTTAGCCGAAACGCGTTCGTCTATCATTTTTGTTCCGTGTTATTAGCCATTTTCGAAGATATCGGGCTAAAATTTTTGACAGTGGGTCATCGGTTCGGTATGTGTTCAATCACATGCTCCATTTCCTTTTTTCAGCACAAATGTAAGTTTTGAAGACCATCACTGATCACAGTAGCAAATGCTTCGAAAGATGGATAGTAGGCAACATATCCTGAATTTGCCGTGCTGCATGGGAAGTAGTGTTGATGAAAAAGGGGTTTTTGGTTCAGATTATTGTGGGTGCAGAATACATTGTCTGCACCCACTGGATAAATATTGTGGGTGCAGCTGCACCCTTGCACCCATGGTTCCTACGCTTATGAACCGGTACCAAACCAAATCGATACCAACTTGGTATTTGGTATTTTCATCTTAACATTTTTGGTATTTTGTTGGTATTATGAAACCTCACTAATTACCTAATAAGAGGTTGAGAAATTGGTAAAAAGTCGGTATTTCCTTGTGCCCAAGTCGGTTCGGTTTCGGTATTCCCTCACGGTTTTGGTTGGTATTTGGTTTGGTATCGGTATTCCGATTTTCCGTAATTGATACCACTAACACGAACACCCTCAAAAGTAAAGGGGGAGTTTGTGCCATCATTGAGCTGGGCTCGGGATTCCCGAGCTCTTATTCCACGCCGGCTTGGCTTTGGAGCCGCCACAGACGGCAGAGGTCAAGGTCACCGCTATGTAGGTCAGCTGTGGATTTGCTGCGCCCAGGCACCCCCACTTAACCCTATTCCTGGCGGGGGGGCCTCAGGAGCCCCCCCCCCCTGAGGTTTTTTGGTTATTTCTCCCAAACGCGTTGAGCTAGGAAGCTCAAATTTTCTGACTTTTCCTAAAAGGCTTCTACGCAACATGTCTGTAAATTTTGAGTTGATCTGACCTCAGGTCAGGTCACCAGAGGCGGTTTGGTGACCCTACCTCAGAAAAGTTTGCAATCACGCCAGAGCTAGAGTTTTTGACCGATCAGTTTCTTCTCTTCAGGCTTTAGTTAGCCCTAGAACGCCTAGGGGGGGGGGGGGTGTATCAACCCCCCCCCCTGAGGTTTTTTCGAAGTGCACGCTAAACGGCTTGTCGTAGCGGGCTGAAATTTGTAATACCCTCTGGGGCAACCTTTGCGCATCTTTTGCCGAAAAAAAAAATGATCGGGTCATGTCAGGTCACGGAGTTATGACGTCATAAGTGGTACAGCCTCCGGCCGGATTTTCACAAACTGAGTGCCAACGCCCGAGGTTTCCTGCCGGTGGTACGGACATCGGTTGATGGATCGTGATGAAACTTCCCATGCATGTTGGGGCAAGTATTGGCTATCATATGGTATAAGAAATTTGACCGGGTCAGGTCAGGTCACGGAGCTATAACGTCACAAGAGGAACAGCGTCCGGTACTATTTTTGAAAAGCGCCCGAACCACTATTTTGCTAATTCTTGTCACCTCAATGGGAATATGCAGCAATATTAGCTTCTATAGGGAGCAAATGGACCTCCCAAATCCAAAAATACAATCAGATTTCAAAAATTTAAATTTTGATTTTTCGAATTTCTGCCGCCGACTGTGACCTTGCCGACTTCCGGCGCTCCCAACGCGCCATTTTTAGAGCTAGGGAAACGAAATACATACCAAACGATAGCGAATTGATCAAGGAACACGATAGTGAAGGTTTCAAGTCGATATCTCCCACCGTTTTGCCGCAATCGCCGCCGAAAGTTGAAAAAAGTCTATTTTTCGAAAATTTGACCTTTGACCGGTCAAAAGTAGGTCAAATGTTGACCTAGGACCAAAAAATATACCACCAATCGCGAGATCTCGTTGAGAGCAATCCGTTGGTTTTTTCCGCTAAGCTCTACGACCTTCCGTTTCGAAACGCCAGGGGGGGTCGTAACAACCCCCCCCCCTGGTCGTTCGTGTTATGAGAAATGGCCTGGTCGTGCGAGGGTTAGGGTACCAGTATGTGCAATTTGTATATCTCGGAATTTTGATATCGGTGACCTAAGGTCAGGTCAGTTTCGCGACCTCCCCATTATAAGTCAATGGGGGGAAAATCAACTCCCTGTTTTTACCACTAAAACGGGTCGGAATGGCCCCATATACCATACATGACTTCATATACGATCAACCTTCACTACCTTGAGGTCTGTTTTGCTGTTGGGCAGCTGTGAGGTCATGTGACGTCATCAAAGGTCACCAAAGGTTTTTGGCCAATAACTCCGTACAGGAACAAGATACAGACGCGTGGATGGTCTCATTGTGTTCAGCTCGGCAAGACGCATCGAATGATATACATTATACATGATGACCTCGAGGTCACGTCACCTGAGGTCAACCTTTGACCTTGACCTTTCGAAGTCAACATATATATCATTCGACGCGGATTGACGAGAGGATCACGATGATGCCCTTAGTTTGTTCCTATCTTGACTAATTCGAAAGTTATTCGAGAAAAACTCTCTCCATATCTAGCGCCGCCATTTTGACTTTTTCGACCCCTGTGACGTCATCTTTGACCTGACCTGAAAATGACCTTAGTAAAAATTGTAGATCTTTACCGTGCGTATCCGATGCCGTTTACCGTTTGTCGCTACGATGTGTAATTTTTGAGATCTGAAGGGCGGCCGAATCGGCCCCCCCCCCCGCCCGCCAGTTTCTTGTCCCGGCGGAGCCCGCCAGGAATAGGGTTAAGCAAAAGCTTTCATAAATGATCAAAACACGTTTGCGAGTGCCATTTCTGTAAAAGTTGTGTATTCAACACCTCGTCCTAAGCCTCTCATACACTGACAAGAGGTTTAAACACGGTCTATTGTAGAACCTTACTGAGCTAATCTACTTTCTAATCATGTATTTCAATCGCCATCAGCCCGTGATATCCCATGAGCGACACCGAACCGGACATATCCGGTCCAAACCAACCACAGCCGACCGGACCACCGACGGTCCGACACAGTGACGGGCGAGGTCTGATATCGCCTGGACCGGACACCCTCACAGCTAGCTACAACCACTCTCTGGTCTGACTGAAACTACAACACAACAGCACAGCGGTGTGAGCCAGCGTGACGTCACGTCACAACACACGTGACGTCACCACGGCGGTACCTCCGGCACGGTGACAACGGTTTACCGACGGCTGGACAGTGGCCTGGAGCGTGATAAATCTCGGATACTGAATATAACTACAGTCTATCAAAACAGTGTCAACAAACGTAGCAATCTGTGCTCAAATGATCAAGCATTTAGGTGGCCACTCAACCCAAACCAGCCTGGCACGGCGGTAAAGTACCCACGGACCTGAGCCGATGGGACAGGGCGGCTCGAAGCACTTCTGGATATGAAGGTCTAGACGTGCATTGTGTACAGCACAGCGCTGCCGACGGAACACGGTGCTGCCATCTGTTGTCGAGTTCCGACACTGCCGCCGGCACCGAAGCGGACGGGGCACCGGGAGGCTACTCGAAGAAGTCATCAAAGCTGTCATTGTGAGGCTCAGACTCAGTACGCTTGTCCAAAAAAGACTCTGGAAACAGAGCACGTTAGATTACACACTGTTTGCTAGTGATGTCACATCGGGCAACTCAAACTGATGACGTAACTTACGATACAGAAAAAACACAATGGCAATGTGTGTATCCATGACTAATGACGTCACGAGGGCTGATACTGATACTGTGACGTCACTTACGGAGATACACGTAACCAAATGTGCGTCAGTACTGATGACGTCACGTGCGTCAGTGTGCGTGTCCGAGAGGCCGGTGGCGCCGTGTCGGCTGGTGTGGGTGGTCAGAGACGCCGTCACTTACTGGAGACATTGAAATTGATGGTACGGGCCTGGCCACTGTTACATCCTAGGTCTGTCTCGTGCAGGGCAGTCAGGACGGCCTGGCGGTTTTCGAGTGAGGAGGTTAGGTACAGGTTCTTCAGTTTCCTGCATGTCACTGCCATCCTGTAACAGATCATAACAAAACCCAACATGTCAGTATACGGGACACAGTCACACAGTGGCACCAGCGCAGCGGGCGACTCAACACGGAGACACCATGCAGGTCTAATGCCATTCATAACAGAACATGTGCCTCCGGCTATCTCTCCCAGTCTTGTCCTGTAATTTGCTACGCACGTTTCACACGATTCTCTTAGAGCCTTATCCCGCGCCCCGTAGGGGGGAAGGGGCCGAAACGGCCCCCCCCCCTGTCCTTTTCGGTCGATATCTCCTAAACGGCTGGAGATATCGCCACCAAACTTTCAGGACCCTTCCGGGCATCAATTTTACACATTGTGACCAAAAATTTTTCCAGAGGCTGTGATAGGTTGGCCACAAATGATGTCACAGTGACGTCATGTTCTGTCAAATTCGACCGAAAAAAGACCTTCGCGAGAAGACCTGTCAGGCCTACAGCTTTGAAGATACAGAAAAATGGTCAAGACATAAAAGGTGTAGAATTGACAGGGCTACAAAACTGCTATCTCGGATTTTTGAAATTTTTGAGTTTTGATCCCCAGAAATAAAAAAAACATTTTTTTGGATATATTAGCCAAAAAATCCAAAAAGTTTTTTGAGTTTCGAAAAAAACGGAATATATGTGATAGTACCTACCGTCTTCTATCTACATACCAAATTTCAGATCGATACCTCGTTTTTTGGCCAAGTTATAGCGAAAAAACTGTTCAAAAATGATGACGTCAAATTTTCAAACTCAATTTTTGGCAATTCTAGAACTCGTAGAGCAAAACAAAGACCACCATTAGACGACTCCCCGTGACAAGCTGCATCGAATGGATACCCATTTTATGCAAAAATATCAACTTTGAAATTTGACCTAATTTGACCTGACCTTGACCTGACCTTCACCAAAACGTGACCTAGGCTGGCCCCAAAGGCTGCCTAACCCACATAATCGCATTTGTCATGTAAAATGGACCATAAAACATGTATCACACGACACATTCATATTGTGACCCCCGGTGACCTGACCTCGCTGTGACCTGACCTGGTATCAGTGACCTCAGATAGCAAAGTATGTGTTTGACGAACAATATACCATCGATGGTTTTCAATAAATTACCAATTTACTCGATTTCACAGCACATTTCTTGAATTGCCTGTGAACGGTGAAAACCTGACCTTTGACCTGAGCTGTGACGTCATCGGTTTGACCTAATTCAATGAAATTTGGTCACAAGGTAGTTCCCGGGTAGGGCTATCAAACGCCGTTTGAATTTTGAAAATCGGCCGGTAACTTTCCAAGATCTTAGGGGGGGGGCGAAACGGCCCCCCCCCCCTACGGGTGGTAGGGTCCGCCGGTAGTCCTACGGGGCGCGGGTTATACCACCCAATATTATGTCCATATGCATATTAATACCAGTCTAGTCCAGATAACGTAGCTGCCCATCCGTTTGTCCGTCTGTCTGTCTGTTTGCATCGCATCTACACAATCGCCTGAATAAATAAGCCTGTCTTTGGATGCCTATTCTTCTGTAACGAGTTTGTTTCCATTTCCAGTGTCCCCGTGCCCGGATTACTATGTAAACCTCTATCAAATATCCATTTTCTGGGTTTATTGCGGTCTATCCAGATACACATAAAATCCGCCGTCACCGTCTTGCCGACTGACCTGCAGACCGCTGCCACCTCTGACTGGGTCAGGGCAGGGATGTCCGTGAGGGACCGGGTGTCTTGAAGATCCAGTGTATCCAGCTGGGAGCAGCCGTGGAGGGCGGACAGCACAGTGCCGCAAATGACGCCGGATCCGACACCGACGTCCTTCAAGCTGGTGAGGGCAGCCAGGAGGCGTCCTGTCGCCTCCGTTGTCACGGACAGTGACTCTGTAAAACATAAAAAAAGACACACATGTCGGTCTTAACCCTCGCCCGTATTGGTGTTTTTCCAGCCGCGAACGTATAAGGGGGGGGGGGGGTCCGTTGGACCCCCCTTGCCGTTTCGCCCCTGATCGAGCTAGAGCTTCGCGGAAAAAAACGAGCGTGTTGCCCGTGACGAGAGGAAGCCGGTGGTACCCAATTTTAAGGTCCTAAGTCATTGGTTGACCTTGCAGGTCAGGTCAATGACCCCAAAGGCGGGAAAATCGGGACCCGTTAGAACGTCGTAAAGTGTGGCTGCTGTGGGGTTTTTCGGGGTGCTGATCACGAATATCATGTTAGTTTTGATCACAGATGATGTCTTCATGTATTTAAGCCAGGTCGGGTCAGGTCAGGTCAGGTCAACCGGTAAGGGTATATTCGTAGTAGGTGGCAACCGCCTCTGACAGCTTCGTAACATGTTACGAAGGCACCAAAACTACTTCGTAAATGTTCATATGGTTGCTGAATTCGAATTCTGCTCCAAAAACTGGCCTAGAAACATGTAAAACTCGAAAAAGTGAACCGAGGTCATCAAAGGTCAATGACCTGACCTGACCTTCAGGTGACCTTGACACCCACCCTAATGCATGGGAGCAACATCATATCACATGTTTGAACGCTTGAAACCACGAAAAGACTGCAAACGCGCGGCTAAAGCGAGCCGACATACGCCGAATCGCGATTCCAGCCAAACATGGTCTCGAAAAGTAGGTCACAGGTCAAAGGTCATTTGGGTCAGGGTCATGAAATTTTCAGGATAGGTGTTAAATTGATGAACGCGAGGGTACTGAAAGTTTCGTCGCGATCAGCCGCTTTTTACGCGAGTTATTCGCGAAAAACCATGGGGGGGGGGTCCGTTCGACCCCCCCCCCTATACGGGCGAGGGTTAAAATGCATAAGCTGTCCAACAAAAGTAGACATAATAATTTTAGGTAGGTAATGTAGAAGCCGCACGTCGGTCTGGAAATCTATCTCCTGCGTCGGTGGCCAGTGTTAGGCTAAATAGGTATAGCTATTGTTACATGAGCAATTGTAAGCAGAGCCATGGTAACTATGTGTGTGAAGGAAATACACTCCCTCTCATATGCCATGATTAGGATATCTTAGCACTGATGCTTTCCTTATATTACTGCTCACCAATTATTGCCAGTCCTGTGACTGTGCGGGTCGCCAGGACAGCCAGCTGCTCCAGGAGTGTGTCCGTGCCTTGTTTGATACCGACATCCAGTCCAGACGTCGGCCATCGGGGGTGATACACCGGCGTTTCAGTCATCCCGGATCCTGTGGAGAGTGATACAATCAGCCGTAAACCCGCGCCGTGACGGGAGGGGGAGAGGAGGGGGTTTTCATAAAACAAGCGCATCTATTTTTTATATTTGCAGAAAATTGAGAGGATGTTTATCCGCCATTTCTCTATAGAAAGCCATTTTGACACTTTCAAACGTAGTTTTATCGGTTCCTATCGAAAACTGAATTGTTGACACAAGTGATCACAAGTGACACAAGTGATGACGCAAGTGATCCTAAATTTTACTTATGAGGTCGTATAAGATCGACGACGATATTCGACGATTCGACGACGAAAACTATTGAATTTTGATAGATAAGCAAACAATGGATCTATGCTAGCTCCTTGAACCTTGAAAATGTTGCGCTCAACAATACGGAATCACAAGTATGTAAGTTGACCGCCAGCTATGAAGCCGATCTCGGACCAATTCATGAAACTGATATTTTACTGGTCAAACTATCGTTCATCATTCGACGCGTCTCGACAAAACAAGGATCAGATGCTGGTAAAAGCACTGCCGTTTTGTGACAGTGATGCAGTTCAGGTGAATATGGCTGACCTACAGTACGGACCAGCGCGGCGATTTCTTATCTGAGCTAGCGTGACGTACGATAGTAACTAACGCGTTCCAACATCGCCCGTTAACCCTTCTCACCAGTGATGTCCAGTCTCTTCAGCGACTTGGGCAGCAGCCGCAGCCACTTGCCGGAGCTGTCCACGGGTGGGCTCACATCGAGACGCTCCAGAGCCTTCAGCGGCTCCAGCAGCGCCTCCAGCTGCCAGTCGCTGATGCCGGCTGGCAGCGTTAGCTCACGCAGACTGGAGGCGTTGGCACGAGCCAGCCGACGCAGGGCAGAGACTCTCAGCTTGAAGCCGCGCAGGTTAACCTTCTGCAGGGCGTGGCAGGTGGCCGCTGGAATAAAGCAACACCAGTCAGTGAAGAACTGATTGCTCATCATATGGACAAGCAATGACAGTTGCAGCGGGACAAAGCGTACCAGGTCGTGTGTAGCGCGTTTCACACGGTACTCACCGACCAGTCGGAGGTCGGTGTCCGTCTCAGCGGTCGGCGCCTGCAGTTCGGTCATCTTCGGCTGGTCCTGCACCTTCAATGCGAGCTGTAGGCTCGTGGCCGGCGCAGGGACTTTTCCACCGCGGGTTTTCTGATCGGTTAGCTCCCGCCGACAGTCGCCGACGATATCGTCGACGGCGGACCGCCACCGACGGCAGACTGTCGGCACCGACGGAACAAAAAGGAGCAGATGACATGCCAGCGGCGAGCTTCGGAATGAAAACTCGCATACAGGGAGCGTTTGCAACACTACCAAAACAAGTAGGTGATAGCTAATAACCACGTTGTGGTTTTTGGTGACCTTTCGCTTCTCTAGAAACCCTCCATCCACGTGCAGACTTCTGATCAGATTGTCCCAAAGCCGACCACTCCGCTGGCTAAGAAGAAACACCACATCGATTGTATGTTATTGTGAAACACGATACATGACCTCGCCAGTCGCCAGGGCACTCACCCCGCCTGGCGCGGAACATCTCCCAGCAGCCCATCTTGCTCAGCACCATCTTCAACAGCTCGTGGTCCAAGAGGCAAATGGCAGAAGCCCATCGCGGTGCAGCCTCTCGCACGTCGCCGCCCGCCAGTCCCGCCTCCTCCTCAGCTTGGGTTATGACGTCACATGTGCTGATGGCGCCACACTTGTCACAAGTGTCGCCCTTCGGTGAAGCCACCTCCTCGCCGTCACTGTGTTGAGATGACGTCAGTGTGACGTGGTGTGACGTCATCAGAGCTCTCAGGTCGATCATAAGACAATAATTTCCAGAAGTCTCCACTTCCAAGACAGTACCGTACCATCGATCTGTGAAAGCCCATCTAGTGTCCCCTCCCCCCAATCCCTGTCCCATCCAGCAGCCTGCTGCCTCACAGTCACTCACAGACAAGTTGTCTACAAAACCAAGTTGTCTCTTACAAACTGTCTAGTGTCTAGACAACCGGTTTGGGTCTTATATCCCGCGAGTTGCTGGGGGGGGGGGCGTTAAACGCCCCCACTTTTTTCGCCGGGCCATAGCATAAAAACGGCGCGCCGCAGGCGCGCCAAATTTTGGGTACCTGTAGGGAATTGATTGAAGTTTATTGTGACAAAGTTTCAAAAAAATCGGTCGGAAAATTTTTGAGATATCGAGGTTTTAGTGACGTCATGATTTTTGAATTTTCGACCAAAAACGGCGTATGTTCAATAAATCATATAAAATCACAGAATAGACATACAGACATGCCGTAAACGCCATTAGACTGCCAATACCATGAACAATCAAATGGCTATCTTCCATTATTGATTATCGTTCCGCATTTTCCAAAATCTTGAACTGAATCTTGACAATTTCTCGTGACTACTTCACGACTATGATACATGCATTTCTTAAATTAAGCTTTTTTAGCCAAACACGTACACATATGATAAAATGAATGTCACCATCGTGTTCTACGCCCCAAATTACCCCTAAAACATGTGTCACGGGCTGCGAATATCAGTTTTGATTTTCGGGGATATGTGCCTACCCGGTTGACCTGACCTTGACCCTGACCTATGCTTGACTGACCCCTACATGGAGCTGACACTCTTGTAGGCCTTATACGATGGATTGTGCACCATTTTGACAGAGTTTATGACGAGAAGCGCCCATTGCAAAGTCCTGAAGTCCATGCTACTGAAAGGCCGATTTCAGGTGTTTGACCTGACCTTGACCCGACCTGTGACCTCAAAAGTCAACTTTAAAGTACTCATCTGAAGCGTCTCGTCGCGCTCTTTCGTTTGCCGCCTCGTGCGTTTCGCTGCGCCTATTGGTTCTCGAGTTATCGGCTGGGGGCGTTTAACGCCCCCCCCCCCCCCCAGCAAACGGTGGGTGGCGAAATACCCCAGCAACTGCCGGGATATGTAGACAAACTGTCCATAAAACCGGGTCAATATCTACAGACAAACTGTCTACACAACTGGGTTGACTCTTACAAACGAGCTCTCTACATATCCGGGTTGACTCTTACAAACTGTCTACTCGTACACAACCAGTTTGACTCTTACAAACTATTCACAATCCCTTGCAGTCAAAACCGACTAACACAACCCCCTAACGTCATCCCAACGACTAACCCCCAGTGCCACTGCCACCCCTGCTGCCTCTCAGTCTCACCTCTGCGAACGGTCGGATGGCGCCGCTCGCCGGCGGACCTCCTGCCGCAGCTCCTCCACGACGACCTGGCGAGTGGTGCGCTCCTCGAGCACAGCCTGCCGCAGGCGGACCACCTCTTCACGTAGATGGACCACCTCCTGACGCAGTGTGGCGTTGTCTCCCTGCAGTGTGGCGTTGTCTCTCTTCAGTGCGGCGCTGTCTCCCTTCAGTGTGGCGTTGTTTCCCTT
Organism: Amphibalanus amphitrite; assembly: GCF_019059575.1. Lineage (NCBI taxonomy): Eukaryota > Metazoa > Arthropoda > Thecostraca > Balanomorpha > Balanidae > Amphibalanus > Amphibalanus amphitrite. Next base: position 266,098 of record NW_024882030.1, read on the forward strand.
CAGTGTGGCCACTTCTCCCTCCAGTCCGACCACTTGTTCACTCAGGTGGTCGCAGTTTTTCTTCAGAGTGGTCAGTTCCCCATCCAAACGGACAATGTCCTCTTGATGGCGATGTGTCATTTCCTCCTTCAGAAGTGCCATCTGTTCTTTCATCTGGATAACCTCCTCTTGGAGCTGCCTGGGCTCCATATCTAAAACAGAGAACGTACGGTATATAAGACTGAGAGAACGGTTTCACCTTGAAACAGTCTAATGGCCTTAACGACATGTGTCTAAGGCTTGTGGTAACCACGTGTGTCGCCGGCCGGCACGGGAGTTCCCGGCGCAGACCGATTCGCGCGCCGACTTGTGACGTCGCTACCCCGCCCCGGCGCTGGGGGGGCGGCCCAGGACGTGTCTGTTCGTGAACTTTGTCCCATCACGATGCGACCGCGTGGCTGCGGCCTGCGCTGCCGCAGTGCGTCGGCCAGTGACCAATCCGCGCTCCGATCGGCAGCCACGTGGTGTCCGAGTGCTTCTGCGCATGTCTGGGCCCGGCCCGCTGCGTCGGGCCGCGCGCTCCCAGGGACTTCTGGCCGAGCTCTTGGCCCGAGCAGACGCGTCACGTCTGGCTCCGCGATTTGGCCCGTTCTGTCCGGGATTTATAACTTAGATTAGGCAGGGCATATTTGGCAAACTTGGATTTCATTCTCGTCTCTTCGTCGCTCCATTGTCTGATTCGCTGTTTTGGTTTTTGACTTCGTTTTGGTAATTTAAATATAACAACCCGCTCTTTTGATTAATTCTTTTACTTGGGGCCGTTTGGATCGAACTGATTGAATTTTTGGAACACGCACCAGGTTGATATTCTCCATTTCTGATTACCGTAAAATCCAGTCACTGATATGTGGTGAACAGCCCCACAGCACCACATATTGGTGACCCCCGACGTGATTCTTGTTCGATTTTTTCCATACTTCCGGGTTGTCGCCTCCGCTCATTCCCGAATCAATTATTTCATTTTATTCCCCCACATGGATTGCTATTCCGTCGCTCCACAGTGGCTTCTGCGCCACTTTTCCATGATGGTTTCTGTGCCATCTCTCCGCCGTGTGATTAGTTAGGCATTTATCTTCTCGGTGATTTTATTTCGGCGTTCCATTGGCTCTTTCGGATTTTGCACTCGGTGTTTTAAATTTTAATTGTTCAGTGCATTGCAAACACCGGCTATACTTTTAACGATCATGACGAACGAGGGCACGATGGAACCCGCTCATGCTGAGCCGGTCCATCATGTCTCGATCAAGCCGCCGGTTTTTATGGACACCGCGGTTGACGGCTGGTTTGCTATTATGGACGCCCAATTTAACATTGCCAAAATCACCAACTCGCAGACCAAATTCTACCACGTTCTCTCTGCCCTGCCTCCGGAAACCATCTCGCACATTCCGCGTGCTGTCTTGAGCAACAAAAATTTCTCTGAGCTACAGACAGCCGTCACTGACATGTACGAAAAGACAAAGCCAGAGATGTTTGAGAAACTGATCAGCAAAACGCGTCTGACGGGCCGCCCCTCACTCTTTCTAAGCGAGCTCAGAGAGGTAGCCGACAAGGTTGGTGTCGGAGACGATCTCGTTCGGCACAAATTTATCCAGTCGCTACCTACAGGCATTGCTACGGCCCTGGCTTCTCAGCGCGAGCTCTCATTGTCGCAGTTGGGCAAACTCGCGGACGAACTGATGCCTCTTGTGCAAAACTCAGCTGCTAACATGGTTCACTGTCAGGATCAGGACCCACAGTCTGACTCACAGGCGTTCCTTGTGGCTCAGCAGCACCCAAGGTACCACAGGGCCACTCAGCCGCAGAGCCGAGCCGCCACACACTCCCCTGCTCGTGATGCTCGTGATTCAAGGGCATCTCTCGGTCTCACGCCGTTCCATCCTGACCAGAAGCCGAAAGTATGCCGTGCTCACCTGTTTTTCGGCAGCCGAGCACGCACTTGCAAGCCATGGTGTCACTGGCCCGACAAAGCTGCTGATCTGACCATGCAGCCGTCCTCACGAGCTGCATCTCCCTCCCGTGCAGTCTCAGAGTCGGGAAACGAGAGGAGCAGGCCGTAAACGCAGCCCTCGGCCTGCCGCTCCTTAGGGTCACAGCCAAGGTGAATGATCAGCCCCTGAAATTCATCGTGGATACTGGCGCTGGTGTATCCCTGGTTCCACCCTCCTATGTGAATGGAACTCTAATTCACCCGTCCGCCGTCTCGATCACGACTACCAGCGGGCAGCCACTGCGCGTGCATGGCGAGGCCACTCTCGATATTGTCCTCCCCACACTCCGACGCAGTTACACATGGACATTTGTAGTGGCTGAAGTGACAGAGCCGCTACTCGGTAACGATTTTCTCGCTCACAACTCGTTGGTTGTCGATTGTGGTTCACAAGTTCTCCGCGACTCCACCACTCTGCTCTCTGCTCCCGGTGTACCGACGACCGGGCAGTCTGTTCATCTGGTGATAAACGATCTCGCTCAGGTGCCTGAGGCAGTGCGGCCCATCCTCGAGGATCACCCCGCTGTTCTCAGCCCTAACCAGCCGGACTACACAGACTCGCCAATCAAAACCACTCACTTCATCGACACCGGCAGCGCTCCACCCACGTTCGCCAGCCCACGCAAGCTGCCGCCCGACAAACTAACCGCAGCAAAGCAAGCACTCGATGTGCTGCTCAAAACAGGAGTGATTCGTCCGTCTAGGTCCCCGTGGGCCTCACCCATCCACATGGTTCCGAAGAGTACCCCTGGTGAGTGGCGTGTCACCGGTGATTACCGCGCGCTCAACGCCGTAACCAAACCGGACCGCTACCCACTGCCGCACATTCAGAGCCTCTCAACCAAGCTCCACAACGCTCAGTGGTTCAGCAAAATCGATCTGCTCCGTGCATATCACCAGGTGCCTATGAACCCCGCTGACTCAGAGAAGACGGCCGTCACCACGCCCTTCGGCTTGTACGAATACACCTTCATTCCAATGGGGCTTCGCAACGCAGGTGCCACATTCCAGAGGGTCATGGACGGCATCTTCCGAGACGTGCCGTGCGTATTCGTCTATCTCGACGATATTCTGGTATTTTCCGAGAACCAGGAGCAGCACGAGAAAGATCTGCGCCTCGTGTTCAGCAAGCTGGCTGAGCACAAGCTTCGCATCTCACTGGAGAAATGCGAGTTCATGAAAAGGTCGCTCGTTTTCCTCGGTCATGACGTCACCAGCACAGGTGTCACACCTCCCAAGGCCAGAGTGAAGGAGATTCTGGACCTCCCTCTACCGCATGACTCAGAGTCACTGCGTCGCTATCTGGGACTTATCGGCTTCTACCGGCGTATGATTCCGCGATTCGCCGATGTCACGTTCCAACTGACCGAACTGATTCGACTCAACCCAAAAAGCAAAGAACTGGCGTGGACAGAGGAACAGACTCAGGCGTTCAGTGACAGTAAAGCGGCGCTGGCCGGCGCCTGCACTCTTCCACACCCAGTGCCACACTGCGAGCAGTACGAGCTCGTTACTGACGCATCACAAGTCGCGGTGGGTGCCGCGCTCCATCAGATTGTGGACGGAGTACCCGTTCCCATTGGATTCTTCTCACGGAAGCTCAGTCAGGCCCAACAGAAGTACGCCGCGTATGACAGAGAGCTACTCGCGGCTTATCTGGCCACACTCCACTTTCGTGACATGATCGAAGGCCGCCACGTTACCCTGCGAACGGACCACAAGCCACTCGTGCGCGCTTTTCACAGCCCGCACACGGCTAAGTCTGACCGCCAACAGCGCCACTGGTGTGTCGTCACGGAATACATCACGGAGGTCTCGTACATTCGTGGCAGTGACAACGTGGTGGCGGACTGCCTCAGTCGCCCGGTAAATGCAGTGTCCCTCGATGCATGTGACCTCCATTATATCGCGGTGGCTCAGAAACAGGAAAAGGAGAGAGACGCCGACAGTGCCGATTCAGAGCACCAGGATTCCGAGTCAGGTCCAGGATCGCGCTCAAACCCGCAGGACACCTCCCGATTGGAGCCAGTAACACTGTCTGGCGACATCACAGTCCTGTGTGAAAACTCTGGACCACATCCACGCCCGTACGTACCAGAGGCATGCAGGCGCGCCGTGTTTGATCGTTTCCACGGCCTGTCACACCCGGGTAAGAAAGGCACCACCCGCCTCATCAGCTCACGCTATTTCTGGCGTGACATGCGCCGCGACATTGCTCGATGGGTGAAGGAGTGTGAAGCATGCCAGGAAGCCAAGGTACACAGGCACACTCGTTCTCCGCCCGGTCGATTCGATGTGCCCTCACAGCGGTTCGAAACTGTACATATAGACATAGTCGGGCCGCTGCCCCCGTCAGTACCTCACGGGCACCCCTTCACCGCACCATTTCGTTATTTGTTGACATGCATCGATCGCGCCACGCGTTGGGTCGAGGCCGTGCCGTTGGTCTCGATCACCGCGGAAAGTGTAGCCTCTGCTTTCCTCGACACTTGGGTGTCCCGGTTCGGAGTGCCACTGCATGTAGTCACGGACCGCGGTTCCCAATTCGAATCAGAACTGTTTTCACACTTGTCTTCAATGATAGGTTTCCATCGCCTCCGAACCACTGCTTATCATCCGACGTGCAATGGAATGGTGGAACGGGTCCACCGAACGCTCAAAGCCGCGATCAGGGCGCGCCGGCAAGAGTGGCTGCGCGCGCTACCAGTAGTTATGCTAGGTATAAGAGCTATGCCAGCAGAGTCGGGTTTTTCGGCATTCACTGCCGTCACAGGCGCGCAGGTGCTGTTTCCCCGCTGCGCCGTCGAAAAGGTCCCTGTCGGGACAAAGTACGTCCAAGAACTGGCAAAGCGTATGTCAGAAATCGATTTCGTCACACTCTCACAGGGCTCGAACCACGCCCGCACACCACCGACGCACGTGCCACCCGATCTCATGACATGCACACACGTGTGGGTACGCGTTGACCGCGTGCGGCACTCTCTGGAGTCCCCGTACCGCGGCCCCATGCGAGTCATCAGACGCAGCCCTAAAGTGTTCACGTTGGAGCTGCCGACTGGCGCCCACGACACTGTAAGCGTTGACAGACTCAAACCGGCACACATGCCGCCACCTGAGGACACGCTTGGTCCGAGCAGTACCGAGCCTACGGCTCCGGAGCAGCGGCCGTCACCGTCGACCTCGCTCGGGCCCCTCGCCACTGGGGCGCCCGACGAGCCGACACAGACGCCGACGACTACAAGACCGTCCAGCAAGAGGACTTCAAGACCTGGAGTGACGTCTTCCGCATCGCCGGCCGAGGACGACAAGCCGTCCGCGGCTGCGCCGGTGCACACCCGCAGCGGCCGCCGCGTGCAGTTCCGGCCGCAACCGGACTTCAGATACTTTTAAGTGCGCCCGCGTAGGTACGTGCGTTCGAGGACGATCCTGATCGCGTGGTGCCGACAGTGAAGTGATAACTGCGTCGCGCGGTGTAGTGATTCTTGCGTCGCGCAGGACCGTGCAGTGACAATTGCGTTGCGCCGTACCGTGTAGTGATTATTGCGTCGCGCAGTGAAGTGTCGATCGCGTCGCGCACCGAGTGATGTGAAAAGTGATTGTTTTGGCTTATCGTGTATGCGCTCCGCGCTGAGGCGGTGAGTACTGTGGTAACCACGTGTGTCGCCGGCCGGCACGGGAGTTCCCGGCGCAGACCGATTCGCGCGCCGACTTGTGACGTCGCTACCCCGCCCCGGCGCTGGGGGGGCGGCCCAGGACGTGTCTGTTCGTGAACTTTGTCCCATCACGATGCGACCGCGTGGCTGCGGCCTGCGCTGCCGCAGTGCGTCGGCCAGTGACCAATCCGCGCTCCGATCGGCAGCCACGTGGTGTCCGAGTGCTTCTGCGCATGTCTGGGCCCGGCCCGCTGCGTCGGGCCGCGCGCTCCCAGGGACTTCTGGCCGAGCTCTTGGCCCGAGCAGACGCGTCACGTCTGGCTCCGCGATTTGGCCCGTTCTGTCCGGGATTTATAACTTAGATTAGGCAGGGCATATTTGGCAAACTTGGATTTCATTCTCGTCTCTTCGTCGCTCCATTGTCTGATTCGCTGTTTTGGTTTTTGACTTCGTTTTGGTAATTTAAATATAACAACCCGCTCTTTTGATTAATTCTTTTACTTGGGGCCGTTTGGATCGAACTGATTGAATTTTTGGAACACGCACCAGGTTGATATTCTCCATTTCTGATTACCGTAAAATACAGTCACTGATATGTGGTGAACAGCCCCACAGCACCACAGGCTATTCTGTGAGTTTGACTTTTTAACACATACCGTTGTTGGTCGGAAACTCAGGAGTCATGACGTCACTAAAACCTCAATCTTAATTTTCCCCACCAATTTGTTTGAAATTTCATCGCAATGAACTTCAATGGAATTCCTACATGCAACCAGAATTTGGCGCTTCTGCGACGCGGCCGTTTTTTTAAGCGCGGCGAAAAAAGTGGGGGGTTAAAGGGACTATCCCACCTTCAAAAAAGTCCCGTTTAGGATTCGGAAATGTTACTCAGGGTATTGTGACGAATTCTGCAAGTTATTACGCATTTTCATACTATACTTTTTAAGATATTTCGACTTTTATATTTAATCGTGACGTCATTTAGATCGGATCTGTGACGTCATGAAGGATTTACTTCATGCCAATGAGGGGGAAAATTTGGCAGCAAATATATTTGCTTTCAAATATGACGCGGCTCATACAATAACAAAAGTGTCTCTGATTTGGCATTTTGTAGTTGGCAATATGATACCTTACTGATGCCTAGTCAATGTAAGTTTGTTGGACTTCCTGCACATAAAATTCAAATACTAACACCACAATTCACATAGGAAAGGAGCATATTTTCACCATTACTTTTAACATGTTTGTGTCAATTTTAGATACAAAGTGAACAAGTCTGAAATCTGGATGAAAATAACAAACAATCTTTCCTGACCTAACCTTACCTACTTTCCTAAAATGTTTGTAATACTAACCTAAAGCCTCCATGCCAGATGCCTACAACCTACAAACCTTGCAACCAGCGTAATACATAACACCTCACAAGCTATTCCATTCCGAACCTATTGATTAGGATCTTTGGTATGCTTTTACTCATTTCATCTTAGCTTGCTATCATGCAGGTCTCAAAAGAAATGTTTTGTTTTTCCTTCTTAGCTGTTGAAATTTCTTTAAAGCCAACAAAACACACCATGCAGTAAGCACATGACAGAGGTCTCTGTCACTGCATGAGGAAACTCGCAATGCTGCTTGCAGGGTGTTGACAGAAAGTGATCAGTAAGTTATGAGTTTTGCATACTACTATATTTTTTTTTGTATACAAGGAGTTTGTCAGAGATTGAACATGTCAACACACACACATGTTCAACACACACACACAGCAATAACACACACACACACACACACACACACTACACAACATCGTACCCGATTGCTGCTGCCCGGGGCCCGGACACCTGGTGACTATGTCCGGAGGGCTGCTCGGCGGGCTGCTGGCGGGGCCGTCGTGACCTGTGGCCAGGTGGTTTTACTTTGCACTTAATTTTCGTGTTAATATTTCCTTTTTTGTGTGTTTTTTGTGCTTATGTTTTGTGGGAAAGGCGCTTTGATTTAAGCATTTTGCTTTCGCGCCGATCCGCGATTATTTTCGCCGATATTTTTTGTTCGTGGTTACCAAAATACACTGAATGAATGAAATGAATGAATGTCTCAGCATCATATTTGAATACTGACAATTATATACACGAGCATTGGCCCATCAATTGAAACTTGAGAAGTAGATAAGTGCGTAACAAAATGGGTTCATGAAGAGTAAATTGCCTATATAAAACATGCAATGTTCACTATATAACATACTGCATAAAAAACGTAGCCTGCTCCATAAAAATGTAGTCTGTTGACTGTTATGTCATGCCATGTCATGTCATTTTTGCGCCTATGGTCAAAGCCGCTTCTTCAATTTGCTTCTTCATTCAGTGCAGGGATGCAGCCAAGGGGGTGTTCATGTCCCACGGGTGTCATGGTCTCCCCCTGAAGGTGAAAAATAAAATAAAATAAAATAAAATAAAAATTAATTAAAATTAAAACAAATTAAATTAAAACAGCTGCACCACACCCCCAAAAATAGTGGGCCAAATCCGAGGAGTTTTCCTTTTGAAGGGGGTACGACACTAGGCCCCGACCTGTGGCCCCTCCCTCAGCAAAATCTTGCCTACGGTCCAATAATTTGTGTCTATGCTATATTTCTCTGACTATTCTATACAGGAGCTATGCAATCCTGTTTTATTTCTAGGTTCATGCTATTCTGAGGTGAAACATTTTACTGGCGTGGTGGCACTTTGTCAGTGTGGGGTGAGGTAGGTGTGGCTGTGATGTGGCTGACCCTGTCGGGTACCACTCCCCCTGACCCGCCCGCGCGTCCCGTCAGGTTGCCGTGTGGCGCGGCGCTCCGTCAGCTGCTGCGCCGGGGTTAGCGGCGCTCAGCAGCTATCAGCTGACACGGCGCGCCGTGCTCGATCGCCGCGGCGCATGTGCCGCTGCGCGACGCGCCGGGCGCCGACGGCCGTCGTCTGGCAGCAACAGCGCTGCCAGTGACTCGCTCTGCTGCTGCAGAAGCTGGACAAGGATCGTAGAATCGTGGCGTTCCATCCGTAAAAGTCGATCCCAGGCGGCCTAGTCGGAGAACAGGCCTAGTCGCCGGGCTGTCAGCCACCGAATAGCAACTGGCGCATCGCAACTCGGAGCTGGCCGCCCCGCCGAGGCTGAGCACACCACACCCTGGAGGACCTGCGCGCGCGCCGAGCTGGAGCAGGAGAGCGGGAGACGCGCGGCTGACCTGCGCCTCGAGCAGGGGCGCGCGCGGCTGGTCGAACAGGCGCGCAGGTGCTGCGGCGACTCGAGAAACAGGCTGAGTGTGAGGTGTCCTCCAGTCAGCAGGCCGCCGCTCAGATGCAGATTCTCAGGCTCACTGCCAGACTGTGGGGCGGCGCGCGCCACGCCACTTCAGCACGAGCCTGTGATCTTGTAAACTGTGAACACTGCCAGTTCGGAATTAAAAGAGTAAAATCAGTGAACGTTCACTTCGGCTTCATCGACGAGAGCAGCCATCCATGCGCGGCGCGCGCCGCCCCCGGCCGCCGCCGCCGTCGCGGCTGCTGTGCGGCAACACGTTCTGTTGCCGGTTCAAGTGTGCTGAGATCTTCGTCTGTCTCAGCAAAGTGTATGATGGGGCGGCCCGCGACCCGGCGGTGTTTTTCGCGACGCTGCCGGCCTTGCAGAACGGTGTGCCGGTGGCTGATTGCGGCCCGGCGGCCGGCCGTCCGGGACCCGCGCGCTCACCACGTCCTGTCCTGCTGTGATCAAACTGTGAACTCGGCGCGACACGACTGGCGAGCGCCGAGTGTGTGTTTATGTATCTATACGTGTGTGGAGAGGGGCGGCGGCAGTGGCCTGCCGCGCCACGCCGCCCGGGGAGTGTCCGCCGCGTATTTTGTGTGCTGTAGCCGTCCCTCGGTCCTCGCTCGATGTGCCGGCCGCCAGTGACGCTGCCTGCAGGACTGACGGGCGACGGCGGCCGGCTGGTATTCAGCTGTGCCCGGGTCGTTGGCGTCTGCCACCAACCGAGAACGGACCTGTGAACCGTGGCCAATTGCCGCAGACGCTGCCCTCTTAATGAATGTTGCTCGCCGTCGTGGACTCCACGAATCCCATGACACTGTCGTTCCCTTCACCAGCTAGGAGAGATACCGCAAACGTGTTGTTCGTTTCATTGAGCTGCGCACCATTGAGTGCGCCGAGAGCGCACCATTGAGTGCGCCGAGACTGACGTTATTTATCTGAATATTAATATATCCCTAAAATTATGTGCCACTTTCAATGAAAGCATACAAGTTCAAGTTCATTTATTCACGTTAATCCGCCTTCGCGGCTTTTCATCAACGCATGTCAATTAGCATAAAAACAAGTAGGCATGGGTAAAATACAGGCACACGATCATTCGTACACATCGTTAGAACAGTTGGTATGTAGGTTGTGGGTATCATGAGATCACTATGACTGTTTGCGTAGCATATGAGTTAAGGCGTAACAGGCTGTGGCGGCGGCCTGTTACGCCCTGTGTTTTGCGCATCCGCAAAACACAGGGTACGCATGAAAACTCATTCGATTTCTGTATATAAGAAACGAGACAGAGACGGGAAGGAATGTCACACCCGGGTGGCCGCAGGCGGCGCCCACACACTGGTTCCACTAAATCGTAGAACCACCGTCAACGCAATAAAATGGATATTAGATATCACAAAAACAAACGGCGCGGGCAGCTCGTGGCGGCGCAGTCGCCGGTCTCTCATCGCTGCACCACATTGAACATGTCGCGCACTGTGTTGGCTAGTTTGGATAACAGCCGCTGGGCGTCGCTGCTGTTGCGCGCCCGCCGGCCGAGCGCAGAGTGCCGGCGTGCGTCTCCAGGCGCCGCTGCAGGGCGCGGAACCGGAGCCAGCCGGTGGGCGGCACCTGGCCAGCGTGCGCGCCGCACGCCGTCAGCAGCAGGCCCAGCTTGTCCAAACAACTGCAGCTTGGCCTCGGAGCGGGCCCACTCGGAGCGCTGCGAGTCGGCCGCCGCTGCTGCGGGCGGCTCGCCCTCGGCACGGTTCTCGCGCTGTTTCTGCTGAATCTCCGAGACCAGTTGAGCGCTGATGGACGGGGTCAGGGACGCCGGCGGCTGCGGCCGCGAGCGCTGCCCGGTCCTTAGTCGCGTCACCAGGTCGTCGCTGCGCTTGGCGCGCTCGGAGAGGTTCGAGTACTCGGCGCGGCGCTGCGTGCGCGGACTGGGCACCGGGTGGCCGGCGGTATCACGGGACCGCCGCTCGACAACTGGTCCCTCAGGCCCGGCGGCGTCGGCGGGAACGTCGGGTCGACGATAAAGTCGGCCTCGATGTCGTCAGGAGGCGGCAGTTCCATCGGCGGCGGGGGAAACCCCAGCTCGGCAGGTTTCAGTTTCTGGCGCGAAGACGGCCGGCGCCGGTCGGTCGCCGACTCCGCGCCGGCCCCGTCCCCGCCGCGCCGGCAAACACTAGCGGACTGAGCCGCGACAGCCGCGGTCTCTGAAACTCACTGTTGGACGAGTTGGACCGCACCATGGCTGAGGGCTTCTTGGCGGCGGCGGCGGAAGCCGGCGGCCGCACGCCCTCTGCTTTCGTGTGACTGCGCAGCGCGCGGGCCTCGCCTGCCGCTCCCGCGGCCGCCTCGCCACCCTCCGCACTGCCGCGCAAACCGCTCTCCCGCAGCGAGTCCAGGAAGGCGCCGATGTGCGCGCCTTTGGGCAGCGTACCGTACAGTATGTCTAAAAAGAATGTACCGTCGCCACTACGTGGCGCTGGTGTCGCGAGCCGGTAGTTGGCTGAATCCGCACCAGACCACACATTCCCAAGCGCTAAGGTGACAGCTGCTCAGCGGCCGGTAGTAGCGTAAGCCCGAACCTTCGTGACACGACCCCGGGGGGGGGGGGAGGGGATCGGGCGGGGCAGCGCGTGTAGGGAGGGGTGCTCCGGTGGGCTGGCAGTTGTCGCGGCCAAAAGTCAAGGAGTCACACACCAAGCGAACGGACGCTGATGTGGGTTCGTGGGGATCGTGAACTTGTGTGTGGTAGGTGCGTCTTGCGATGCACGGGTGATACGCCATGGGTCTAAGCCAAATGATTCAGGGGAGAGCTGAAGAAAAACACCTGGTCAACTACGGCGAATAATGGTGCTGAAAAATGGAAAGTATGGGTCAATGCAAGCATTCATGATTATAAACAACTTTTCTGAGGACGCAAAGGCCAGCATTGAATAACTATATCCGGATCGAAATTAGCAGTGATTTATAATTACATGCCAAACTAATAGCGCTGCAAAACCCACCTAGTAAATTGTCAAGTCGGATTCATACCGACTTGAATTAAACTATCCTAAATTAGATTGTTAATTAACTTTCTAACACTGACGTTCTTTATCATATGATAAGCATGGGGTTAACCAAGATTCAGCATCTTCCGCGCTCAAACAATCACCCGTAAGGTTAGAACACTAATGGCCAGGGAAAAACAAGGTCGGGATTTGATTAACCTCGCAAAATGGTCACATGGGAAGGCGGCTCGGTGGTATTACGTTTGTCATGCTCAGCCGCGCCAAATAGTAGAAATATGCACAGTGTATACACAAAATATATACATTTTTCCGGGCAAGACCATTGTGAGGCCCTAGGGTCAGCTTATAAGACAAAACCCTTTTAGCTCATCTGTTTTTCGTCAATAACTCCCGATCAACTAAAGCTACCGAGTCGATAAAGCCACTAATGGACATGGAAAGACCTGCCAAATCGATTGATATGCAATATGACCTCCTTTGACCAGCTTCGTGACCTGACGGGCTGTGACCTGACCTTGACCCAAAGTTAACACCTTAAGTTGATCTCACCCGAAGAAAAAGTATACCATTCGACACGCCTGAGCTAGACAAACACGACGCGGCTAAAATCGCGGATCTGCGATCATTTTAAGCGAAGTTATTTACCAAAAACTGAACCTGTGCCTTGGACCACTTGACCTGACCTCAGAAGTCATCGGCTGACCCTAGTCCTTAAAATCGGAGACCAATCGCTGCATTTCGTAACGACGGACACGATCGTTTCTTTCGTGAGGCTCTAGTAGGGGCGAATCGGCGAAGGGGGTTGTTCCCTCAGTTCCAACCCCCCCCCCCAACGCCCCCTCGGTATTCAGAAAACCTGAAACCTGGTGAGGGTTAAAACGTTGCTCCTGAACGAGGAAGAAATGTAAAAGTCAAAGCTCTATAGACGTCCTGTAAAAATGGCCATAATAAATAAATTGGTTAGAGATAAGATGCTTTTTGAACGACTTTTTTCATATAAAATCGGGTGCTGGGACCAATCTCATGAACGCTTTAGAATGGACAGGGCGTCACTGGCTTATGTTTCGGTGCAGAAAACGGCTATTAAATGCAAAATGGTTTTCACGCATTTCAGTCAATTGTATATTAAAGGGACACTCCCACCTTAACATTAGTTTTGAGTTGAGATAGCCAAATTGGTGGCCATGGCCTGCAAATACCGGTTTGGGCACTCACAACATCGACAAATGCTTTAATTCGGATATATGGAATTTCAAACTTGCAGTTTTCGGATTCTAAGGGGCTAGTGCATTGGTATGCCCCCTTAGAATTTGTGACGTCAGCGGAGATCTAACGATTTTTAAATCTTTTACTAAAACGTTTGGTAGCACGCGGTGGTATATGCTGCTTTGCGCGCAACAAATGCCGCACTTTCAAATAAAGTCGCTAGGAACAGCGGAGATCCCAAAAAGTAAACAAAAGTAAAAGTCTAATATCTTGAAAACCGGTGAATATTTTTCGATGAAATTTGGTAGATATTCGTTTTCGCTCTTTCTGAACCGAGCGACATCACTTTCGTGCCAATTCATTAACTTTTTTGAAGGTGGGAGGGTCCCTTTAACGGTCCTAGTGGCCGAACTAAAAAAGTTCGGTAGCGTTTTGCATCTGTTACGCCCTAAGAAACTACACCATCTGTTGAAGTGCAGGGCGGCCTTATTTGAATGGGAGGGCGCATTATGCATCAATCGTGTGCTTCCGTTTGTTTTGGACTGCATTTTACCACATCCACTGCTGTGGTAAAATGCAGTGAATACGACATCATCTAATGCCGTGAATACGACAGCATTTCATTTATAAGATTGGGACAATGGAGTCGCGCCCCGCGAGCTCGGTTTTCCGCTCGGCCGCTACGGGCTGAGGAAGTCGATCTTCGCCTGAGGGCAGGACGGAGGTCAGCGAGGGAGCGCGGGGTCAGCCAGGTATCGCCCAGTGCCGAGCGAGTGCCGCTCCCTCCCCTCTCTTCCCCTCTTCTCCCCTCCCCACCTCGGTATAGATGGGGAGGGACCGAACTGCCAATGACATGCGAGCGGTCAAGGCCGCTCGCGCAGCAGCGACCCTGGCGGCCGGGTGCCGCAACTGGGATTCAGCCAAGTTACCGATTCGCCTCCTGTGGGAGAGCCAAACCAGGGGACATACTTTTTAGATATACTGTACCGCATGAAGGACTCGTTGACGTGGTGCTCCTCCAGCGGCGCCACCTGCCGTTCGTCCTGCTCGTCGTCGGGGACGCCTGCTCGGGTCATCAGCAGCGGCCGGTACCTTCGGCAGCGGCTCCTCTGCAGGGGCCTCCTCCAGCTCGGAGTTTTGACAGCTCGGAGCGCTGCGAGCTCAGTTTGCGCGGCGGCTGCGCCGGCGACGCCCTCCGAGTCCTCGGCCACCTCCTCCGTGTACGAGCTGTCCCGCAACGAGCTGTGGCGTGCACAGGGGGCGGGGACGGGGAACGGTCAGAGCTGGGGCGTGCACAGGAGGGGTTTGGACACGGTCAGAGCTGGGGTATATGCGGGAGGGCGGGGGGCGTGGACTATCGCAACTGCACCAATCGAAAATGCGACCGAGTCATATCCATACCCTTGAAACAAAAAGTTATAGAATTGTGACGTTACACTCAAAACACGACAAAGTATATCTCTACTCTAGTCTCTATGCTTTAACCCTCGCCTGCACATGCCATTTTCCCATCCTAGAACGCACATTGGGGGGGGCGGTTGCCACCCCCCCCCCGCGCCATTTCGTTCCTGTTGGAGATAGAGCTTCGCGGTAAGGACCAAAACGATTTTTTGGGAAGAGACGAATCCAATGATACCCAGTTTTACCTTCTCAGGTCAGTCATTGACCTTCCAGGTCAGGTCAAACTAAAAAATGTTGCTTTTTGTGGCCACCGTTGGAATATCACGTGCTGTGCCCATCATATACTGAGTTTGTGGTGCCAAGCCAGCTAAAACAGCTCTTTGTCACACTATCCGACTAGATTTTTACTGGTTGTGACCATTTCAGGTCAAGTTAGGTCAAGGTCAATGATATGTGTTTGTCTGTGTGTGTCTGTGTGTATACTGATGTGTGCACAGAATGGTTTGTGTGTCCCTATTACATGGCATCATAAACTGAGAAGCTTTTACCAAAAAATGCAGCAAAAAAACTTCACTTAACCCTCGCCCATGTAGGGGGGGGGGTTGGTGCAACCCCCCCCCTAAGGTTTTTCGGAAATAGTGCAAAAACGGCGGCGCGCAGCGCCGCCAAATTTTGGGTACCTTATGGGGCAAACCTTGCGCATCTTTTGATAAAAAAAATTTGACCGGGTCATGTCAGGTCACGGAGTTATGACGTCACAAAGGGAACAGCCTCCGGACGGATTTTCACAAACTGAGTGCCAACGCCCGAGGTTTCCTGCCGGTGTTACGGACATCGGTTGATGGATCGTGATGAAACTTCCCATGCATGTTGGGGCAAGTATTGGCTATCATATGGTATAAGAAACTTGACCGGGTCAGGTCAGGTCACGGAGCTGTGACGTCACAAGAGGAACAGCGTCCGGTACTATTTTTGAAAAGCGCCCGAACCACTATTTTGCTAATTCTTGTCACCTCAATGAGAATATGCAGCAATATTAGCTTCTATAGGGAGCAAATGGACCTTCCAAATCCAAAAATACAATCAGATTTCAAAAATTTAATTTTTGATTTTTCGAATTTCTGCCGCCGACTGTGACCTTGCCGATATCCGGCGCTCCCAACGCGTCATTTTTAGAGCTAGGGAAACGAAATACATACCAAACGATAGAGAATTGATCAAGGAACACGATAGTGAAGGTTTCAAGTCGATATCTCCCACCGTTTTTGCCGCAATCGCCGCGGAAAGTTAAAAAAAGCCTATTTTTCCGAAAATTTGACCTTTGACCGGTCAAAATTAGGTCAAATGTTGACCTAGGACCAAAAAATATACCACCAATCGCGAGATCTCGGCGAGAGCAATCCGTTGGTCTTTTCCGCTAAGCTCTACGACGCTCCGTTTTCAAACGCCAAGGGGGGGGGTCGCACCAACCCCCCCCCCTGCATGGGCGAAGGTGGCAGATCGCCGTTTACGGGCGAGGGTTAAAGGCCCCCCGTGCAGGCAAGGGATAAAGAATAAAGTCCAAAATTACAACAGCATCATCATACATCTGCGATCTCCACCTTACAACTGACTGAAGTATCATTGAAGTCGACCACCATTTTCTCTGACCTGCAATTCAACTTCCTTTATTAAAATAATAAACTCTTTTCAAACTTCAGGTTTGTTTTTGTGGGGAAATGTCTCGTTTTTTTCCCCACAAAGTTATCCCCAAAATTGGTGACAATTATAAATCAGCTTTCTTCACTTATAACTTATAAATATCAAAAGCAGTCATTTAGATTAAATTAATTTCATCCATTAGGTTTCTTAACTCTGCAAGAAAAAATTTCAATTAGAAATTGGCAAAATGTTCCTTTTCGTTGGTTGGTTGGTTGGTTGTGGGATAAGCACCATATCATATTGGGAGTGGGACAAAGGTGCTAATTGGAACTCTCACCCTGTTCTGATGATTATTATATGGGAAAAGCTCCCCTAGCTGAGCTGAATTGGGTAGAAACTGAGCTGAGCTGAATTGAGCAGAAACTGAGCTGAGCTGAGCTGAACGGAAACCGAGCTGAGCTGAGCTGAAACTGAGCTGAGCCGAGCGCAGCTGGTTTGAGCGGAACGTGAGCTGAAGTGAGCTGAGCTGCGTTTAACTGTTCACACTGAAATGGCATACAAAGTAAACCTCCCCCCTTGTACATCCTAATGGATCACACCACAAGTTTCTTTAAGAGCATCCTTGATTTTCAGTTTAAACAACCCGCGGTTAACTGAAAATCAAGGATGCTCTCAAAGAAACTTGTGGTGTGGTCCATTAGGATGTAAAAGGGGGGAGGTGCACTTTGTATGCCATTTCCTTGTCTGCAAACTTCTTGGGTCACATTTCTTTCATCTTTGTCTGACCTTCACAAGGCCTAGCTGACAAAAACTTGTGCACCGGACACCATGATTTGTGAAGGTGAAAAATGCAGCAAAACAAATATGTAGACAAAATGGAGAGAAATTTGCAAAAAATATTTGCTTTTACAATAATACATTGTAAGCACAAATATTTGTGGGATATCGTTCTTGAACCTTGCATAAAAAGGGAGAGGCGAAAAAGAACGAGATAAAGAAATGCCCTCCAGGCTCCAAGTATTTGTGTGGAAACCAGAACCGAAGACAATTATCGCCATATTGTTACCTTGCATGAATAAAATAATAAAAATGGCATTGCCAGTGCCTCGAAATTTGACAAAACTGGCACCTCCTGAGGCAAAAGCAGTCTATTAAAACTTACCTGAAAACTGTACCCTGAGTATTATATATTCCGCAAATGACAAAGCAAAGCCGAGGCATGACCAATTGAAACAAAATAAGTAGATCACTTATAATTCTAACTCATCATTATCCCACAACCAGAAAAAAAAACTCAATTTGAGACGTATCAGACGTATACTCTACTCACCGTGGTTATCTCTTGGTATACTCCAGCTCCGTGCGCCGACAACGCCAGCTTATTGGTAAATCAAGTGGTACTTGAATTAAATACGTGACAGGCGCTCAAAATGCAAATGACGTCATCAGATTGCCGTTAATGGTTAAGAGATTGGGCCTTGTACAAGGCCCATTTTCAAATGAAGGGAACGAATTTCTTCAACACCACGAGGCCGCGGGGGTTGCAACCTAGATAGATAGTGGTTTCTGAACCTCGCCGCAAACTTGGCTATCTCAACTCAAATCTAATGTAAAGGTGGGATAGTCCCTTTAACTCATCCAGCAGCTCACGGGTAAAGTAACGAAGTTTTCGAGGCACTATGATGCGGTACGTATACAGGGTGCGTCATAAGTTCTGGTACACTTTTTCTTTTAGTAATAAAAAGAGTTACAACAGGTTTACAGAGTTGAGTATTTCAGTAGAGGATCTTTATGAAGTTAAGTCAAAGCACGTGTGATATCATGAAAAAATATTAACTAGATGAGCCTTAATTAAACAAATGGTAACTGACCGCCCGACAGCTAAGTGCACACCATGCCGCCTTTCTCCCTAACAAAGAAAGTTCGCGGGGCCATCGCCTGCATGAAGATGGCGGATATCTCGGTAGCAAAGATATGTCGCACGCTTCGCTGCACGCGGAATCGTGTGTATCGGATGTGGACCCGGTACCAGGAGACCCAGAGTACCGGAGACCGATTCTGTTCCGGCTGCCCCCGGTCCGCCCACACGCCTCAGCTGAAAGCCGCGGTTCGCAACCGGATTGTCCGCAACCCCGAGCGTTCCATGCGCCAAATGGCCCGGGACCTTAATGTGTCCGAGCGTTCCATGCGCAGACTCATTTCTAAGGATATCCGCGTGAAAAGCCTCCGCAAGAAGCACGTTCACTCCCTCAACGCTGCACAGCGCCACATACGGAAGGAAAGCGCTCTCAAGCTCCTCCGGACCGGGGGCGGCCGGAACGGAATCGGTCTCCGGTACTCTGGGTCTCCTGGTACCGGGTCCACGTCCGATACACAAGATTCCGCGTGCAGCGAAGCGCGCGACATATCTTTGCTACCGAGATATCCGCCATCTTCATGCAGACGATGGCCCCGCGAACTTCCTTTGTTGGGGAGAAAGGCGCCATGGTGTGCACTTAGCTGTCGGACGGTCAGTTACCATTTGTTTCATTAAGGCTCAGCTAGTAAATATTTTTTTCATGATATTACACGTGTTTTGACTTAACTTCATAGAGATCCTCTACTGAAATACTCAACTCTGTAAACCTGTTGTAACTCTTTTTATTAATAAAAGAGAAAGTGTACCAGAACTTATGACGCACCCTGTAGAATAACCCCTTTCCTCAGCCCTGATCTGGCCAGTCCCCCGGTCCTCTCATAACGAGTGGATGGGGAAGATACGACCACTGGCGGGGCCTTTACGGAGCTACTTTTATACGTCAGAGGCTGGTGTAGGCGTGCTGCGTGAGCCACAGTTGGTTCGTACGAAGTTTCATCCACAGTTGGTTCGTACGAGGTTTCATGTCTGTTTTCCCCACCCGCCGTGAACTGAACAGAGGGTGTTCACGGACTCTCTCGCCGATCACTTCCCTCCACAACCTCCCCCTCCCCTCCCTGCTGACCCCGCTGACCCGCTACCCCCGATACCGAGCACCGGCCAGCCGACCCTCGGTGTCGTGTCTCCGTCGGCTGACTCGGCCGTGGATCAGCTCCGTGTCTGTGTGTTCAGGCGGCAGAAACACCGGTAGAGAGCAACTGGAGCCAGGGAGAGAGAGAGAGAGAGAGAGAGAGAAAGAGAGAGAGAGAGAGAGGGAGAGAGAGAGAGAGAGAGAGAGAGAGAGAGAGAGAGAGAGAGAGAGAGAGAGAGAGAGAGAGAGAGAGAGAGAGAGAGAGAGAGAGAGAGAGAGAGAGAGAGAGAGAAGGTGGAAACGGCCCGCCGTACCGGTCAGATCAAGATCTCAGAGGCCAGAGCCGTGGTCCAAATGGAGGGACTCGATTCTCGGTAATCACTCCGTGGTGAGTCGCGGCCTTCCTTCGCTGTGGATCAGTGATCAGTGATCAGTGAACCCATCAGTGATGGTCATCCCAAATTATTGGAAAGCTGATACCAAACCGGGATGACAATGGTTTGGTTTCATTATACCACAAACGTTGGTATCCGATTGACATCTCTTAAAGTTATAATCTATCCGTTCCTGACATAAGGTCTGCTATTAGGTAACCAGGGGTCAGCAAGAGACGTTATAGCTATTCAACGCTATTTTCTAACACCCCGACAATAACTTAAACGATTCTATAGAACGTAGGTAATAATTAAGATAAAAGTCACATAGGAATAACACCCCGACAATAACTATAACGATTCTATAAAACGTAAAAAGATAAAAGTCACATAGGAAACATGGTGTGTCAGAAGTGGAAATAGCCGGTGCGCCGTCTGGCAACCCGGCAGCCCGCCGCCATAGGGAAATTCATGCTTTTTGTCGCTTTTTCGCTCCTTGAGTCACTTGATCTAATTAGAGCTTAACTAGGAACGAGGCGGGTCACTTGGACGTATTCGGTAGCCGAATACGGATTTTTGGAGCCAATACCTGGGAAACCCTGCCCGCCCAATGCGAGTATTTAAGAGTCTGCATGCCCAAATTAACGCCGAGCGCGGCCGCTTTCGGTCGGTTTTCCGCGACCTTGTGGCGAAATCGCCTTATTTATTCAGCCAGGGTGGGCTAATTCGCTTAACTAGGAATGAGGCGTTGAAGAGAATTATTCAAGGAATAGAGTTGTGCAAAAATATTATTTGTATTGTTAAAACTGTATCCGCCCTCGAACGATAAATATTGTTGACCCATCAGGAACACATCCCCTGGAATGCGTTTAGACTTGGCTGGATCTAATATTAGCGAGTATCTGCTAATGCAGTTTCTTGGCTTACACAGTACGCACACAAGCATACATACTTCCTGCCCTTGGTTATCCCTCACTTGAATGAAAATTTTGCTATAATAACCATTCCAAGCAGTTAACAGGTTTTAGTGCAGTGCCAAGTCGGAACCGTTCAGCGCCGCCAGTCTCCCAGGCGGCGCGTAACGGCCGCCGCCGGCCGCGCGCCGCCGCTCTGGCAGGGTGTTTGACTTCATATCTCTGTTGCTAGAAAAGTTGTGGACCGATTTACATGATTCTTGCATGAAAAGATCGGCCATTCAATTCTTAGCAGATAACGAAAATTTGACGTCAATTGCACGATCCGCTGCCCATATTGTGGTACTGCCATCTATTGACAAGGCTGGCGAACTAAAGCCGGGCGGCTGTTTCCACTTTTGACACACCATGATAGGTCGACAAATCTGACCTGACCGGTATATAGGGCCTTGACCAGACCAAACTCCTCAGACGAGCTCCTCATCCTGGTAGCTGAGACGTCTCCATGGCAACCGCCAGTCGCGCTCAACGGTAGAAAGGGACTTCCCCTCTCCCACGTGCATGGAGCGAACCGCGCCAGTCGACAAAGGGGACTTCCCCGCGGTAAAACTGAAACTGACGTCCAAATAGTTTTCAGATTGTTAATTTTGCTTCTAACCATGTTTTATGATGTCTTAAATATTGACATTACACTTATTAGTGTAGTAAATTGCCATGATAATCCACTGAGGTAAAGACACTCGATTAAACCTAATCTGAGATAATCCAGCATGGTGTATTATCTGAGATAATACACCTACGCAGCACACGGAACACAAAGCTCCTCTGGTAGAAGGCTATGCTGGGTTAGGGTGAGGGGTTTATATAGCCTTGGGCTGAGGTCAGACCAAGGCTCAGAGCATTATCTCAATATGTGTTGCGCAAACAAACATTTCTTGGACTCAGTGCATTGAAAAACAAGGAAAAGAACAAAACATGGGTATATCCTTGTATAACTATCGGGACCTCAGCTTCGGCCATACCTACAACACGCTACACGATACCAAGCACTGCGAACGAGCCCCTGAGAAATACCGACAAAGACCACACTGTTTAGCCAACCCCTCATCCCCACAGAGGTGTGTGACATTCTGTGTCCTCTCCCTGACCCCACCAGCTGACCTCACCTCGTCTGCTCTGTCCGTCCTGCCCTCTCCTCCGGCTCCGTCCGTACTCGGTACGCCTCTCCCAGACTGACACTCCACACGTGCAGCGGCCACTGGCAGTCCCTAAGGTCGACAGTCCACGGCTGTCTGCCGCCTCTGGTTCCGACAACCGACGATAGGTGGCAGCAGGTCCTGGGCTCAGTCTGCCGCCTCTGGTTCCGACAACCGACGATAGGTGGCAGCAGGTCCTGGGCTCAGTATGCCACCTTTGGTTCCAGCAACCGACGATAGGTGGCAGCAGGACCTGGGCTCAGTATGGGGGAGCATTCATTCTGGCCAGGGTTCATGATGTCCAGGGTCCGTTATGCCCAGTGTCGAAATGGCCAGTGCCTTAACCCTATTCCTGGCGGGCTCCGCCGGGACAAGAAACTGGCGGGGGGGGGGGGCCGATTCGGCCCCCCCCCCTGAGATCTCGAGAACGAAGCAAGATAGCGACAAACGGTAAACGGCATCGGATACGCACGGTCAAGATCTACAATTTTTACTAAGGTCATTTTCAGGTCAGGTCAAAGATGACGTCACAGGGGTCGAAAAAGTCAAAATGGCGGCGCTAGATATGGAGAGAGTTTTTCTCGAATAACTTTCGAATTAGTCAAGATAGGAACAAACTAAGGGCATCATCGTGATCCTCTCGTCAATTCGCATCGAATGATATATATGTTGACCTCGCAAGGTCAAGGTCAAAGGTTGACCTCAGGTCACGTGACCTCGAGGTCATCATGTATATCATTCGATGCGTCTTGACGAGCTGAACACAATGAGACCATCCACGCGTCTGTATCTTGTTCCTGTACGGAGTTATTGGCCAAAAACCTTTGGTGACCTTTGATGACGTCACATGACCTCACAGCTGCCCAACAGCAAAACAGACCTCAAGGTAGTGAAGGTTGATCGTATATGAAGTCATGTATGGTATATGGGGCCATTCCGACCCGTTTTAGTGGTAAAAACAGGGAGTTGATTTTTCCCCCATTGACTTATAATGGGGAGGTCGCGAAACTGACCTGACCTTAGGTCACCGATATCAAAATTCCGAGATATACAAATTGCACATACTGGTACCCTAACTAAAGCCTGAAGAGAAGAAATTGATCGGTCAAAAACTCTAGCTCTGGCGTGATTGCAAACTTTTCTGAGGTAGGGTCACCAAACCGCCTCTGGTGACCTGACCTGAGGTCAGATCAACTCAAAATTTTCAGACATGTTGCGTAGAAGCCTTTTAGGAAAAGTCAGAAAATTTGAGCTTCCTAGCTCAACGCGTTTGGGAGAAATAACCAAAAAACCTCAGGGGGGGGCTCCTGAGGCCCCCCTCCGCCAGGAATAGGGTTAAATGGGCCAGAGTTCATAATGTCCAGGGATTGCATGGTCCAAATGCGGCCAACTGGCCGCAGATAGGGTATATTCAAAGAGGCCAGGGTTCATAATGTCCAGGGCACGATGTGTCCAGTGTTCCAAATGGCCAGGGTTCATAATGTCCAGGGCACGATGTGTCCAGTGTTCAAAATGACCAGAGTTCATAATGTCCAGGGCACGATGTGTCCAGTGTTCAAAATGGCCAGTGCCTTGAATAGGCCAGAGTTCATAGTGTCCAGGGATTACATAGTCACTGAAAGTGACGTCATTATGTAAAAAACACGGAACCAGCTCAATGCGAAGCAGTGCAGTGCCGAAGGCAATGCCTTAGGAGAGATTACACTGGACCATGTAATCCCTGGACAATATGAACACTGGCCAATTCAAGGCACTGGCCATTTCGAGCACCGGACACATCATGCCCTGGACATTATGAACCCTGGCCTAAATAATACGCACCCTCAGTATGCCACCTTTGGTTCCAACAACCGACGATAGGTGGCAGCGACCTCGGCATTCTGCCGACTCTGGTTCCAACAACCGCCGATAGGTGGCAGCAGGTCCGCGGCTGTCTGCCGCCTCTGGTTCCGACAATCACCGATAGGTGGCAGCAGGTCCACGGCTGGCCCACGGCTGCCTGCCGCCTCTGGTTCCGACAACTGACGATAGGTGGCAGCAGGTCCGCGGCTCAGTCTGCCGCCTCTGGTTCCGACAATCACCGATAGGTAGCAGCAGGTCCACGGCTGCCTGCCGCCTCTGGTTCCGTCAACTGACGATAGGTGGCAGCAGGGGGTTACGGACAAAAGTACGTATCGCTAAAGTACGTAGGACAAAAGTACGTAAGCAAAAGTACGTAGGATTAAAGTACGTATCGCAAAAGTACGTACAGTATAAAAAACGTATGGACAAAAGTACGTCAGGGACAAAAGTACGTATCGCAGAAATACGTACAATATAAAGTACGTATGGACAAAAGTACGTCAAGGACAAAAGTACGTATCGCAGAAGTACGTACAGTATAAAGTACGTATGGACAAAAGTACGTCAGGGACAAAAGTACGTATCGCAGAAGTACGTATAGGGTATAAAGTACGTATGGACAAAAGTACGTCACGTACAAAAGCCTACGCATAGCAAATGTACGTAGGGTATAAAGTAGGGTAGCCTTGGGCAAGACGCCACAGATAATTTATTTTGCTACATAGGTACCTACTTTTGTCTCACATCACCTGGAAGGCCAAATTTGTGCTCAATGTGTTCTTTGGACATTTTACTTTAAATTCCACCCCTCAAATTCATTCACTTATGATCGGACTCCCAGCTAGGAAGTGCTTTGTGATTATGAAGCAACTGCAAATGGGGCATTTTTCCCCAACCCCAGGGCAAAACACCCCACGGCCTGAGGCAAGAAGCCCCGCATACACTAGATTAACAGAAGAGAGGATCTTTCCCCAGAACCCTGCCAGTTCCGAGAAACATCGGTGAGGCGTTTTACCTCGGCGGGGCGACTTGCCCCGGTCTACCCTACGTGTGGACAAAAGTACGTCACGGACAAAAGTACTATACGTATAGCAAATGTACGTAGGGTATTAACCCTATTCCTGGCGGGGGGGGGGGGGGCCTCAGGAGCCCCCCCTGAGGTTTTTTGGTTATATCTCCCAAACGCGTTGAGCTAGGAAGCTCAAATTTTCTGACTTTTCCTAAAAGGCTTCTACGCAACATGTCTGAAAATTTTGAGTTGATCTGACCTCAGGTCAGGTCACCAGAGGCGGTTTGGTGACGCTACCTCAGAAAAGTTTGCAATCACGCCAGAGCTAGAGTTTTTGACCGATCAATTTCTTCTCTTCAGGGTTTAGTTAGGGTACCAGTATGTGCAATTTGTATATCTCGGAATTTTGATATCGGTGACCTAAGGTCAGGTCAATTTCGCGACCTCCCCATTATAAGTCAATGGGAGAAAAATCAACTCCCTGTTTTTACCACTAAAACGGGTCGGAATGGCCCCATATACCATACATGACTTCATATACGATCAACCTTCACTACCTTGAGGTCTGTTTTGCTGTTGGGCAGCTGTGAGGTCATGTGACGTCATCAAAGGTCACCAAAGGTTTTTGGCCAATAACTCCGTATAGGAACAAGATACAGACGCGTGGATGGTCTCATTGTGTTCAGCTCGTCAAGACGCATCGAATGATATACATGATGACCTCGAGGTCACGTGACCTGAGGTCAACCTTTGACCTTGACCTTTCGAGGTCAACATATATATCATTCGATGCGGATTGACGAGAGGATCACGATGATGCCCTTAGTTTGTTCCTATCTTGACTAATTCGAAAGTTATTCGAGAAAAACTCTCTCCATATCTAGTGCCGCCATTTTGACTTTTTCGACCCCTGTGACGTCATCTTTGACCTGACCTGAAAATGACCTTTATAAAAATTGTAGATCTTGGCCGTGCGTATCCGATGCCGTTTACCGCTTGTCGCTATCTTGCTTCGTTCTCGAGATCTCAGGGGGGGGGGGCGAATCGGCCCCCCCCCCCGCCAGTTTCTTGTCCCGGCGGAGCCCGCCAGGAATAGGGTTAAGTACGTACCCCACCCTTGGGTTAAGCCTTGATCAATGTGTAATACCTTTCTGATTCTTTATTTAATGAGCATTTGTTACAAGGCATAGCAAAATTTATTGATGAGTAAATGGGCGAAATGGACAAAGCTATATTATTTGGTATATGAATTTATCATGAGTTCCCTGCAGTATGGCAACAGAGCAGCAATAAAGAAAAAGTGGCCCAACTTACACGACTATACCCTACTTCTAACATACGTACTTTATACACTACGTACTTTGGCATACGAACCGTACGTACTTTTGGCATACGTACTTTTTACACTACGTACTTTTGCATACGAACTTTTGCGTACGAACATTTGCGTACGTACTTTTGGCATACGTACCTTATACACTACGTACTTTTGCATACGTACTTTTGCGTACGAACATTTGCGTACGTACTTTTGGCATAGGTACTTTATACACTACGTACTTTTGCATACGAACTTTTGCGTACGAACATTTGCGTACGTACTTTTGGCATACGTACATTTTACACTACGTACTTTTGCATACGTACTTTTGCGTACGAACATTTGCGTACGTACTTTTGGCATACGTACTTTATGCACTACGTACTTTTTCATACGTACTTTTGCCTACGAACATTTGCGTACGTACTTTTGACATACGTACTTTATACACTACGTACTTTTGCATACGTACTTTTGCGTACGAACATTTGCGTACGTACTTTTGGCATACGAACTTTATCGCCTACGTATATTTGCGTACGAACATTTGCATACGTACTTTTGTCCTACGTACTTTAGCGATACGTACTTTAGTCCTAAAATCGGCAGCAGGTCCGCCGCTCAGTCTGCCGCCTCTGGTTCCGACAACCGACGATAGGTGGCAGCAGGACCTCGGCATTCTGCCGACTCTGGTTCCGACAATCACCGATAGGCGGCAGCAGGTTCTGGGCTCAGTCTGCCGCCTTTGGTTCCGACAACGGGCGGTAGGTGGCACTAGTGACGTGACAGGGCAGTGAAGAGAGATGTCAATCTGATACTCAACTTTTTGGTAAACCGGTACCAAACCAAATCGATACCAACTTGGTATTTGGTATTTTCATCTTAACATTTTTGGTATTTTGTTGGTATTATGAAACCTCACTAATTAATAAGAGGTTGAGAAATTGGTAAAAAGTCGGTATTTCCTTGTGCCCAAGTCGGTTCGGTTTCGGTATTCCCTCACGGTTTTGGTTGGTATTTGGTTTGGTATCGGTATTCCGATTTTACGTAATTGATACCACTAACACGAACACCCTCAAAAGTAAAGGGGGAGTTTGTGCCATCATTGAGCTGGGCTCGGGATACCCGAGCTCTTATTCCACGCCGGCTTGGCTTTGGAGCCGCCACAGACGGCAGAGGTCAAGGTCACCGCTATGTAGGTCAGCTGTGGATTTGCTGCGCCCAGGCACCCCCACTTAACCCTATTCCTGGCGGGGGGGCCTCAGGAGCCCCCCCCTGAGGTTTTTTGGTTATTTCTCCCAAACGCGTTGAGCTAGGAAGCTCAAATTTTCTGACTTTTCCTAAAAGGCTTCTACGCAACATGTCTGTAAATTTTGAGTTGATCTGACCTCAGGTCAGGTCACCAGAGGCGGTTTGGTGACCCTACCTCAGAAAAGTTTGCAATCACGCCAGAGCTAGAGTTTTTGACCGATCAGTTTCTTCTCTTCAGGCTTTAGTTAGGGTACCAGTATGTGCAATTTGTATATCTCGGAATTTTGATATCGGTGACCTAAGGTCAGGTCAGTTTCGCGACCTCCCCATTATAAGTCAATGGGGGAAAAATCAACTCCCTGTTTTTACCACTAAAACGGGTCGGAATGGCCCCATATACCATACATGACTTCATATACGATCAACCTTCACTACCTTGAGGTCTGTTTTGCTGTTGGGCAGCTGTGAGGTCATGTGACGTCATCAAAGGTCACCAAAGGTTTTTGGCCAATAACTCCGTACAGGAACAAGATACAGACGCGTGGATGGTCTCATTGTGTTCAGCTCGGCAAGACGCATCGAATGATATACATGATGACCTCGAGGTCACGTCACCTGAGGTCAACCTTTGACCTTGACCATTCGAAGTCAACATATATATCATTCGACGCGGATTGACGAGAGGATCACGATGATGCCCTTAGTTTGTTCCTATCTTGACTAATTCGAAAGTTATTCGAGAAAAACTCTCCATATGTAGCGCCGCCATTTTGACTTTTTCGACCCCTGTGACGTCATCTTTGACCTGACCTGAAAATGACCTTAGTAAAAATTGTAGATCTTTACCGTGCGTATCCGATGCCGTTTACCGTTTGTCGCTGCGATGTGTAATTTTTGAGATCTGAAGGGCGGCCGAATCGGCCCCCCCCCCGCCAGTTTCTTGTCCCGGCGGAGCCCGCCAGGAATAGGGTTAAGCAAAAGCTTTCATAAATGATCAAAACACGTTTGCGAGTGCCATTTCTGTAAAAGTTGTGTATTCAACACCTCGTCCTAAGCCTCTCATACACTGACAAAAGGTTTAAACACGGTCTATTGTAGAACCTTACTGAGCTAATCTACTATCTAATCATGTATTTCAATCGCCATCAGCCTGTGCACCATGAACGACACCGAACCGGACATATCAGGTCTAAACGAACCACAGCCGACCGGACCACCGACGGTCCGACACAGTGACGGGCGAGGTCCGATATCGCCCGGACCGGACACCCTCACAGCTAGCTACAACCACTCTCTGGAATAGGCTCTCTGGTCTAAACTGAAACTACAACACAACAGTACAGCGGTGTAAGCCAGCGTGACGTCACGTCACAACAGACGTGACGTCACCACGGCGGTACCTCCGGCACGGTGACAACGGTTCACCGACGGCTGGACAGTGGTCCAGAGCGTGTTACATCTCAGATACGAATATACCTACTGTCTATCAAAGCAGTGTCAACAAACGTAGCAATCTGTGCTCAAATGATCAATCATTTAGGAGGCGACTCAACCCAAACCAGCCTGGCACGGCGGTAAAGTACCCACGGACCTGACCCGATGGTACAGGGCGGCTCGAAGTACATCTGGATATGAAGGTCTAGACGTGCATTGTGTACAGAACAGCGCTGCCGACGGGACACGGTGCTGCCATCTGTTGTCGAGTTCCGACACCGCTGACGGCACCGGAGCGGACGAGGCACCGGGAAGCTAGTCGTCTAGCCAAAGTACAGTCTGTCTTAAAAGTACCGCGCAAAGTGACGGTGGATCCATCAAGCCTGACGGAGAAAGGGCCTGCTTTAATTTGAAAGTCACCGACCAATTGACCTAGGGGATGGACGAGGATGTCAATTGCTTCGGTGGCCCAGATTTAGCAAGCCCTTCCTCAGTCAGGCTCGATGGATCCACCGTCACTTTGCGCGGTACTTTTAAGACAGACTGTACTTCAAACAGATTTTGCTGCCGTTGGGAGGCTTGGTAAGCTTGTCGTATACAGACTCTGGAAACGGAACACGTCAGATTACACACTGATTGCTAGTGATGTTACATGGGGCAACTCAAACTGATGACGTCACTCACAGGTACAGAAACAAACACAATGACAATGTGTGTATCACTGAGTAATGACGTCATGAGGGCTGATACTGATACTGTGATGTCACTTACGGAGATACACGTCACCAAGCGTGACGTCAGTACTGGTGACGTCACGTGCGTCACTGTGTGTCCGAGAGGCCGGTGGCGCCGTGTCGGCTGGTGTGGGTGGTCAGAGACGCCGTCACTTACTGGGGAAACCGAGATTGATGGTACGGGCCTGGCCACTGTCACATCCCAGGTCTGTCTCGTGCAGGGCAGTCAGGACGGCCTGGCGGTTTTCGAGTGAGGAGGTTAGGTACAGGTTCTTCAGTTTCCTGCAGGTCACTGCCATCCTGCAACAGATCACAAAAAAAAAACAGAACAGGTCAGTAATACAGGACACAGTCACACAGTGGCACCAGCGGTCGACTCAACACGGAGACACCATGTATTTACAATGTCGTTCATAACAGAACATATGTGCCTCCGGTCATCTCAAGTTCCCAGGCTGGTGCTGCAATTTGCTACGAATGTTTCACACGATGCTATTAGTCTTATGCCACCACATGTTATGACTATACATTTTATTAAATGGTACCAGCTCAGATAACGTATCTGCCCGTCTGTCTGTCTGACGTGTTTATGTTACAGGGAGTTTGAGAAATCCGTGCGTTTGCAAACTCCCTAGCCCGCGCCCCAGTGGCGGTCTCAGCCAACTTCGCCCTAGTGAGGGGGGGGGGGGGCATATGTTACCACCCACCCTTAACTCAAAAACTAAGAGGGCTAGAAAGACGCGGTAAAAAGTAGTCGATAGCTCTCAATGCGTACGTTTGAAAGTATTTCGGTCATTTTTCACCTTAGAGCAATATTGGGGTCACCAGAGGTCATCAAAGGTCAAAATTTGCCAATTGTCATGATATTTTTCAGAAAACATGCCGCTATCTCAGGAACTATGATAGCTAGGAAAACGCATGGAACAGCAATCGGTAGCTTTTGAACTCTTCTTTTCCTCCAGAGGGCAAAAACTCCAAAAATAGCCGTTTTTACGAAAAGAGTTTTTCGACAATAACTTTCGACTACAAAAATCCACGACATTTCTATTGCCAGAATCGTGTTCCCCTCGCCGAGACGCGTCGAATGGACTATAATTTGACCTTGAAAGGTCAACTTGAAAATTTGACCTCAGGTCAAGGTCATGACCTGACCGGAAAAGGTCATGTTGTATATCAGTCGATGCGTCTCAACAAGACAAACACAATGAAACCATCTCCAGCGTTCTATCTCTTTCCAATCGCGAGTTATTGGCAAAAAACTGTTTATAGCCTCAAATGACCTCGGATGACCTTTCTAGAGGCTATCAGCAAAAATGACCCCTTGGTCGTCACGAGTGGACTAAATCATTGTGATTCTGAAATATTTGGACTGTTCCTATGCGTACACACGGATCTAGAGGCATTTTCATTCTTCTCCATTGACTTGTAATGGAAAGGTCACGCCACTGACCTGACCTTAGGTCACGGATATGATATTTTTAGGTCACGGATATGATATTTTTCAGGTCACGGATATAAAAAATCCGAGATATACAAATTGTAGGCGCCCATAACAGCATGCAATCCACCAAGTTTAAAACCTTTCTGACAAACATTGCAGGCTGGACATGATTGCAAACTTTTTTTAGGCTTGGTCAGTTAACTTGACCTGGTGACCTGACCTGACATGACCTGGGGTCAAAAATTTCACACATTGTCCAAAATTGATGTACCAAAAGCTACCCCAAGCGGCGCGGCGCTACGCGCCGCGGTTTTTTATTCACACGCAAAAAACGCGACAAGGTGGTAACATATGCCCCCCCCCCCCACTGGGGCGAAGGCTAGGGAGTTTGCAAACTCCCTGACCCATCAGTGAGTTTGCAAACTCACTAGGGAGTTAACAAATTCACTAGGGAGTTTGCAAACTCACTGACCGGTAAGGGAGTTTGAGAAATTCCAGAGCGATTGGGCCAAATAAAAACAAGTGTGCAGCATGTGGGTGGCATACGTGCCGTCCGTGATGTTAAAACACAGGCGGCTAGTTGTAGGGCCTCGAACGCTGACAAAAAGCTTATCGATCATATGCACACCATAAACACCTTGTTTTATTTTAAACTGCTCAGTGATCTATCCATGTATGTAGGTACCGCTGCTTTTTAACCCTCGCCCGTATTGGTGTTTTTCCAGCCGCGAACGTATAAGGGGGGGGGGTCCGTTGGACCCCCCTTGCCGTTTCGCCCCTGATCGAGCTAGAGCTTCGCGGAAAAAACGAGCGTGTTGCCCGTGACGAGAGGAAGCCGATGATACCTAATTGTAAGGTCCTAGGTCATTGGTTGACCTTGCAGGTCAGGTCAATGACCCAAAAGTCGGAAAATCGGGACCTGTTAGAACGTCGTAAAGTGTGGCTGCTATGGGGCTTTTCGGGGCGCTGATCACGAATATCATGCTAGTTTTGATCACAGATGATGTCTTTATGCATTTAGTCCAGGTCGGGTCAGGTCAGGTCAGGTCAACCAGTAGGGGTCCTGCCGGGTATTCCTAGTAGGTGTCAACCGCCTCTGACAGCTTCGTAACATGTTACGAAGGCACCAAAACTATAGTTCGTTTTTTTTTTTTTTTTCAAAAGGACGCTGGCTCAAAGTATGTTTTTCGAAAAAGCACGCGTTTTAGCGAGCAAAACGAGCAAAAACTGAACCTGAGAAACTAGAACTTCGCCTTATTTTAACATGTGAAGTATTACCGAAAATTTCCATACGTGTGTTTTGGAACCAGACATGAAAACAGCGGTGACGTCATGCTGTCGTACTTGTATTGCAATGTACCGTATAACTATCATGGACGAAACCGCTTACTCGATTATAACCTCGGCAACAGTGAAAAACGAAGTTTCCCCCACATTCGTCGAAACTTTGTCCCATCGTACGGACATTGGGTGCCTGCTGCCACCAGTGACGTCATCATAACATGCTAATTTTTCAAGACACAATTTCCGGGTACTTACCGTGCACAATTTGAAATCGAATATTTTTTCGGTAAGAAATTCTTGGCCAGACGCTGAAGCTGCCAAAACTCACGTGAGAGCTTCAATAAGGAACTTGGAGCCAGCGTCCTTTTGAAAAAAAAAACGAACTATACTTCGTAATAATAATAATAATAATAATAATAATAATAATAATGTTTATTGCATACCGAAGTCGGTACATATAATACACAAACAGCACACATACATTACACATCATTCATCAATAAACACAAAAAATAACTAATGCAAAACAGCAAGATCCCTAAAACAACTGGTACACAAACCGATCTGCGGCACCATCATTCCCCCTCTGCCGTACAACATTTTCGATGCGCGCAACGAACACATTATTTAGCTCAGAAGGGGAGATGGCGGACAAATCCAAATCATTCAGTTCATACTGCTGACGCAGTCGCAAGTGCGTTTGGGCCGTCAGCCCCGTTTGGCCAGCTGGACTTGCCAACACGGCGGCAACCAGAGTGTTGGGCGAGAGCGAAAGGCGGCGCCAAAAT
Organism: Amphibalanus amphitrite; assembly: GCF_019059575.1. Lineage (NCBI taxonomy): Eukaryota > Metazoa > Arthropoda > Thecostraca > Balanomorpha > Balanidae > Amphibalanus > Amphibalanus amphitrite. Next base: position 298,890 of record NW_024882030.1, read on the forward strand.
AACATCTGTCTATATGCTATTTGCATTGGACAAGTCAACATTCCAAGGTCATGGCAGAGTTCGTGATTACGTGCCCACTTCGGAACCTTGAGAAGCCTTTTCAAGCAGTTGTGGTACGCAACGCACAGCTCGCGAGCTGCTTTCTGAACACGATACGCTACCCAAAGCTCGCATCCATACAGGCTGGCACAATGTGTTTTAAAGAGATTCGTTAGAACATCTCTCTTTGCGAAGCCAACAGTTGCTAACAACATGTTCACATTGCTGTACATAGTGCGTTTGGCCCTACACATATCGTCAGTATCACGCAAGTCTTCTCTGATCACATGACCGAGGTACTTAAAGCACGGCACCCATTTCAGTTGCAGCCCTGTGAGTAGTATTTGGGGTGGCCTAGAATCAGTGAGATGTGATGCTGAGTACGGTCTTTTGGGCAGAAATTGCATGCACACTGATTTATCTGGATTAAATTCCATATCCAGCAGTTGCGCTTGCCTTTCACATTCATTGACAAGTGTTTGTAGCCCCGCTCTGGTAGGCGATAACAATACAATGTCATCTGCATAGGCTAAAACATTAGTTGCACACATGCCTAAGCGACAGCCAACACTCATTTTACGTAAATCACACAATAATGAGTCAATGTACACATTAAACAAAAACGGAGAGAGGATTCCGCCCTGCCTCACACCATTTGCAACGCTGAAACTGTCAGATATATGACCATCCCACCTTACAGACATGGTTTGGGACCGATACCAGTAAAGCAGCAGCTTTAGATACGGTGCGGGTACACCACGCTCGGCTAAGACACTAAACAACTTTGAATGGGAAACTCTATCAAACGCTTTCCGTGCATCTAGGAAGCACGCATATACTGGACTTCCCCGTGTATTATAAAGATGTATCACCTCCTTTAGAACGAAAGTAGCATGCTCATATGGTTGCTTAATTCGAATTCAGCTAAAAAAAACTGGCCTAGAAACATGTAAAACTCGAAAAAGTGAACCGAGGTCACCAAAGGTCAATGACCTGACCTGACCTTCAGGTGACCTTGACACCCACCCTAATGCATGGGGGCAACATCATATCACATGTTTGAACGCTTGAAACCACGAAAAGACTGCAAACGCGCGGTTAATGCGAGCCGACATACGCCGAATCGCGATTCCGGCCAAACATGGTCTCGAAAAGTAGGTCACAGGTCAAAGGTCATTGGGGTCAGGGTCATGAAATTTTCAGGGTAGGTGTAAAATTGATTAACCCGCGAGTTGCTGGGGGGGGGGCGTTAACCCGCGAGTTGCTGGGGGGGGGGGCGTTAAACGCCCCCACTTTTTCGCCGGGCAATAGCACTAGATGCCGGCAGCGCTCTTGCGTTGCCTTGGGCCAGAATTGGAGGAACGGTACTGAGGGCACACACCGGGCCAAACCACCGAAACCCAGACTGAGCTTGGACTGAACCTGAAACCAAACGAAACATCCCAAAAATGCTTCGAAGCACGTGAGATTGGTGCGGATATCTTCCTACAGTATGGTATGAATTAACCCGCGAGTTGCTGGGGGGGGGCGTTAAACGCCCCCACTTTTTTCGCCGGGCCATAGCATAAAAACGGCGCGCCGCAGGCGCGCCAAATTTTGGGTACCTGTAGGGAATTGATTGAAGTTTATTGTGACGAAGTTTCAAAAAAATCGGTCGAAAATTTTTTGAGATATCGAGGTTTTAGTGACGTCATGATTTCTGAGTTTTCGACCAAAAACGGCATATGTTCAAAAAATCATATAAAATCACAGAATAAACATACAGACATGCCGTAAACGCCATTAGACTGCCAATACCATGATCAATCAAATGGCTATCTTCGATTATTGATTATCGTTCCGCATTTTCCATAATCTTGAACTGAATCTTGGCAATTTTTCGTGACTACTTCACGACCATGATACATGAATTTATTAAATTGAACTTTTTGAGCCAAACACGTACACATATGATAAAATGAATGTCACCATCGTGTTCTACGCCCCAAATTACCTATAAAACATGTGTCACAGGCTGCGAATATCAGTTTTGATTTTCGGGGATATGTGCCTACCCGGTTGACCTGACCTTGACCCTGACCTATGCTTGACTGATCCCTACATGGAGCTGACACTCTTGTAGGCCTTATAAGATGGATTGTGCACCGTTTTGACGGAGTTTATGGCGAGAGGCGCCCATTGCGAAGTCCTGAAGTCCATGCTACTGAAAGCCCGATTTCAGGTGTTTGACCTGACCTTGACCCGACCTGTGACCTCAAAATTCAACTTTAAAGTACTCATCTGAAGCGTCTCGTCGCGCTCTTTCGTTTGCCGCCTCGTGCGTTTCGCTGCGCCTATTGGTTCTCGAGTTATCGGCTGGGGGCGTTTAACGCCCCCCCCCCCCCAGCAAACGGTGAGTGGCGAAATACCCCAGCAACTGCCGGGTTAACTGCACGTGCATAGTTCATGTCCCAGGCACCCCAGTGCAGTCATTTTCATAACATCATGTAGCGAGTGTCTAGTTCTATCAGTGTACCGACTTTTGTGTCGCTAGATCGACGTTTCCCGGGATCAGAGGATCCCTGGTCAAAACCGTTATCCGCCCCCCGCACGCGCAGCTTGCACCCCTGGGATATTATCTCGCCGGAATGTTACGACTCAATGTATTCTTCTTATGACCTGCAAGTTTTGAACCAGTTAGAGCGGCCGTTTACCCTGCAGGCGTGGCAACGCACGAAGGGGTGCAATCGGCTTGCACGTACCTAGCTCATGCACCACAGAGTTTAGCTCAACCAAATGTGCACTATTTTGGAGGCCTTGCCTGAGACTACCATTGAACCGATTTTGAGGTTGATAGCTCAAAATTTCTTTGAGCCAGAGGACCTCACGTCAAAACGGTTTTCCGCCCCCAGCACGTGCAGCCTGCACCCCTCGCAGACGGTGACCCCCCTGGAAACTGGTTCAAGGTGTTACCGATGTGTCCCGCCAGTGTGGCTTTGTCCGTGACCTCGGGTTGACCTGTAGCCTTGACAAAAAATTTCGTGTCACCGAAACTTTGAAGCGGAATAGCATGTGCCACAAAGCACTGAGCGAACCGAGGCCAGTACCAAAAGTTTACCTCGCCGGAGACGAGTCGAACGGTCCCACTTTCGTCCCGATCGGTCCACCCATTTTGACTCCAGGTCCAAAAAAGCTTGGACAAACTCACTCACATACTCACATACTCACTCACTCACTGACCAACTCACTGACAAACAGGTTCAGCCGAACTTTTTTCAGCGACCCACCAATGGGAATTTCCGGATGCAAAAGCATGCTATCGCATGCTTTTGATCCTCCAATTCTGGATAAAAACGGCACGCCGCACACGCGCCAAATTTTTGGTACCCGTAGGGAATTGATTGAAGTTTATTGTGACAAAGTTTTAAAAAAATCGTTTGGAAAATTTTTGAGATATCGAGGTTTTAGTGACGTCATGATTTCTGAGTTTTCGACCAAAAACGGCATATGTTCAAAAAATCATAAAAAATCACAGAATATACATACAGACATGCCGTAAACGCCATTAGATTGCCAATACCATGATCAATCAAATGGCTATCTTCGATTATTGATTATTGTTCCGCATTTTCCAAAATCTTGAACTGAATCTTGGCAATTTTTCGTGACTACTTCACGACCATGATACATGAATTTCTTAAATTGAAGTTTTTGAGCCAAACACGTACACACATGATAAAATGAATGTCACCATCGTGTTCTACGCCCCAAATTACCTATAAAACATGTGTCAAAGGCTGCGAATATCAGTTTTGATAAAGGCTGCGAATATCAGTCTTGATTTTCGGGGATATGTGCCTACCCGGTTGACCTGACCTTGACCCTGACCTATGCTTGACTGACCCCTATATGGAGCTGACACTCTTGTAGGCCTTATAGGGTGGATTGTGCACCGTTTTGACAGGGTTTATGGCGAGAGGCGCCCATTGCGAAGTCCTGTAGTCCATGCTACCTACTGAAAGCCCGATTTCAGGTGTTTGACCTGACCTTGACCCGACCTGTGACCTCAAAATTCAACTTTAAAGTATTCATCTGAAGCGTCTCGTCGCGCTCTTTCGTTTGCCGCCTCGTGCGTTTCGCTGCGCCTATTGGTTCTCGAGTTATCGGCTGGGGGCTTTTAACGCCCCCCCCCCCAGCAAACGGTGGGTGGCGAAATGCCCCAGCAACTGCGGGGTTAAACGCCCCCACTTTTTTCGCCGGGCCATAGCATAAAAACGGCGCGCCGCAGGCGCGCCAAATTTTGGATACCTGTAGGGAATTGATTGAAGTGTATTGCGACAAAGTTTCAAAAAATCTGTCGGAAAATTTTTTGAGATATCGAAGTTTTAGTGACGTCATGATTTCTAAGTTTTCGACCAAAAACGGCATATGTTCAAAAAATCATATAAAATCACAGAATAGACATACAGACATGCTGTAAACGCCATTAGACTGCCAATACCATGAACAATCAAATGGCTATCTTCGATTATTGATTATCGTTCCGCATTTTCCAAAATCTTGAACTGAATCTTGGCAATCTCTCGTGACTACTTCACGACCATGATACATGCATCGTAAATGTTCGTTCATCCCAAACCGGTTTCGTTTCATACAAGAAACATCATCAGTGGTACACTTCACAAGTGTCAGTGGTAACGGACAAACAGCACAATAATAAATACACACATATACAGTTGGTGCACACGCTAAACATACATGTGGTCCTACAGGGCGCGATCGATATAAGGTCAATAACATGAAGAGCTACACATTGTAAGCAAGGTTACCTGACAACAGACAGGGGATATGCCGATGTTGTGCCATTAAGCCTTGGCTTCAGTTGATGGATGAAAAGTGATTCCAAGATCCTGAGAGAATGTGATGGCTCGCTGCCTAAAATGGTGAAATCGTTGGAGAAGTATTTTGTCCTCCCATATCTAGGTAAGGGTTCGATCAATATGCAAAATGAGCTAACTGAGATGTTTAAGAAGTTTTACCCATACCTAAGCCCCAAGATAGTTCTCAGGAATAGATTTACCATCGGAAGTCTCTTTAAATTCAAAGACAATGTCCCTATGTGCATCCGCTCTGGTGTAGTGTACCAGTTTCGTTGTTCCTCGTGCGAGGAATCGTACATAGGTTCCACCTATGTACGCTTGTACACCAGGGTATGTGAACATAAGGGCATTTCTGACCGCACTGGTAATATTCTAACAACTCCAAAACAATCGTCCATTCGCGATCACAGTCACACATGTGACACCCCTGTCTCCTTCAACGATTTCACCATTTTAGGCAGCGAGCCATCACATTCTCTCAGGATCTTGGAATCACTTTTCATCCATCAACTGAAGCCAAGGCTTAATGGCACAACATCGACATATCCCCTGTCTGTTGTCAGGTAACCTTGCTTACAATGTGTAGCTCTTCATGTTATTGACCTTTTATCGATCGCGCCCTGTAGGACCACATGTATGTTTAGCGTGTGCACCAACTGTATATGTGTGTATTTATTATTGTGCTGTTTGTCCGTTACCACTGACACTTGTGAAGTGATACATGCATTTCTTAAATTGAACTTTTTGAGCCAAACACGTACACATATGATAAAATGAATGTCACCATCGTGTTCTACGCCCCAAATTACTCATAAAACATGTGTCACAGGCTGCGAATATCAGTTTTGATTTTCGGGGATATTTGCCTACCCGGTTGGCCTGACCTTGACCCTGACCTATGCTTGACTGACCCCAACATGGAGCTGACACTCTTGTAGGCCTTATATGATGGATTGTGCACCGTTTTGACAGAGTTTATGACGAGAGGCGCCCATTGCGAAGTCCATGCTACTGAAAGCCCGATTTCAGGTGTTTGACCTGACCTTGACCCGATCTGTGACCTCAAAATTCAACTTTAAAGTACTCATCTGAAGCGTCTCGTCGCGTCCGTAGTTGCGGCGCCCGCCACGGGCGGCGCTGGCCCGGCGAGCGGCGGTGACCCGACCGCTCGCCGGGTCAGTCTGATTGCCGCCTCGTGCGTTTCGCTGCGCCTATTGGTTCTCGAGTTATCGGCTGGGGGCATTTAACGCCCCCCCCCCCAGCAAACGGTGGGTGGCGAAATACCCCAGCAACTGCCGGGTTAACGCGAGGGTACTCAAAGTTTCGTCGCGATCGGCCGCTTTTTACGCGAGTTATTCGCGAAAAACCATGGGGGGTCCGTTCGACCCCCCCCCCCCCTATACGGGCGAGGGTTTTAAGTCATACATTTAACCCGCGCCCCAGTGGCAGTCTCGGCCAACTTCGCCCTAGTGGGGGGGGGGGGGGGCATATGTTACCACCCACCTCTAACTCAAAAACTAAGAGGGCTAGAAAGACGCAGTAAAAAAGCAGTCGATAGCCCTCAATGCGTACGTTTGAAAGTATTTTTGGTCATTTTTCACCTTAGAGCAATATTGGGGTCACCAGAGGTCATTAAAGGTCAAAATTTGCCAATTGTCATTATATTTTTCAGAAAACATGCCGCTATCTCATGAACTATGGTAGCTAGAAAAACGCATGGAAGAGCAATCGATTTTTGAACTCTTCTTTTGAAAAGGTCATTATCAATATTGACCTCAGGTCAACGGTTTAGCCTCCAGAGGGCAAAAACTCCAAAAGAGCTGTTTTTACGAAAAGTGTTTTTCGACAATAACTTTCGACTACAAAAAGCCACGACATTTCTATTGCCAGAATCGTGTTCCCCTCGCCAAGACGCGTCGAATGAACTATAATTTGACCTTGAAAGGTCAACTTGAAAATATGACCTCAGGTCAAGGTCATGACCTTACCGGAAAAGGTCATGTTGCATTTCAGTTGATGCTTCTCAACAAGACAAACACAATGAGACCATCCCCAGCGTTCTATCTCTTTCCAATCGCGAGTTATTGGCAAAAAAAAAAACTGTTTGTAGCCTCAAGTGACCTCGGATGACCTGTCTAGAGGCTATCAGCAAAAATGACACCTTGGTCATCACGAGTGGACTAAATCATTGTGATTCTGAAATATTTGGACTGTTCTGATGCGTACACACGGATCTAGAGGCATTTTCATTTTTCTCCATTGAGTTGTAATGGAAAGGTCACGCCACTGACCTGACCTTAGGTCACGGATATAAAAAATCCGAGATATACAAATTGTAGGCGCCCATAACAACATGCGATCCACCAAGTTTGAAACCTTTCTGACAAATACTGCAGGCTGGACATGATTGCAAACTTTTTTTAGGCTTGGTCAGTTAACTTTACCTGGTGACCTGACCTGACATGACTTGGGGTCAAAAATTTCACACATTATCCAAAATTGATGTACCAAAAGCTACCCCAAGCGGCGCGTTTTTTATTCACACGCAAAAAACGCGACAGGGTGGTAACATATGCCCCCCCCCCCCCCCCACTGGGGCTAAGGTTATTTAGTTCACGTCCCAATTAGATCCGTTCCACTCAAGTGTGGCTATTCCAGAGTCAGGCTCAATATCTCAAAGTAGAAACAGCTCACTGTTGGTCACTTATGCTAAAGTACAGGCACACGCACCAATTCACGCCCATTCCCACTCCGCCATAGACGTGTCATCGAGAGCCGGCGCTGCTGGCAGCCAGCCTGCAGCTGCGACTGGCGCATGCTGCTTGTTTGTTTTTGTTTTGTTGGGTTAGGCCCTTTCGGTCTGACAAGACCATTTCAGAGCCGGACGAATGATAGGAATTAGGGGGAGACATTGGTCTGCGCAGACACCCTACAGAGTCGCCGGGGCTGAGCCCGTCCGAATGGACAGATCGACCAGCCCCCCAAGCACTCTCCGCACCCGGTTACGGGGTGCACTCCCTCGGGAGCGGTGCCGCTCCAAGGGAGCAGCCTGCATGAGATAAAGGTCAAGGTGCCTGTCCAGCCCGGAGTGGGGGTTTCGGCGTGGAGGAGAAGGATTGGTATCCTGATTCCTGAGGATGGAAACGACGGAACGGAGGAGCACGTTGCTCCGAACCTCCCCTTTACATAGCCGCGAGAGTAGCATTTTTTCGGTAAAACAATTAAGGATATGTAAGCTTTTCTCCCTAGTGAATTTGCAAACTCCCTAGTGAGTTTGCAAACTCACTGATGGGTCAGGGAGTTTGCAAACTCATGGATTTCTCAAACTCCCTGTAACATTTATATACATTTAATCACTTGTATTTTAGTGTCTGTCGGTGGCTGCCTATTTCCGTTTTCATTTTCAACGTCCCTGTGCCCGTACTCCTATGTATACCTCCAACGGATACGGTCATCGCTGAGGTTATTGTGGTCTATCCAGTTACACGTAATATCCGCCGTCGCCGTCCGGCCGACTGACCTGCTGACCGCTGCCACCTCTGACTGGGTCAGGGCAGGGATGTCCGTGAGGGGCCGGGTGTCTTTGAGCTGCACCGTATATAGCTGGCAGCAGACGTGGAGGGCGGACAGCACAGTGTCGCAAATGACGCCGGGAATGAGAACAGCGACGTCTCTCAAGCTGGTGAGGGCAGTCAGGAGGCGTTCCGTCGCTTCCGGTGTCACGGACGGTGAGTCTGTAAAATATAAAAACAGATACACAATACAAATGTCGGTCTTAAAATGCATAAGCTATCCAACAAAAGTAGACATAATAATTTTAGGTAGGTAATGTAGAAGCCGCACGTCGGTCTGGAAATCTATATCCTGCGTCCGTGGCCAGCTTTAGGCTAAATAGGTATAGCCCAATTGTTACATGAGCAATTGTAAGCAGAGCCATGGTAACTAACCATGGCTCTGAGCCATGGTTAGTTAGAGCTAGTAAGAGTTAGTAAGAGCCATGGTTATGTGTGTGAAGGAAATACACTCCCTCTCATATGATTACGATATGAGGTTACGATATCTTAGGTTATTCATATGGTTACGATATCTTAGCACCGATGCTTTCCTTATATTGCTGCTCACCAGTTATTGCCAGTCCTGTGACTGCGCGGGTCGCCAGAGCAGCCAGCTGGTCCAGGAGTGTGTCCGTCGCTAGCTGTATACTGACATCGAGTCCAGACGTCGGCCATCGGGGGTGATACACCGGCGTTTCAGTCATCCCGGATCCTGTGGAGAGTGATACAATTAGCCGTAAACCCGCGCCGTGACGGGAGGGGGAGGGGAGGGGGTTTTCATAAACCAAGCGCATCTATTTTTTATATTTGCAGAAAATTGAGAGGATGTTTATCCGCCATTTCTCTATAGAAAGCCATTTTGACACTTTCAAACGTAGTTTTATGGGTTCCTATCGAAAACTGAATTGTTGACACAAGTGATCACAAGTGACACAAGTGATGACGCAAGTGATCCTAAATTTTACTTATGAGGTCGTATAAGATCGACAAAGGACCAAGGTCATTAACAGTTTTTCGACGAAAACTATTGAATTTTGATAGATAAGCAAACAATGGATCTATGCTAGCTCCTTGAACCTTGAAAAGGTTGCGCTCAACAGTACGGAATCACAAGTATGTACATACGTTGACCGCCAGCTATGAAGTCAATCTCGGACCAATTCGTAAAACTGATATTTTACTGGTCAAACTATCGTTCATCATTCGACGCGTCTCGACAAAACAAGGATCAGATGCTGGTAAAAGCACTGCCGTTATGTGACAGTGATGCAGTTCATAATTGTTGTTGATGTTGTCAGTGATCATTTGATCATTTGTGAATAGCAACAAATGAAAATCATTGATAATGTGCTCACTGACAAACAAACAAGGCGTAATTCTTTCCATCAAAAGCGCCGGCGAGAACTTCTGTGTTAGCAATCACAGCGAGACCCACACGCTGAAAATTTCTGAGCCGGCGATCGCAAGAAGATTCAAGAATCACAAGTCCACAACTTTTGACCCAATGATCCCAGGCAGCCTAACAATGTGATTTGTACAGGTGAATATGGCTGACCTACAGTACGGACCAGCGCGGCGATTTATTATCTGAGCTAGCGTGACGTACGATAGTAACTAACGCGTTCCAACGTCGCCCCATAACTCTTCTTACCAGTGATGTCCAGTCTCTTCAGCGACTGGGGCAGCAGCCGAAGCCACTTGCCCGAGCTGTCCACGGGTGGGCTCACATCGAGCCGCTCCAGAGCCTTCAGCGGCTCCAGCAGCGCCTCCAGCTGCCAATCGCTGATGCCGGCCGGCAGCGTCAGCTCACGCAGACTGGAAGCGTTGGCATGCGCCATCCGACGCAGGGCAGAGACCCGCAGCTTGAAGCCGCGCAGGTTGGCCTTCTCCAGGGCGTGGCAGGTAGCCGCTGGAATAAAGCAACACTGTCAGTGAAGAAGTGATCACTTGTATGGACAAGGCATGGCAGTTACAGCGGAATATAGCGTACCAGGTCGTGTGTAGCGCGTTTCACACAGTACTCACCGACCAGTCGGAGGTCGGTGTCCGTCTCAGCGGTCGGCGCCTGCAGTTCGGTCATCTTCGGCTGGTCCTGCACCTTCAATACAAGCTCTAGGCTCGTGGCCGGCGCCGGGACCTCTCCACCGCGGGTTTGCTGATCGGTTAGCTCCCGCCGACAGTCGCCGACGATATCGTCGACGGCGGACCGCCAGCGATGGCAGACTGTCGGCACCAACGAAACAGGAGGAACAAGTGGCGTCAACGGAAAGCCTGAAACTCAAAGTCCACAAACCGGCAGAGTTTATATATCTGGCAAATAGGCGGCAACCATATTACGGCGGCCGTTCACGTCTCCAGCAGCCCTTTACCTATCACATTCGTTCAGATTTCCGACCCCCATTGCTGAACTATCTGATGGCTAAGGAAACCAACACATCAACTCGGATGTTATTGTGAAATACGACATCGGCATTCAACAGGACACTCACCCCGCCTGGCGCGGAACATGTCCCTGCAGTCCATCTTGCTCAGCACCATCTTCAACAGCTTCGAGTCAAGGTGGTAGATGTTGGCCTCGCGAGGCGCGGGAGGCCTCAGCTTACCGGACGCCGCCGGCCCCATCTCCTCCGTAGTTGGGGTGACGTCACAACTGGTGGTGGCGTCACACTTGTCACGAGTGTCGGCCTTCAGTGAGACCACCTCTTCGCCGTCACTGTGGTGAAATGACGTCAGAGTGACGTAGTAGGACGTCATCTAAGGTCAGCCATAAGGCGATAATTTCGAGATGTCTTCATTTTACCGAAACAGCACCGTACCATGGGCCCACGTAGGTAAGCCAATCCAGTGTCTTACAGACAAACTGTATTCACAACCGGGTTGGTTCTTACAGACAAAATGCCCACACAACCATGTTGAATCTTACAAACTGTCTACACAACCGGGTTGACTAAATTATCGGCAAACTGTCTACACCAAGTGCCGCCCCCCCCCCCCCCCCCCCAGTGCCACCCCTGCTGCCTCCCAGTCTCACCCCTGGGGACGGCCGGATGGCGCCGCTCGCCGGCGGACCTCCTGCCGCAGATCCTCCACGACGACCTGGCGAGTGGTGCGCTCCTCGAGGACAGCCTGCCGCAGGCGGACCACCTCTTCACGTAGATGGACCACCTCCTGACGCAGTGTGGTGTTGTCTCCCTTCAGTGTGGCGTTGTCTCCCTTCAGTGTGGTCACCTCCCCCTTCAGTGTGGTCACTTCTCCCTTCAGTACGGCGTTGTCTCCCTCCAGTGTGGTCACTTCTCCCTTCAGTGTGGTCACTTCTCCCTTCAAACCAGTCATCTCTTCACGAAGAGCAGTCAGTTCTCCGCACAGATGTTCTATGTCCATCTGAAACACAAAATGTTTTGTTTCTCAGGTTCCCAATGATCAGAAGAGACAATAGCCGTTTTCATGACGGGCTATCCTGCGAATGCACCTACTTTGACCAAATCTGCACCTAATCTCTTTTAACTCTGGCCGGCACAGGCCATTTTGAGTCCTTCGACGGCACAAGGGGGGGGGGGGGTTGGTACGACCCCCCTCGCGTTTGGCCCCTGGTGGAGCTAGAGCTTCGCGGAAAAAGGAGCGCGTTGCCCGTCACGAGAGGAAGCCAATGATGCCCAATTTTAAGGTCCTAAGTCATCGGTTTGACCCAAAAATCGGAAATATCGGGACCTGTTAGAAAGTCGTAAAGCGTGGCTGCTCAGAGGTTTTCCAAGGTGCTGATCACGAATATTGTGTTAGTTTTGATCAACGATGATGTCGTTAAGCGTTTAGACCAGGTCGGGTCAGGTCAGGTCAGGTCAACCGGTAGGGGTCGTGACGGGTATTCGTAGTACCTGTCGTCCGCCTCTGACAGCTTCGTAACATGTTACGATAGCACCAAAACTACTTCGTAAATGTTCAAATGGTTGCTAAATTCGAATTCAGCTCAAAAAACTAGCCTAGAAACATGTAAAACTCGAAAAGTGAACCGAGGTCACCAAAGGTCAATGACCTGACCTGACCTTCAGGTGACCTTGACACCCACCCTAATGCATGGGAGCTACATCAAATCACATGTTTGAACGTTTGAAACCACGAAAAGCTTGCAAACGCGCGGGTAATGCGAGCCGACATACGCCGAATCGCGATTTCGGCCAAACATGGTCACGGAAAAGAGGTCACAGGTCAAAAGTCATTGTCAAAGGTCATTGGGGTCAGGGTCATGAAATTTTCAGGGTAGGTGTAAAATTGATCAATGCGAGGGTACTGAAAGTTTCGTCGAGATCAGCCGCTTTTTACGCGAGTTTGTCGCGAAAAACCTTAAGGTGGCATCACCCCCCCCCCCCCCTGTGCCGACGAGGGTTAAAAGGCAAATATCTTTATTTTATGAATTTATTTCAGTGTTTTAAATGTCAATGATACTGTCTGATAATTTGACAAAGCAGGCATATCAGCAATTAGTGCAACAATAACCCATAGCTTCTATAGGAAACACACGGATAAAATGATAATAAGAAACCGTAGCCTCATAATAAGGTTCAATATATTGCCGAATATAATTATAACAAAGTGAGACGACAGTTTCGGGCGTAGCCCATTATCAAGTGTGGATAATGTGTGTTAGGTGCAGATTATCAAATCTGCACCTAACCTACACCGAATGTGCACCAAACGTGTATGGTGTACCTTCCAGATGGCCGTCGTGAAAACGGCTATTGAGATTTAAGACTGTGACTGTGAGATGACTGTGTATGTTCAACACAGACTCTACCATATACAGTCTGTGTTGAAAGTACTGCAGCATGGCAGGGTGGCGCTAGGGTTCACGGAGGGCGGTCCAGTTTGAGTGCCACTAGATCGCCTGTGGGACGGGGAGAGGGGGGAGCGGAAGAAGGGCAGGCCAGAAGGCAATGGATGGGGGGAGGCCGGGTGGGGCGATTTGACGGACTACGGACAATCAGTGCCACAGACGCCTTGTGATACCCTTTGCCCAGCTTCGTGACCTGAGGGGCTCTGACCTGACCTTGACCCGAGGTCAACTACTTAAGTTGACCTCACCCTAACAAAAAGTATACCATTCGACGCACCTGAGCTAGGCGAACACAATGATGCCAAAATCGCGGCTCTGCGGACATTTCTTGCCAAGTTATTTACTAAAAACCGAACCCGTAACTTCAGTCAATTGACCCGACCTCAGACGCTACCGGTTAACCTGAGACCTTAAAATTGGAAACCAATCGCTGCGACTTGTAACGACACACACGCTCGTTTTTTCCGCGGGCCTCTAGCTCTAATAGAAGCGAAGCAGCGTGCTGGGGTCGTGTCAACCCTTCCGAAACCCATTTTGTTTGCGGGAAAATGAGGAACAAAAGAACACCTTTCTAATTTTTTGCATGTCGATTTGCAATGACATGAAGTTTATTTTGAAGAAATAAAAATGTAAAAAAAAAAATTGGTCCCAATAGTCATAACAGGCAAATGAAAAAAGATTAAGGTTTTTGTTCAACAATGAAATTTTTTCTTGGGAATTTTTAAAAAGTAATATTTTGATTCATCGCAAGCTTAGTTTTGTTTACCGTTTCATAGGCGTAGGAACAGGGGGGGGGGGCAGGGGGCAAGTGCCCACCCACTTTTCGAGGTGGGGGGCCAACCATGTGTTTTCGCCCACCCACTTTTTACTCGAGGCCCCTCTTCTCGATTTGAGAGGACGTCGTCACCTTCCAGAATAAACAAACTCGGTAAAAATAAGTTCCACGGATCCCCACGCACGGACTCCAAGGGGCCGTGATGGATCCAAGGAGGCCCTCTGTTCATACTTGTCAGTCGAAGCCCCTGAGACTGATGGCCTGAAAGGCCCTAGTGGATCTGAGGAGGCCCCAATATCCACACTGGTCTGGGGAGGCCCCTGACACTGGCGGTCTGGGAGGCCCCTCTATCCACACTAGTCAGAGGTCTGAGACTGGTGGTCTGGGAGACCCCTCCATCCACACTAGTCAGAATAAATTTAGGCCCCTGACACTGGCGGTCTAGCCGAGGCCCTCTACCCTCACTAGTCAGAGGAGGCCCCTCTATCCTCAATAGTCATAAGAGGCCCCTGAGACTGATGGTCTGGGAGGCCTATCCATCTACACAGTAGTCAGAGGAGGCCCCCTGAGACTGATGACCTGAGAGGCCCTTATAATCACACCAGGCAGAAGAGGCCCATGATACTGATGGACTGAGAGGCCCTATACTAGCCACAGGAGACCCCCAAAACTTTCGGTCTGGGAGGTCCCTCAATCCGGCACCAGTCAGAAGAGTCCCCTGAGACTGATGGCCTGGGAAGCCCTTATATTCACACTAGGCAGAGGAGGCCCCTGAGACTGATGGTATGAGAGGCCCTCATATTCACACCAGTCAGAAGAGGCCCCCGAGGCTGATGGCTGTGAGGCCCTTCTGTTCATATAACTGGCCACTGGAGGCCCCTGAAACCGGTGGTCTGGGAGGGCCCTCTATCCAGACTAGTCAGAGGAGGCCCCTGAGACCGATGGTCTGAGAGGCTCTTATATTCATACAGGCCACACGAGGCCCCTGAGACTGATAGTCAGAGAGGTCCACTCCCAATGAATCTGAGGGCGCCCTCTATCCACATTTACACTTTTCTAGGGAGGCCCCCCGAGACTGATGGTCTGAGAGGCCCTTTTATTTATACTGTCCACAGGAGCCCCCCGAGATTAATGGTCTGAGATGCTCTTCTATTTATACTAACCAGAGGAGGCCCCTAGGATTGATGGTCTAACAGGCCCTTCTATTTATACTAGCCAGAGGACTGAGGAGACCCATGAGACTGATGGTCTGAGAGGCCCTTCTACTCAAACTAGGCAGATGAGGCCCCTGAGAATGATAGTCCGAAGAGCCATGCGGCGGCAACTGGCCGTGGCCATATTTCGGCTCGGTAGGGCCCCACAGAGCTCATGAGAGCACCTCAAAGGCTCCTAAGTAGACACGCTTATCCCCACGTGCCACGCCGGCTTCTGAAGGCTCCTTGTAGGCATCTAAGGGCCCTTTCCGGCCTCTAACGGCTCCACCCGCCTGTGATGGCTCCACACCAGTGTTTATGAGCGCCACACAGCGGCGCCTTTGAGGGTCATACTAGTGTCTCTTAGGCCCTATATCGGTGGCTCTGGGGGCCCCACACCGGCGCCTCTGTGGGCCACCACACCTGTGCATCTCAAGGCTCTATAGGTACATCTGAAGGACCCACACCGACACATCTGAGGGCCCCAGACCAGTATCTCGGAGCTCGGAAGGCCCCACACCGGTGACTCTGAGGACTCACCGGCTCCTGAGAGCACCATGTTGATGTCTAACGGCTCCACAAGGCCACTGAAGGCACCACACAAGCTCTCACTGAGCTCTTATGTCCATGTACCGGCCTCTGAGGGATTTAACCCGCGCCCCACTGGGGTCTGTGTATAACACGCCCTACTGGGGGGGGGGGGGGCTAGTCATAGCCCCCCTCCTAACTCCGAAACTACTGGGCCGATCGTCAAAATTCAAACGGCGTCTGATAGCCCCGGAAAAACTGTCGATCGAAACCTAATTTCATTGACCTCGAGGTCACCGATGACGTCACAGGTCAGGTCAAAGTAAAAATTATTAGCATTATGGCTTGTTCACATTTTGGGCTCTGGCCGCCGTCTTACAAGTCAGATCAGGCTCATTTTTGGTTTCCACACTCGTGAATAGATGCTCTAGATACCTTGAGGGTACCAAACTTGTACTTTGATTTTCAGGTCAGGGTCAGGTCATCACAGGTCACGAAAATTTTATATCATGCGTCAGTCATGTGACACATGTTTTATGGTCCATTTAGGCCATAAATTTCGAATTTTATGTCGTCTGTGTCATTCGAGGTCATTTTGAGTCGAATTTAGCTTAGGTTAGGTCACTTTCAGGTCAAAAAATGTCAAATTTTGAAGTTAAAATTTTTCAACAAAAAAAGGTGTTTATTGGATGCAGTTTCAGCTCAGGAACACGATGGTGCCATTTATATTGGTAAACAATGTCAAATACGTACTGAAAAATTGATTTTAAAAATTAATAATTTTGAATTTTTTGCAATAATGCGTATAACTTGGCCATTTTTGAAGATATTTAGCTTAAACTTGCTAGAGTTAGTCATAATCATGCGTTCTGTCACATATATTCCGGTGTTTTCGAAAAATAAAAAAAAATTGAAAAAAATATAAAAATATAAATTTTGAACATTATTATACAAAATTTTCCAAATTTTCAAAATTTTGAAAATCCGAGATAGCAGTCTGATAGCGCGGTCAGTTCTGAGTCCTTTCATGCAAAGAAATTGGATCTAGCTTAAAAACTGAGCTCTTGGGAGCGATTGCCGTGGTTCAATGTTTTGCGTCGAAATCGGACGAACATGACGTCACTCTGACGTCATTTTCGGCCGACCTATGGTAGCTACGAAGTTTAAATTTTGTCACAAGATGTCAAATTGATGCAGCCAAAGGTACTGAAAGTTTGGCGTCGATCCGTCAAGCGGTTTGGAAGTTATTGCAGAAAAACGGGAGGGGGGCTATAAATAGCCCCCCCAGTGGGGCGCGGGTTAAGCCAGCGCATTCATAGCTCCACACCAGCAATTGTAAGGGCTTCACACTGGAGTATCTGAGGGTTCCACACCGGTGTCTCTAAGGGCCACATACCGGCATCTCTGAGGGCCCATACCGGCATCTCTGAGGGCCCCATACCGGCGTCTCCGAGGGTCCACATCTGGCGGGCACCCATCAGCGACTGAAGGTCCCACACTGTCGACTCCGAGAGCCCCATCCGCGTCTGGGAGCACCATGCCGTCTCTAAGAACCACAGCGGCTCCTCCGTACGAAAGATGGGCGTCTCCATGCCAAAGGGGAGCGGTTCTGAGACAGTAGGGCACCTACGCGCAATAGAGGGGCGCCTATGAAGCCCATAGGGGCGCCTCAATGCGAAAGAGGGGCGCCTCTGAGGCCTACATATATGGGCGTCCACATGCAATAGAGGTCTGCAAATTGCAATTGACCAATGCCATGGGGGTGCATTCATAAGAAACAGGGGCGCCGGCATGGCAGAGAGAGGTGCCTTCAAGTGTCCATAAAAGAGAGACGCCTATGATAAGCGCACATTGTATGCGACAATGGGGCGACTGTGGGACATATCGACACCCACATTTGTTCTCCGGTGAATTTCAGACAAGTTGGTTAGAGACCTTCAAAAAAGGTACAATCACTCGATTTTTCTCAAGTTTGTCTGTCTTGGCAGATAAAGCAATACCAGAACAGGCCTACGAACACACATATTTGATCAGGATCGGACGATTGGACACTTTTAAAAGGAGATCTTTCGTGCCTCACGGAAATTCACGGGAGAGCAGATGTGGGGTTTAAAAAAAAGGTGTCGATATAGGGATGTCTCTGATGACTATACATAGGGCGCTTATATGCCAAAGAGGGCGCCTATGAAGCTAATGGGGGCACCTGGGAAACGAGGAAGACATTTGTGTAATGGTTTTCAGGGGTCATGCGCCGTTTGCGGCAAACACATTCTAAAAAAATGGGAGGGGGAATAAGTTTTAAAAATGGTGCGGACTTTCTGCACTGTTCGCTTAAGCGGTTACGCCCCTGGGTACATCTGCCCGATCTCAGAAGCTAGATTTGGAGGTCATACTTGAAAGCAGCCAGCAGGACGAGGCAAAAGTTGGAGGCCCCCTGGAAAAGGAGGCCCCTTGACAGGGTGGCCCACCCACTTTTCATGACGTTCCTACGCCCGTGTACCGTTTGTTGGTTGCCCAACCCGTTCTTGAGTTATAGGCCATCAAACTCAGCGTTGCAAACCGAGGTTTACAAAATGTAATGCAATATGACTCAAAACGTTTTGATCTGAGAAGTCTGATATTTTGCCAGGCGTCTTTGGGGCCTATGATTGCCCCTAGGACCGATTTTCATTATCCTTCGCCCCAGTGTGGGGGGGGGCATATCTCAGGCAGCTTTTGCCAAATTGTCAGGGAACTCAGATTTGTTTTTCAATACAAAAACACAATTCTAAAGAATAGTGTTTTAACCCTCGCCCGTATAGGAGAGGGGGGTCGAACGGATCCCCCCCATGGTTTTTCGCTAATAACTCGCGTAAAAAGCGGCCGATTGCGACGAAACTTTCAGTACCCTCGCGTTCATCAATTTCACACCTACCCTGAAAATTTCATGACCCTGACCCAAATGACCTTTGACCTGTGACCTACTTTTCGAGACCATGTTTGGCTGGAATCGCGATTCGGCGTATGTCGGCTCGCATTAGCCGCGCGTTTGCAGTCTTTTCGTGGTTTCAAGCGTTTAAACATGTGATATGATGTTGCCCCCATGCATTAGGGTGGGTGTCAAGGTCACCTGAAGGTCAGGTCAGGTCATGGACCTTTAATGACCTCGGCTCACTTTTTCGAGTTTTACATGTTTCTAGGCCAGTTTTTGGAGCTGAATTCGAATTTAGCAACCATATGAACATTTACGAAGTAGTTTTGGTGCCTTCGTAACATGTTACGAAGCTGTCAGAGGCGGTTGCCACCTACTACGAATACCCTTACTGGTTGACCTGACCTGACCTGACCCGACCTGGCCTAAATGCATGAAGATATGATCTGTGATCAAAACTAACATGATATTCGTGATCAGCACCCCGAAAAACCCCATAGCAGCCACACTTTACCACTTTCTAACAGGTCCCGATTTTCCCGCCTTTGGGGTCATTGACCTGACCTGCAAGATCAACCAATGACCTAGGACCTTAAAATTAGGTATCATCGGCTTCCTCTCGTCACGGGCAACACGCTCGTTTTTTCCGCGAAGCTCTAGCTCGATCAGGGGCGAAACGGCAAGGGGGGGTCCAACGGACCCCCCCTCCCAATACGTTCGCGGCTGGAAAAACACCAATACGGGCGAGGGTTAACTATTGACAACAAACCTTCGGTTATGCTACCACCCTGTCGCGTTTTTTGCGTGTGAATAAAAAACCGCGGCGCGTAGCGCCCCGCCGCCTGGAGTAGCTATTTGTACATCAATTTTGGAGAGTGTGTGAAATTTTTGACCCCAGGTCATGTCAGGTCAGGTCACCAGGTCAAGTTAACTTGACCAAGCCTAAAAAAGTTTGCAATCATGTCCAGCCTGCAGTGTTTTTCAGAAAAGTTTTAAGCTTGGTGGATTGCATGATGTTATGGGCGCCTACAATTTGCATATCTCGGATTTTTTTTTTATATCCGTGACCTAAGGTCAGGTCAGTGCCCAGTGGCGTGACCTTACCATTATAAGTCAACGGAGAAAAATGGAAATGCCTCTAGATCCGTGTGTACGCATAGGAACAGCCCAAATATTTCAGAATCACAATGATTTGGACCACCCGTGACGACCATGGTGTCTTTTTTGCTGATAGCCTCTAGAAAGGTCATCCGAGGTCATTTGAGGCTTCAAACAGATTTTTGTCAATAACTCTCGATTGGAAAGAGATAGGACGTTGGGGATGGCCTCATTGTGTTTGTCTTGTTCAGACGCATCGACTGATATGCAGCATGACCTTTTCCGGTCAGGTCATGACCTTGACCTGAGGTCAAATTTTCAAGTTGACCTTTCAAGGTCAAATTATATTTCATTCGACGCGTCTCGGCGAGAGGAACACGATTCTGGCAATAGAAATGTTGTGGCCTGTTTTAGTCAAAAGTTATGGTCGAAAAACACATTTCGTAAAACAATTTTTTTTTTTAGTTTTTGCCCTCTGGATGCTAAACCATTGACCTGAGGTCAGTTTTGATGATGACCTTATCAAAAGAAAAGTTCATAAGCTATCGATTGCTTTTCCATCCGTTTTTCTAACTACCTATCATAGTTCCTGAGATAATTGCATGTTTTCTCAGAAATATAATGACATTTGGCAAATGTTGACCTTTGATAACCTCCAGTGACCCCATATTGCTCTAAAATGATAAATGACCAAGACACTTTCAAACGTACGCATTGAGAGCTATCGACTGCTTTTTACTGCGTCTTTCTAGCCCTCTTAGTTTTTGAGTTATTAGAGGTAGGTGGTAACATATGCCCCCCCCCCCCCAACACACACACACACTAGCACTAGGGCGAAGTTGGCTGAGACCGCCACTGGGGTGCGGGTTAAAATCTGAAAGATGAGGGTGACCGGCCTGGTACGATCTATCGTGGAATGCCCCAGTAAGCACATACATACCTACTATGGATAGCCGGCGGGCGCCTGTTGGTTAACGTAACCTGACCGCACTGCCGACTTTCCCCAAATACATGAATACAATGATCAAAACTGAGTTGATAATAGCGATTAGCGAATGCCTAACAATTATAAAACTAATACCTAATGCTTAGTAAAATGCTGACAATTGTGTCTCGCTGGGTCACATGGAGTCAGTAGGTCGTTCCTCTCCGACTCCCAGCGGGGCGCGGGTGAAACTGAAATCGCTTACCTTACGTCTTTCAGCAGCACACCTTTCGTCCTAGACCTCCAGTCTCTGTCTGGGGTCACAGGGTTTAAACTGCACAGTGCCTCCCCTGTGTCCCTTTGTCATGAGGCCGAACTAACCCATTGACGCGGAGCGGTGCAACACTTTGATGACGTCAGCAGAGTTACCATGGTAACGTGACAACACGAGCCGAGCGGTGTGCAGTCACTGCCCTCCCCGGATATGCAAGTTGGGGTGGGGCAGCTCATTGGAAATGGGGGCACTCAAGGCCGTGGGGGGGGGGGCGACACTATAGTTCTGGTATAGTCAACTGGTAGTCATCACTTGACCGCTGACCACCACGACCGTCCAAATTTGGAGCATCGCACAAAATTCTTAAATGTATCCCCAAGAGTTTTAACTTCAAAAAGGTGCTCATCAAGACCTAAAGTTCATCAAAATTGAATGGCCTTGACGCTACAATAAGCCAGAGAACAAACTTCATTCCTTTCTTTGGCTCACTTCTTCTTGCAAAAGTGAAGTGCACGTACAGATTATATGCGCTTATGCGGCGAATCACCATTCTTGTCGAATATTGTCTTAAAACAATGCAAAATTTCAAAGGTCAATGATTGGACCAGTGGACCACGAACGTTTTCAGGTAAGGGTATTGATTAGAACTGAGTGATAAACGTTACGTCAATATTCACCACTTTTTAGAGGGGAGTACCTAATTGAGAAAATAACCGAAAGGCCCTATTGGACACTTCCCCTCTAGGCATGTGATATGGCCACTGGCGGTATCCAGCCTTCTAAAAAGTGATAATGGCCACTGGCGGTATCCAGCCTTCTGTAAGAAATAGTGTCCACTAGCGGTATCCAGCCTTCAGTAAAATAATAGTGTCCACTAGCGGTATCCAGCCTTCTTAACCCACGAGCCGCTGGGGGGGGGGGGCATAAAGTTGCCCCCCCCTTTACGTTTTGTGAAATATCTCCGAAACCTGATGAGCCACGAACGTGAAACTTGGCATAGCTTCAAATGAATACCTAGGCAATGTTTGAGGAAAGTTTGGTGGTTGTAGCACCTAAGATGACGTCACAGTGACGTCATAAAGTTTTGTCGTTTTCCGATATGGACCGTTTCTGATGACGCTGAGCATGAAACTCGACTGTAAATGAACTAGACAGCACCTGCTGTCATCCTAAAACATCTTACTACACTTCCATCTAGTTTCTGACCAATAATCGGCCCTTTATATTCGGTCCCATATATGTGATGTATCGTGAGGAATATGAGAGTCGCAAATCTATAATTTCACTTATGACGTCACTGTGACGTCATTTCAAATGGGATCAACACCAAATTTGGACACAACCTCGGCTAGGTATTCAGGAAGATGTGTGCAAAGTTTCGCTTCTCTATCTCTTCGCGTTGCGACGATATCGTCGCAGAAGTAAAGGGGGGCAACTTTATGCCCCCCCCCCCCCCCAGCGGCCGGCGGGTGGCGCGGAGGCCCAGCGGCCGCCGGGTTAAAAGTGATAGTGTCCACTGGCGGTATGTAGCCTTCTAAAATAATAGTGTCCACTGGCGGTATCCAGCCTTCTAAAAGAAATAACGACCACCGGCTGTATCGCACCGCTGGATACTAGACCGTGTCCTGTATCCACCAGTCGATGGTATGGTGTCCCGGATCCGTACCCGTGCTGTGTCCATACAGCTGTAATATAACTAATACACACTGTACAGTCTACAGTTGACGGCAGAACGATGCACCGTTTCTCAGCGGGCAATCAGCTGCCTGGAGTGGTAGGCTGTACCGCACTGCACCGGCTGGGTGACACATTGATCACCATAGACACACTTGATTGTGTGATAATCAGTACAGCCTAACGGCTCAGTCAACTGAAGTGCTGGGCTGGTGGTATGGGTAAAAAGTATGATTCGTCCGTCCCCTGGAGGGATACGTTTCCTGGAAATGACGCGATTTTTCTTTTTACTGATAACTCTCTGGGTTTGGCTTAATTTTCACGGAAAACATATTAGGGAACCTGAAGTTGCACACACTTTTTATGAAGCATCCTGACATCAGAGCTCCACGTCACTTCAAGTAGGTGACTTCTTTTTATCACAACTTTGTATGACATTATGGAATGATATGCTCAAAGCATTGCATAATGGTCAGAAGCCTTACAGTCCCTTTGACTAGTTAACGTCACTAAATGACAGCACTACATAGTGGCGCTTGGAAATCCAGTAGCATTGTGTATTGAACGTCTCAACCACTGTGTATTCCAATCGCCATCAGCCCGTGATATCCCATGAACGACACCGAACCGGACATATCCGGTCTAAACCAACCACAGCCGACCGGACCACCGACGGTCCGACACAGTGACGGGCGAGGTCCGATATCGCCTGGACCGGCCACCCCACAGCTAGCTCCAACGAAACTCTGGTCTAAACTGAAACGACACAACAGCACAGCGGTGAGAGCCAGCGTGACGTGACGTCACAACACACGTGACGTCACCACGGCGGTACCTCCGGCACGGTGACAACGGTTTACCGACGGCTGGACAGTGGCCCCGAGCGTGATATCTCGGATACTGAATATACCCACTCACCACTGTCTATCAAAGCAGTGTCAACAAGCGTAGCAATCTATGCCTAAATCAAATGACCAGCCTACAGGTGGCTACTCAACCCAAACCAGCCTGGCACGGCGGTAAAGTACCTACCCACGGACCTGAGCCGATGGGACAGGGCGGCTCGAAGTACTTCTGGATATGAAGGTCTTGATGTGTATTGTGCCCCGTACAGCGCTGCCGACGGGACACGGTGCTGCCATCTGTTGTCGAGTTCCGACACGGGACACAGTACTGCCATCTGTTGTCGAGTTCCGACACTGCCGCCGGGACCGGAGCGGTCGAAGCACTGATTAGTCAGGCTTTTAGAAGGAGTACACGGTGATTTTGCTGCCGTTGGGTGGCTTAGTAAGCTTGTCGTATACAGACTCTGGAAAATAGAGCACGTCAGATTACACACAGTTTGCTAGTGATGTCACATGGGCAGGGCCTATTTTAACATGTTAACTGGGGGGGCAAATGCCCCCGCACTCAACAGAATTGCCCCCCCAGTCGTCGAGATGTGCCCACTATAAAAATGGGCATAAAGGAACACGGTGACAAACATACAACTGTGACTTGTTTTGCAATGGATGTCAAATGAGTCAGTCTGCAAGTAATGACCAGTGGTGGATCCAATGGTGGGTCATATGGGTTATGACCCCCGCCCCCTTTGGCCCGGGGACACCACAGGCCTGCCTGGGGCACCACCGGCCTGTCAGGGGCACCACAGACCTGTTGGGAGCACCATCGACCTAGGAAGAGCACCATAGGTCTGCCAGGGGCACCACAGACCTGCCAGAGGCCCCACCGGCCTCGCAGGGGCGCCACCTTGGGCCTGTCAGGGATACCACCACAGGCCCGCCAGGGGCACCACAGGCCTGCCAGAGGCACCACAGGCCTAGCAAGGGCACCACGGACCTGTCAGCGACACCACGGGCCTGTCGGGGGCACCTCAAGCTTGTCAGGGCCAAGGGACACCACAGGCCTGTCAGGGGAACCAGAGGCCTAGCAGGGACACCACATGCCTGGCAGGGGCACCACCGGCCTCGCAGGGACATCTTGGGCCTGTAAGTGGCACCACGTGCCTGTCGGGGACACTCCAGGCTTGTCAGGAGCACCACAGTCCTCTCAGGGCCCAGGGGCACCAGCGGCCTAGCAGAGGCACCACCGGCCTAGCAGGGACACCAACGGCCTCGCAAGGGCATCATGGGCCTGTCAGGGGCACCACGGGCCTGTCGTTGGAACTTCAGGCTTGTCAGGGGCACCCACAGTTCTTTCAGATGCACCGGCGGCTTAGCACCATGGCACCATGTTTGGCCGGGATTGCGATTCGGCGCATGTCGCCTCGCATTAGCCGCTCGTTTGCAGTCTTTTCGTGGTTTCAAACGTTCAAACATGGGATATGATGTTGCTCCCATGCATTAGGGTGGGTGTCAAGGTCACCGGAAGGTCAGGTCAGGTCATTTACCTTTGATGACCTCGGTTCACATTTTCGAGTTCTATAAGATTCTAGGCTAGTTTTTGGAGCTAAATTCGAATTTAGCAACCATTTGACCGTTTGCGAAGTAGTTTTGGTGCCTTCGTAACATGTTACGAGGCTGTCAGAGGCGGTTGCCACCTACTACGAACACCCGGCAAAACCCTTACTGGTTGACCTGACCTGACCTGACCCGACCTGGCCTAAATGCATGAAGACATCATCTATAATCATAGCTAACATGATATTCGTGATCATCACCCCGAAAAAACATAGCAGCCACCCTTTACGATGCTCTAACAGGTCTCGATTTTCCCGACTTTTGGGTCATTGACCTGACCTGGAAGGTCAAGTGATGACGACCTAGGACCTTAACACTCGCCGGCACAGGCCATTTTGCGTCCTTCGACGGCACAAGGGGGGGGTTGGTACGACCCCCCCCCCCCTCGCGTTTGGCCCCTGATTGAGCTAGAGCTTCGCGGAAAAAAACGAGCGTGCTGCCCGTCACGAGAGGAAGCCGATGATATCCAATTTTAATGTCCTAGGTCATCGGGTGACCTTCCAGGTCAGGTCAATGACCCGAAAATCGGGAAAATCGGGACCTGTTAGAACGTCGTAAAGTGTGGCTGCTATGGGGTTTTTCGGGGTGCTGATCCGAATGATATCATGTGAGTTTTGATCACAGATGATGTCTTCATGCATTTAGTCCAGGTCGGGTCAGGTCAGGTCAGGTCAACCAGTAGGGGTCCTGCCGGGTATTCCTAGTAGGTGTCAACCGCCTCTGACAGCTTCGTAACATGTTACAAAGGCACTAAAACTAGGCTTCGTAAATGTTCATCGGGTTGCTAAATTCGAATTCAGCTCCAAAAAACTGGCCTAGAAACATGTAAAACTCGAAAAAGTGAACCGAGGTCATCAAAGTTCACTGACCTGACCTGACCTTCAGGTGACCTTGACATCCACCCTAATGCATGGGAGCAACATCAAATCACATGTTTGAACGTTTGAAAGCACGAAAAGCTTGCAAAAGCGCGGCTAATGCGAGTCGACATACGCCGAATCGTGATTCCGGCCAAACATGGTCTCGGAAAGTAGGTCACAGGTCAAAGGTCATTTGGGTCAGGGTCATGAAATTTTCAGGGTAGAGGTAAAATTGATAAATGCGAGGGTACTGAAAGTTTCGTTGCAATCGGCAGCTTTTTACGCGAGTTATTCGCGAAAAAACCTTAGGGGGGTTGCATCAACCCCCCCCCCCCCTGTGTCGGCGAGGGTCGGCGAGGGTTAAAATTGGGTATCATCGGCTTCCTTTCATCACGGGCAACACGGTCGTTTTTTCCACGAAGCTCTAGCTCGAGCAGGGTCGAAACGGCAAGGGGGAAGGTCCAACGGACCCCCCCCCCCCATATACGTTCGCAGCTGGAAAATACCAATACGGGCGAGGGTTGATGGATTATTAGAGACAATTTTCCAGGTTGCCCCCCCAGTCAAATTCCCTTAAAATAGGCTCTGCACATGGGGCAACTCAGACTGATGATGTCACTCACATATACAGAAACAAACACAATGACAATGTGTGTATCACTGACTAGTGACGTCATGCGGGTTGATACTGATGCTGTGACGTCACTAAGGGAGATACACGTCACCAAGCGTGACGTCAGTACATGTGACGTCACGTGCGTCAGTGTGCGTGTCCGAGAGTCCGGTGGCGCCGTGTCGGCTGGTGTGGGTGGTTAGAGACACCGTCACTTACTGGGGACCTTGAAATTGATGGTACGGGACTGGCTATTGTCACATCCCAGGTCTGTCTCGTGCAGGGCAGTCAGGACGGCCTGGCGGTTTTTGATTGAGGATGAAATGAACAGTGTCTTCAGTTTCCTGCAGGTTACTGCCATCCTGCAACAGATTACAACAAAACAGAACAGGTCAGTATATAGGTACAGGACACAGTCACAAAGTGGCACCAGTGGGCGATTGAACACGGAGACACCATGAGTTCCGATGCCGTTCATAACAGAACATGTGTGTCTCTGGCTATCTAAAGTTCCCAGTCTGGTGCTGCAACTTGCTAGTTGCTACACTGGTTTCACACGATACTAACAGCCTTATGCCATCCAATATTATGTCCATATCTATATTAATACCAGTCTGCAGTCCACATAACGTAGTTGCCCGTCCGCTTGTCCGTCTGTCTGTCTGTTTGCATCGCATCAACACAACGACCTGAATCAAAAAGTCTGCTTGTGGATACCTATTCTTCTGTAAAGAGTTTGTTACAATTTCCAGTGTCCATATGCCCGTATTACTATGTAAACCTCCAAGGGATACCCAGTTTCTGGGGTTATTGCGGTCTACGATAGGCGTTATCACAAGTGTATTCGCGGCCATTGGGGCGACGTAAGAAAAGAAGAAAACAACTGGCCCCAAGAACTTTAAATTATCAGTTAGCATGCACATTTTCCTTGATATGTAGAGAATTTACCATTAATTGTTAGAGAAAATTGCATTTAAATCTTCCATTTATGCTTTTTTCATCGTTTGCACAGTATGTTCTTTTACTAAGCTAGAAACACTAATTAGAAATAGTTCCCGCATCATCAAGAACAATAGGGAAGGCTTGAAGTGAATACAATAATCTAAACGGTTTTGTAATCCATGTGAAGACGCTTCTAAAATTGCCTGTAGAAATATTAAAGGCAAAAGTTCAACTTTTTCACAAGACGGATGACTTATTCAACGTGTGACAACTCAGCCGGTATTTCGTCGCCTACAGCCAAGCTTTCCCTAGTGACCGATAGAGGCGCTGCTATCGATGTCCGCCCGTGCCGCCTAACGATCCAGATACACATAAGTATCCGCCGTCGCCGTCTGGCCGACTGACCTGCTGACCGCTGCCACATCTGACTGGGTCAGGGCAGGGATGTCCGTGAGGCGCCGGGTGTCATTAAGCTGCACCGTATCCAGCTGGGAGCAGCCGTGAAGGGCGGCTAGCACAGTGTCGCGAATGACGCCGGATCCGAAAACAGTGACGTCCTTCAAGCCAGTGAGGGCAGCCAGGAGGCGTACCGTCGCTTCCGGTGTCACGGAAGGTGAGTCTGTAAAACATAAATACAGAAGCCATAAGTGCATATGTACACACGTTGCGATCACCGTGGCCCAGATCCCAGCAGTAACTATTGATAGCAAGATAAAATAATTACGAAGCGCGTAACGCATAATATCGGGCTCTCCACAAGCACCATTAATCTGAACTCCTTGGTGTGGGCCACACTTCTAACTGGTTAACCTCGAGCCAATCGAGCTCGTCGCTGTTGAGGTGCCTAACCGAACGATGAATTAGCGCCCCAGTCGCGACACCACAGGCATGCAGTACCGGCGAGAGCCGGACGACAGGCGCAACAAGTTTTGTATTCTTTTAGAGTAATTTGAGACAACGGAAGAGTAACATCTCCCTTTCATAATGCAACATACACAACACTACGTAACTTTCTATGCTTTACTCATGCTGCTACTCACCATAAATGAACAGCCCTGTGACTGTGCGGGTCGCCAGAGCAGCCAGCTGGTCCAGGAGTGTGTCCGTTGCTAGCTGTACACGAACATCCAGTCCAGACGTCGGCCAACGGGGGTTAAACACTGGCGCTCCAGTCAATCCAGATCCTGTGCCGAAACAGAAACAATTAAAACGCGCCCCGCTAGGGGTCTGAGTATAACGCGCCCAGAAATGCAGACATGCAGAAATGCAGAAATGCAGAAACGCAGAAATGACGTCATTCTGACGTCATTTGCGTCTAACCTATCATAGCCTTTGGAAAAAATTGGTCACAATGTGCAATAGCTATTCACGGGAGGGTACTGAAAGTTTGGTGACGATCGGCGCAGCGGTTCTTGAGACATATCGAAAAAACTAAAGGGGGGGGGGCAAAAAAATGCCCCCCCCACCACCACCTGGAAGGATATCCCACAACCCTTCTCACCAGTAATGTCCAGTCTCTTCAGCGACTTGGGCAGCAGCCGCAGCCACTTGCCGGAGCTGTCCACGGGAGGGCTCACATCGAGCCGCTCCAGAGCCTTCAGCGGCTCCAGCAGCGCCTCCAGCTGCCAGTCGCTGATGCCGGCCGGCAGCGTTAGCTCACGCAGACTGGAGGCGTTGGCACGCGCCAGCCGCCGCAGGGCAGAGATCCGCAGCTTAAAGCCACGGAGGTTCGCCTTCTCCAGGCCGTGGCAGGTGGCTGCTGGAATAAAGCAACACCAGTCAGTGAAGAAGTGATCACTTGTATACACAAGGAATGACAGTTACAGCGGGACAAAGCGTACCAGTTCGTGTGTAGCGCGTTTCACACAGGACTCACCGACCAGTCGGAGGTCGGTGTCCGTCTCAGCGGTCGGCGCCTGCAATTCGGTCATCTTCGGCTGGTCCTGCAGCTTCAACACGAGCTCTAGGCTCGTGGCCGGCGCAGGGACTTTTCCACCGCGGGTTTTCTGATCGGTTAGCTCCCGCCGACAGTCGCCGACGATATCGTCGATGGCGGACCGCCACCGACGGCAGACTGTCGGCACCGACGGAACAAAAATGGAGATCAGGTGGCATGTCAGCGACAAACGTCAGAGTCAAAGTTCAAATACAGGCAGCGTTTGAAATTATATGAAGAAAATGACATCGATATCCCATACTATGGCAGCCGGAATTCACATATCTACAAGCCCTTCAACAGCGTTTAGATATCATATCCACCCAGACTTTCCCAGTGCTGAACTCTCAGTTGGCTGAGGAAACACACCACATCGACTCGGATAATATTGTGAAATAATACCTCGCCAGTCGCAAGGGCACTCACCCCGCCTGGCGCGGAACATGTCCCTGCAGTCCATCTTGCTCAGCACCATCTTCAGCAGCTCGGTATCAAGGTGGTAGATGTTAGCCTCGCGAGGCGCGGGCGGCCTCCAGCTATCGCCCGCCAGTCCCGCGTCCTCCGCAGTTTGGGTTGTGACATCACACTTGTCACAATTGTTGTCCTTCAGTGAAGTCAGTTCACGAGGCTCTTCGTCGTCACTGTGGCGAAATGACGTCAGACTGACGTAGTAAGACGTCATCTAAGGTCAGTCATAAGGCGATAACTTCGAGATGTCTTCATTTTACCGAGACAGCACCGTACCATCAATCCACGTAAGCCCATGCAGTGTTCATCCCCCATTTCCAACCTCCAGTGCCATCCTTGCTGCCTCACAGCCTCACAGACAAGACAAACTATCCACAAAATAAGGTATACAAGTACCTAATATTACTGACAAACTGATCACACAGCCGTCACTCTTACATAAAGCTGTCTTCACAACCGTTTAACCCTATTCCTGGCGGGGGGCCTCAGGAGCCCCCCCCCCCCTGAGGTTTTTTGGTTATTTCTCCCAAACGCGTTGAGCTAGGAAGCTCAAATTTTCTGACTTTTCCTAAAAGGCTTCTACACAACATGTCTGAAAATTTTGAGTTGATCTGACCTCAGGTCAGGTCACCAGAGGCGGTTTGGTGACCCTACCTCAGAAAAGTTTGCAATCACGCCAGAGCTAGAGTTTTTGACCGATCAATTTCTTCTCTTCAGGCTTTAGTTAGGGTACCAGTATGTGCAATTTGTTTATCTCGGAATTTTGATATCGGTGACCTAAGGTCAGGTCAGTTTCGCGACCTCCCAATTATAAGTCAATGGGGGAAAAATCAACTCCCTGTTTTTACCACTAAAACGGGTCGGAATGGCCCCATATACCATACATGACTTCATATACGATCAACCTTCACTACCTTGAGGTCTGTTTTGCTGTTGGGCAGCTGTGAGGTCATGTGACGTCATCAAAGGTCACCAAAGGTTTTTGGCCAATAACTCCGTACAGGAACAAGATACAGACGCATGGATGGTCTCATTGTGTTCAGCTCGTCAAGACGCATCGAATGATATACATGATGACCTCGAGGTCACGTGACCTGAGGTCAACCTTTGACCTTGACCTTTCGAGGTCAACATATATATCATTCGATGCGGATTGACGAGAGGATCACGATGATGCCCTTAGTTTGTTCCTATCTTGACTAATTCGAAAGTTATGCGAGAAAAACTCTCTCCATATCTAGCGCCGCCATTTTGACTTTTTCGACCCCTGTGACGTCATCTTTGACCTGACCTGAAAATGACCTTTGTAGAAATTGTAGATCTTGACCGTGCGTATCCGATGCCGTTTACCGTTTGTCGCTGCGATGTGTAATTTTGAGATCTGAAGGGGGGGCCGAATCGGCCCCCCCGCCAGTTTCTTGTCCCGGCGGAGCCCGCCAGGAATAGGGTTAAGTCTTACTGACCGACTATCCGTACAGCTGGTTTGAGTTTTACAGACCAACTGTCTTCTACGCCAAGCGTCATATCCTGCAACCAAAGCCGACCTCCTGTTACTATTTGCCCCTAGTGTCATCTCATCGACTAACCCCCACTGCCACCCCTGCTCCCTCTCAGTCTCACCCCTGGGAGCGGTCGGATGGCGCCGCTCGCCGGCGGACCTCCTGCCGCAGCTCCTCCACGACGACCTGGCGAGTGGTGCGCTCCTCGAGGACAGCCTGTCGCAGGCGGACCACCTCTTCACGTAGATGGACCACCTCCTGACGCAGTGTGGTGTTGTCTCCTTTCAGTATGGCGTTGTCTCCCTTCAGTGTGGCGTTGTCTCCCTTCAGTACGGCGTTGTCTCCCTTCAGTGTGGCCACTTCTCCGTTCAAACCACCAACCTCTTCACGAAGAGCAGCCAGCTCCCCGCACAAATCTTCTAAGTCCATCTGAAACACAAATGATAAGTAGGTATCCATTCCTATGCTTCCAGTAATCAGATGAGACAATGACAAACAAACCATCTGTAATTAGTCTTTCTTGAAAGCATTGATCTTGAAGTTAGAGCCGCGGTGCGGGGACACGAAAAACTACTCTGTTGGTACTGAGGGCCATAGAAGCGATGTCGTGTATCATACAGAATCTACGCGCGGTAGTACCAAGGGGAAGTTGAAGCAATGCCGGAGTTGGGGCAAAGCCGAAATTCGAGATATTTCGAAAACCGTAAGACATGGATGCCACCTGTCAGTGATGCTCTGAAGCTTAAGTGACTACAATTATCGCATGTTTGTTACGAGTCGTCATTCGGAATACTTCGGCTGCGAGGGCGCCAATAGCGTTTTCAAGGTACGCGTTCCTTGTACTACATGCTCCTTTGAAGCTGCATTTCTTACTCATTATGCTACCGTTTGTCTGGCCAATTCGGTCAAGTAATCTTCAGCATGTCTTTGCATAAGTGTGCTGCCTATTTGAAATTTATACGGCACGTTGAAAAGTTATGGGCCTGCAAATGAAAGTATGGCTGGCTGGGGTCATGCCGAAAACGTGCAATTACGCACGTTAAACTAAGCACGCTACGTGGACTTTACTGCTGTAGAATAGCAGCGCGAGTTTTTAGTCACACAAATTACACTTTCAACCGACCGGCCTGTTACTATGTATAAGGAATTATTTACCTGGCATTTTCTTATTATATCACACAATTATAACTTCCAGTGTGCACCAAGCGTCCTCAAGCTCTTATAACGCGTGTCACTTCTTTGATATTTTTAGTTTGTGCGCTTAACGGTATGCGAATTCATCAAATGCGCCTGGTATGTTTGAAAGGCAAAAGACTGGCCTCTCGAATGACGCCAACAAGAATAGCTTATGTTGTCTACCTTCCGTGCTACGGGCGTCAGAAAAAAGTATTTGGCGTTCCTCCAACTTCCCCTATTATCTATGGCGTAAAGTAAACTACTCTTGCATGAAATAGGCGTCACCACAGCCTATAACAGCTGGGCTGAAACAGTTAGCAAGGAGACCGGTCATAGGTCGTGCTGTCGTAACTCTCCGTTGACCCCGTCCACCGCCTCAGGCGGATACCGGCGCCGCTGGGGCTCACCTATCGGGCGTTCATTGGTCTACCTCAGTATATCCTGTCACTTTACAGATAACTTATCATACAGATAACAGATAACAGTCCTATATAACTTGACAGATACCGGCAGTGGCGCGGGAACCGGGGGGGGGGCTAGCGGGGGCTGAGCCCCCCCCCCCCCCCCCTCCAGCTTTTCGGCCAAGGGGCAGGCTCGTAATGTATTTGAGCCTCCCCCCCCCCCCACCCAGCTGGAGGAATCGAAGTCGGAAATCTACCAACATAATTTCATAGATTCATACATAGGCGCGGGAACCGGAGGATGGGGCAGTGGGGGAAGCTTGCCCCACAACTCTGCGGCCGTGGCGGCGGTGCCCCACAACTTTTCATAAGGCCAGGAAACGTTGGGCAGCTTGTCCTCCCCAAATTAGGGGTTATGGGTCACAAAGAAAGAAAGCATGTAAGTGAAAAATCCAGCTCGGCAACTCATTTGGCATATTAAAATCTTTACTCCAGGTTGCCAAAACGGTAGTTTCTTCACTCAGCTGAGACGGAATACCTCACTTTTTTGCTTTTTTTTCGTTTTTTTTGTTGTTGAAAAGGCCACAGCCTGAAAAATAAGTGGCCTAAACCGGTGAGAAAACTATATTTGGGGGTACCCTAGGTTGATCTCTATTATGCCCCCCCCCCCTCCCGTCTGAAAGAAGTTCCCGCGCCAATGGATACCGGCGGTGAACGACTTAAGCACTTTAACCCGCGAGTTGCTGGGGTGACACCTCTTCGTTTTGCACGTGGCACGTGCATAAGGGGTCACCCACATGCATCGGGAATAGTCCAATACTTGGTAGAAGGAATGAAGCTATCCTACAAAAATTACCGCATGTAAATCGGTCAAGTGGTTGCTGAGATATAAGCGTCGCAGAATCGTGACTACGGCCGGCCGGCCGGCCGGCCGCTCATACTCAGAAATTTCCGTTAATCTAAGGAAAGACTTTGCTCGCTTCGCTCGCTCCGTAACAATATCCACTGAAAAATACCGAAATCAAACCGACTTTGGAATATGAGGAAAATACAAACTTTTTACCAAATTCTCGGCCTCTTTTACACTAGTGAGGATTCAAAATACCAACAATGTACCGAATGCACTCGCCTTGAAATACCAAATACCAAGTTGGTATCGGTTTGATATCGGTAGGTATACCAAAAAGTTGGTATCCGATTGACATCTCTAATAGTAGCGAATGCCTTATCATTATGAAAATGACTTATGCTTAAACATTGCTGAATGCAATGCCTCGCTGGTTCCGAGGTCTCGGCAGATCGCTCCTCTCCAGGCCACTATACCTTGTCTCGGTGGGTCACACGAAATCAGAAAACCGCTCCTCTCCAGGTCACTATATCTTGTCTCGGTGGGTCACACGAGATCAGAAGACCGCTCCTCTCTAGGTCGCACTGTCCGACGCCCGGGGCCTCAATGCCAGTGTTGTCCCTATCGATACCCTGTGTGGGGCTCGTGACATTGCTGTAGCCGATACGGTATCTCTGCACCGATAAGGTATCAGTGGACCGACTGGGACGAGTATGGATACTTCAATTGATGGCAGTGGCGGATCCAGCGCCAGGGGCGGATCCAGAAAATCTCCAAGGGAGGGGCCATTAGAAACCAGGAGGCCCCCCCCCATAATCCCACCTGTTGGAGGCCCCACCTTCCCACTTGTTGGGCCCCCCCCCCCAAAAAAATACTGCGTCTATTGAGCTTATCTAGCTGTCCAGGCAACATCTCAACATCTGTGCAGGCTTGGAGGCCCTCTGTGCAGGTTAGGAGGCCCTGTAAAAGTGGTCATCTCTGTGAGTATAAGAGACCTCCAAGTTATGAAAAGCTTTACCAATCTTCTAACAAAGAAGTCTTCTCAGCTAGTCTTCTAAGAAATAACTAAGTGGGTAGGTTAAAAAAAAACTCATCGGATTTCGGCCACTTTATTTTCAGGAGGCCCCCTTTTCAGCTTTTTAACTTTTTAACTTTTTATTTTATTTTTGAAAAAATCGGCCAAGGGGGGGGGCCATGGCCCCCATGGCCCCCCCCCCCTTGTATCCGCGCCTGTCCAGCGCCACGTTTGGGGTGGGGCAGCTCATTGGAAATGGGGGCACTCAAGGCCGTGGAGCGGGGGGGGGCGACACTATAGTTCTGGTATAGTCAACTGATAGTCATCACTTGACCGCTGACCACCACAACCGTCCAAATTTGGAGCATCGCACAAAATTCTTAAATGTATCCCCAAGAGTTTTAACTTCAAAAAGGTGCTCATCAAGACAAGTTCATCAAAATTGAATGACCTTGACGCTACAATAAGCTAGAGGGCAAACTTCATTCCTTTTTTGGTTCACTTCTACTTGCAAAAGTAAGGTGCACGTACATATTATATACGTTTATGCGGCGAATCACCATTCTTGTCGAATATTGTCTTAAAACAATGCATAATTTCAAAGGTCAATGATCGGACCACGAACGTTTTCAGGTAAGGGTATTGATTAGAACTGAGTGATAAACGTTACGTCAATATTCACCACTTTTTAGAGGTGAGTACCTAATTGAGAAAACAACCGAAAGGCCCTATTGGACACTTTCCCTCTATGTGATAGGGCCACTGGCGACATCCAGCCTTCTAAAAAGTGGTAATGGTCGTTTTCACGACGGCCATCTGGTATACACATTTGGTGCAAATCTGGTACAGATTAGGTGCAGATTTGGTCAAATCAGGTTCAGTGTGTCTCTTAGCAGCTATCAGCTAGGGTTGCAATAATTGCTTATATGCCTGCTTTGTCATATTATCAGAGAGCATCATCGATTAAAACCCTGAAATAAGTTCATAAAATGAAGATATTTGATGTAAAAGAAATTAGGTGCAGATTTGGTCAAATCAGGTGCATTCGCCGGATAGCCCGTCGTGAAAACGGCTAGTGTCCACTGGCGGTATGCAGCCTTCTAAAAGTGATAATGGCCACTGGCGGTATCCAGCCTTCTGTAAGAAATAGTGTCCACTGGCGGTATCCAGCCTTCTAAAAGAAATAACGACCACCGGCGATATCGCACCGCTGGATACTAGACCGTGTCCTGTATCCACCAGTCGATGGTATGGTGTCCCGGATCCGTACCCGTGCTGTGTCCATACAGCTGTAATATAACTAATACACACTGTACAGTCTACAGTTGACGGCAGAACGATGCACCGTTTCTCAGCGGGCAATCAGCTGCCTGCAGTGGTAGGCTGTGCCGCAGCGCACGGGCTGGGTGACACATTGATCACCATAGACACACTTGATGTGTGATAATCAGTACAGCCTTACGGCTCAGTCAACTGAAGTGTTGGGCTGGTGGTGTGGGTAAAAAGTATGATTTCACCCGTCCCGTAAGGAATACGTTTCCTGGAAATGACGCGATTTTTGTTTTTACTGGTAACTCTCTGGGTTTGGCTTAATTTTTACGGAACACTTATACATGTTAGGCAATCTGAAGTTGCACGCACTTTTTATGAAGCATCCGACATTAGAGCTCCACGTCAATTTAAGTAGGTGACTTCTTTTTATCACAACTTCGATGACATTATGGAATGACAGGTATGTTCAAAGCATTGCATAATGGTCAGAAGCCTTACAGTCCCTTTGACTAGTTACCGTCACAGAATAACGGCACTGCATAGTTGCGCTTTGAAATTCAGTAAAATTTGTGTATTGAACGTCTCAACCACTGTGTATTTCAATCGCCATCAGCCCGTGATATCACATGAGCGACACCGAACCGGACATATCCGGTCCAAACGAACCACAGCCGACCGGACCATCGACGGTCCGACACAGTGACGGGCGAGGTCCGATATCGTCCGGACCGGACACCCTCACAGCTAGCTCCAACGACTCTATGGTATAAACTGAAACTACAACCACAACAGCACAGCGGTGTGAGCCAGCGTGACGTCACGTCACAACACACGTGACGCCACCAGGGCGGTACCTCCGGCACGGTGACAACGGTTTACCGACGGCTGGACAGTGGCCCAGAGCGTGATACATCTCAGATACTGAATATACCTATCAAAGCAGTGTCAACAAACGTAGCAATCTGTGCTCAAATGATCAAGCATTTACTATGGACGTCAAACCCCATGAGACCCCACTTTTTTGCGATAATTTGTAAATGCGTCAACTCTCGTTGACAATATTCTGGCAATGTGTGTTTCAGAACCTGCCGAAACTTTTATTACTAAGGTATTTTGACGCCAAACGATTATGAAAGGTACTTCTCATTCACTCGTAATGTTAAATTTCACGGAACGTATCTGCTGTTTGGGTAGAGGCTACCCGCTCATGGGGCGGAGCCACGTAATGACGTCAGCGCTAAGCTCCGCCCTACCCCTCCGGCGCTCCTTGCCCGGCGACCGGTCACTCGCGTCTCTCGCTCCATTCAGGCTTGATGGTGGGCGGTAGCTGGTAGCGGTAGCGGGCGCTGGTAGATGGCATTTAGAGCAGATGGCGCTGGTGGCGGGGCTCGAGTGTGGCCGAGCGCAAGCCTCTCCCCGGGCCTGATTTGACCTTAGCATTACGAGTGAATGAGAAGTACCTTCCATAATCGTTTGGCGTCAAAATACCTTAGTAATAAAAGTTTCGGCAGGTTCTGAAACATACATTGCCAGAATATTGTCAACGAAAGTTGACGCATTTAAAAATTATCGCAAAATAGTGGGGTCTTAAGGGGTTTGACGTTCATAGTAGGTGGCCACTCAACCCAAACCAGCCTGGCACGGCGGTAAAGTACCCACGGACCTGAGCCCATGGGACAGGGCGGCTCAAAGCACTTCTGGATATGAAGGTCTAGACGTGCATTGTGTACAGAACAGCGCTGCCGACGGGACACGGTGCTGCCATCTGTTGTCGAGTTCCGACACTGCCGCCGTCACCGGAGCGGTCGAGGCACTGATCAGTCAGGCTTTTAGAAGTAGTACACGGTGATTTTGCTGCC
Organism: Amphibalanus amphitrite; assembly: GCF_019059575.1. NCBI lineage: Eukaryota > Metazoa > Arthropoda > Thecostraca > Balanomorpha > Balanidae > Amphibalanus > Amphibalanus amphitrite. The sequence goes on from NW_024882030.1 coordinate 336,895, forward strand.
GTTGGGTGGCTTAGTAAGCTTGTCGTATACAGACTCTGAAAAATAGAGCACGTCAGATTACACACTGATTGCTAGTGATGTCACATGGGGCAACTCAGACTGATGACGTCACTTACAGGTACAGAAACAAACACAATGGCAATGTGTGTATCACTGAGTAATGACGTCATGAGGGCTGATACTGATACTGTGACGTCACTAACGGACATAAACGTAACCAATTGTGACGTCAGTACTGGTGACGTAACGTGCGTCAGTGTGGGTGTCCGAGAGGCCGGTGGCGCCATGTCGGCTGGTGTGGGTGGTCAGAGACGCCGTCACTTACTGGGGACACAGAGATTGATGGTACGGGACTGGCCACTGTCACATCCCAGGTCTGTATCGTGCAGGGCGGTCAGGACAGCCTGGCAGTTTTCGAGTGAGGAGGTTAGGAGCAGTCTATACAGTTTCCTGCAGGTCACTGCCATCCTGCAACACATCAAAACAAAACAGAACTCAGGTTAGTATACGAGACACAGTCACACAGTGGCACCAGCGGGCGACTCGACACGGAGACACCCTGCAGTTCCAATGCCATTCATAACAGAACATATATGCCTCCAGCTACCTCAAGTTCCCAGTCTGGTGGTGCTGCAATTTGCTACACATGTTTCACACGATACTAAGAGCCTTATGCCATCCAATATTATGTCCCTATCTATATAATACCAGTCCAGTCCAGATAATGTAGCTGCCCGTCCGTTTGTCCGTCTGTCTGTCTGTTTCCATCGCATCAACACAACCACCTGAATCAAAAAGTCTGCTTGTGGATGCCTATTCTTCTGCAAAGAGTTTGTTTCTATTTCCAGTGTCCCCATGCCCGTATTACTATGTAAACCTCCAAGAGATACCCAGTTTCTGAGGTTATTGTGGTCTATCCAGATACACGTAATATCCGCCGTCGCCGTCCGGCCGACTGACCTGCTGACCGCAGCCACCTCTGACTGGGTCAGGGCAGGGATGTCCGTGAGGGGTCGGGTGTCTTTGAGCTGCACCGTATCCAGCTGGGAACAGCCGTGAAGGGCGGACAGCACAGTTTCGGAAATGACACCCGATCTGACAACACCGACGTCCTTCAAGCTGGTGAGGGCTGCCAGGAGGCGTTCCGTCACTTCCGGTGTCACATCCGGTGACTCTGTAAAACATAAAAACAGACACACATGTCGGTCTTAACCCGCGCCCTGCTGGGGGGGGTGTTTGAACACCCCCCCCTTGTGGTTTTTCGCGAATATCTCAAAAACGGCGGCGCGGAGCGCCGCCGTTTTTGGTACACCTTATCATACATCAATTCTACACATGTTGTGTAAATTTCAGACCAAGGTCATTCAAGGTCAGGTCACCAGGTCACTTGAAGTGACCTCACCTCATAAAAAGTTTCAATGTCTACCATAGCTACACCGAGTGACCGATCGCTTTGAAACTTTCAGCGATTGCTAAGAGCAACAGCATGTACAAAATGTATGTCTCAGAATTTTGATATCGATGACCTAAGGTCAGGTCAATTTTGCGACCTCCCCATTATAAGTCAATGGGAGAAAATTGAAATGCGCCTCTTTTGGATGAAAGACATTATAAACACTCCCAAACACCGAATTACAAGTGGATTAGACACACTGAACATGAAAATGGTGTCCGTGACCTTTGTTTATGCCCTGAGGTCATCTTAGGTCACGAATGGTATCTAACAGTTTTTCGCAAATAACTTTTGATAGAGGCATGCTAGAGCGATGAAAACGCCTTAGATGTGTTCAGCTCGACTATACGGATCGACTGATATGCAACATGACCCTTTCCGGTCAGGTCATGACCTTGACCTGAGGTCAAATTTTCAAGTTGACCTTTCAAGGTCAAGTTATAGTTCATTCGATCCGTCTTGATGAGAGGAACACGATGCCGGTAAAAGTAAGCTCGTACAAGGCTTGGGCCAAAAGTTATTGCAGAAAAACTGTTTCCGAAAAAATCGGCTATTTTTGCAGTTTTTGCCCCCTGCAGGCAAAACCGTTGACGTTAGGTCAAATCTGAGAGAATTACTCAGAAAGGGCGTTAATAGGGCTATCGAATGCGCTTTTCCGCGGCGCTGTAGCTCTATTGGTTCCCGAGTTATGCGTTGGCTTCTTGGAAATTTTTGATATTCGACCTGGAAATCGGCGAAATTTGGCCTTCAATGACCTCTGGTGACCTGACCTTTGACCTGACCAAAAAATTGACTGAAGTGAATTCGTCATTATTTTTGACGCTCTTTCGAACGCCGCCTTCCGCGTATCGCTACGTGGCCCAGGAGCCGAGTTACAAGGGGGGGTGTTCAAACACCCCCCCCCCCCCCAGCAGGGCGTGGAAATCCAGGACCCCCAGCAGGGCGCGGGTTAAAATGCATAAGCTGTCCAACAAAAGTAGACATAATAATTTTAGGTAGGTAATGTAGAAGCCGCACGTCGGTCTGGAAATCTATCTCCTGCGTCGGTGGCCAGCTTTAGGCTAAATAGGTATAGCCCTATTGTTACATGAGCAATTGTAAGCAGAGCCATGGTAACTATGTGTGTGAAGGAAATAGGTACACTCCCTCTCATATATGATATGGCTACGATATCTTAGCACTGATGCTTTCCTTATATTGCTGCTCACTAGTTATAAACAGTCCTGTAACTGTGTGGGTCGCCAGGACAGCCAGCTGGTCCAGGAGTGTGTCCGTTGCTAGCTGTACACAAACATCCAGTCCAGACGTCGGCCATCGGGGGTGATACACCGGCGTTTCAGTCATCCCGGATCCTGTGGAGAGTGATACAATCAGCCGTAATTCCGCGTCGTGACGGAGGGGGGGGGGGCGTTTTTAACCCGCGACCCTCTGGGGTCCTGGATTTCAAAGCCCTACTGGGGAGGGGGTGTTTGAACGGGGAGCATTCATTTTGGCCGTGGTTCATAATGTCCAGGGCATGATGTGCCAAGTGTTCGAAATGACCAGTGCCTTGGGTACATGGTTCATAACGTCCAAAATTACATTGTCCTGTTGTGGCCAATTGGCCGCAAATAGGATATTTTCGCACAGGCCAGCTGGTTCATATTGTCCAGAAGAGGCTAAATGGATGGAGTGTCCTGTGTTTGAAGTGTCCAAGGAATGTGTAGGCCATATTTGTGGAAATGATCGTCATGGCCAGTGATCAAAGTGGCCAGTGGTGAAATTGGCCAGCCCAATTCCCTTCTAACTCGGCTCCTGGGCCACGTAGCGACACGCTGTAGGTGCTGTTCGAAAGAGCGTAAAATAATGAAGAAATTACTGCTGACACATTTAAGGGCAGGTCAATGGTCAGGTCATCAGAGGTCACCAAAGATAAAGTGTCGCCACTTTCCAGGTCACACTTCGCAATTTTCGAGAAACCGGCGCATAGCTCAGGAACGGATAGAGCCCCGCTGAAAAAGCGCACTCAATGGCTCTTTTAACCTTCGCCCCAGTGGGGGGGGGATATGTTACCACCCTGTCGCGTTTTTTTTGCGTGTGAATAAAAAACCGCGGCGCGTAGCGCCGCGCCGCTTGGAGTAGCTTTTGGTACATCAATTTTGGACAATGTGTGAAATTTTTGACCCCAGGTCATCTTAGGTCAGGTCACCAGGTCAAGTTAACTGACCAAGCCTAAAAAAGTTTGCAATCATGTCAAGCCTGCAGTGTTTGTCAGAAAGGTTTTAAACTTGGTGGATGGCATGATGTTATGAGCGTCTACAATTTGTATATCTCGGATTTTTTTTTATATCCGTGACCTAAGGTCAGGTCAGTGGCGTGACCTTTCCATTACAAGTCAATGGAGAAAAATGAAAATGCCTCTAGATCCGTGTGTAACCGAAGGTTTGTTGTCAATAACACTATTCTTTAGAATTGTGTTTTTCTATTGAAAAACAAATCTGAGTTCCCTGACAATTTGGCAAAAGCTGCCTGAGATCAGTACAACTTGATGCTCGAGAATACGGTTGTTCCAAAAATTTTGATTTTTTCAGTATTTCTAGTGGGCCAGGTTATCTACGTTCTGGTATGGGTCTCTCCTCCGCGAACAATCTGGTGCACGTGCAACGTGACTTTGAAAATTCCCATGCTAAGCCAATGGGGAAAATGAAAAAATGCGTTCCGCGGCAGATTGCTCGAAAACGATCCAAACGACACCCCATTTTCTTCCATGCGGATCAAATTCCATGCGGATTCGGTGCACTACCCATGGATATGTCGCAAAGTGGCCGGAAAAGTCCAGAACCACGTGCCACGTGCCGTTGAAAATGACCCTGCACACCGGAAATTTGGACTTTGGGTCATTTCGGTACACCCGCGAAGCAGACTATGGCGCGAGTGACCAAACAATGGGTGTCAGCTGGTGTTTGCGTTTTGCGGCGGGCGGGCGTTTTTCATAATTAAAAGTCCAAACCTTCGGGCCACAGCGCTCCTCGAAAAGCGCTGCCCTCGAGTACGCATAGGAACAGTCCAAATATTTCAAAATCACAATGATTTGGACCACCCGTGATGACCAAGGTGTCATTTTTGCTGATAGCCTCTAGAAAGGTCATCCGAGGTCATTTGAGCCTACAAACAGTTTTTTTCCAATAACTCGCGATTGAAAAAAGATAGAACGCTGGGGATGGTCTCATTGTGTTTGTCTTGTTGAGACGCATCGACTGATATGCAGCATGACCTTTTCCGGTCAGGTCATGACCTTGACCTGAGGTCAAGGTCATTCCAAGCGTTTTTCTAGTTACCATAGTTCCTGAGATAACGGCATGTTTTCTGAAAAATATAATGACCATTGGCAAATTTTGACCTTTGATGACCTCTGGTGACCTCAATATTGCTCTAAGATGAAAATTGAATGAGAAACTTTCGAACGTACGCATTGAGAGCTAACGACTGTTTTTTACCGCGTCTTTCTAGCCCTCTTAGTTTTTGAGTTAGAGGTGGGTGGTAACATATGCCCCCCCCCTCCCCCCACTAGGGCGAAGTTGGCTGAGACCGCCACTGGGGCGCGGGTTAACGCTTTTCCTGACTAACTTTCTCAGATTTAACCTAACTTCTACAGTTTAGCCTGCAGGGGGGCAGAAACTGTCAAAACAGACGTTTTTTGTGGAAACGGATTTTCGGTAACAACATTTTACTAAAAAATTAGCACAACTTTGCTTTGAGCAGCACCGTATTCCTATCATCAAAACACATCGAATAAACTATAATTTGACCTTAAAAGTCCAACTTTAAAATTTGATCTCAGGTCAAGGCCATGGCCTGACAGGGCGTGCTGCATATCAGTCGATCCGTAATCCACATCGTCGAGCGGAACACATCTAAGACATTTTCATCGTTCTAGCGTGCCTATATACCAAAGCTGTTATTAGCGAAAACTGTTGGCTACCATTTGTGACCTGGGATGACCTCAGGGACATAACGAGGGGTTACGGGTGCCATTTTCCGGTTCAGTGTGTCATGTTTACTTGTAATTCGATGTTTGAAAGTGTTTAGAATGACGTTCGTCCAAAAGGGAGCTTTTCATTTATTTTTTTTTTCAGAGAGGGCGTAAAATTGACGCGACCTTAGGTAAACGATATCTTAACCTTCCAGGCGGTGGGGGGGGGGGCATTTTTTTGCCCCCCCCTTTCGTTTTTTCAATATATCTCGAGAACCGCTGCGCCGATCGTCACCAAACTTTCAGTACCCTCCCGGGAGCAGCTAGCGCACATGGTTACTAAAAATTTTCCAAAGGCTATGATAGGTTGGCCGCTAATGACGTCAGAGTGACGTCATTTTTGCCATTTTCGACCAAAAAAGGTTTCGCGGGAAGAGCTGTCAGGACTACAGCTTTAGAGATACATAAAAATGCTTCAGACATAAGAGGTGTGGAATCAAAAGGGCTACAAAACTGCTATTTCGGTTTTTCGATTTTTTTGGATTTTGACCCCCAAAAATAAGAAAACAGATTTTTTTAATATACTAGCCAAAAAATCCATTTTTTTTTTAAATTTCGAAGAAACCGGAATATATGTGATAGTCCCTACCGCCTTCTATCTACATACCAAATTTGAGATCGATACCTCTTTTTTTGGCCAAGTTATAGCGAAAAAACTGTTCAAAATTGATGACGTCAAATTTTCAAACTCAATTTTTAGCAATTCTAGACCTCGTAGCACAAAACAAAGACCACCATTAGACTCCCCGTGACGAGATGCATCGAATTGATACCCATTTTATGCAAAAAATATCAACTTTGAAATTTGACCTTTTTTGACCTGACCTTGACCTGACCTCCACCAGAAAGTGACCTAAACCGTACCTGATGGTCTTATAACCAACACCATTGAGTTGGAAATGAAAAACTGGCCATAAAACATGCATCGCATAACCTTAGTAAAGTTGGGCTCATGTGGTGACCCTTGGTGACCTTTGGTGACCTGACCTGTGACCTGACCTGGTATGACCAGTGACCTCTAATACTGTCTAATAGCAACATATGTACTAGACAACTGACGCCTTATCGCTGATTTTCGACAAAATGCGTTTTACTCGGTGTTATAGCGCTTTCCCTAGAAGCCCCGTGAACGGTGCAACATTTTATCTTTGACCTGACCTGTGACGTCATCGGTGACCCCGAGGTCAATGAAATTTGGTTTCCTTCGACAAATTTGACAGGGCTATCGAACGCCGTTTGAATTTTCCGGATCCGTCCAGTAGTTTCGGAGATACGGGGGGGGCAAAAAATGCCCCCCCCCCCCCACCGCGCGGAAGGTGGCTGGTAGGCCCACCGCCTGCCGGGTTAACCCGCGCCCTGCTGGGGGGGTGTTTGAACACCCCTCCCTTGTGGTTTTTCACGAATATCTCAAAAACGGCGGCGCGGAGCGCCGCAGTTTTTGGTACACCTTATCATACATCAATTCTACACATGTTGTTAAAATTTCAGACCAAGGTCTTTCAAGGTCAGGTCACCAGGTCACTTGAAGTGACCTCACCTCATAAAAAGTGTCAATGTCTGTCATAGCTACACCGAGTGACCGATCGCTTTGAAACTTTCAGCGATTGCTAAGAGCAATAGCATGTACAAAATGTATATCTCAGAATTTTGATGTCGATGACCTAAGGCCAGGTCAATTTTACGACCTCCCCATTATAAGTCAATGGGAGAAAATTGAAATGCGCCTCTTTTGGACGAAAGACTTTATAAACGCTCCAAAACACCGAATTACAAGTGGTTTAGACACACTGAACATGAAAATAGTGTCCGTGACCCTTGTTTGTACCTTGAGGTCATCTTAGGTCACGAATGGTATCTAACAGTTTTTCGCAAATAACTTTTGATAGAGGCATGCTAGAGCGATGAAAACGCCTTATATGTGTTCAGCTCGACGATACGGATCGACTGATATGCAACATGACCCTTTCCGGTCAGGTCATGACCTTGACCTGAGGTCAAATTTTCAAGTTGACCTTTCAAGGTCAAGTTATAGTTCATTCGATGCGTCTTGACGAGAGGAACACGATGCCGGTAAAAGTAAGCTCGTACAAGGCTTGGGTCAAAAGTTATTGCAGAAAAACTGTTTCCGAAAAAATCGGCTATTTTTGCAGTTTTTGCCCCCTGCAGGCAAAACCGTTGATGTTAGGTCAAATCTGAGGAATTACTCAGAAAGGGCGTTAATAGGGCTATCGAATACACTTTTTCGCGGCGCTGTAGCTCTATTGGTTCCCGAGTTATGCGTTGGCTTCTTGTAAATTTTCGACATTCGACCTGGAAATCGGCGAAATTTTGCCTTCAATGACCTCTGGTGACCTCACCTTTGACCTGACCAAAAAATTGACCGAAGTGATTTCGTCATCATTTTTTACGCTCTTTCGAACGCCGCCTTCTGCGTATCGCTACGTGGCCCAGGAGCCGAGTTACAAGGGGGGTGTTCAAACACCCCCCCCCCCCCAGCAAGGCGTGGAAATCCAGGACCCCCAGCTGGGCGCGGGTTAAGTCTAAGATATACGTTTTGTGCAGACTTGCTCTTATCAATAGCTGAATGTTTCAAGCCGATCGGTCAATCGATGTAGCTACGGCAAACATTGACACTTTTTATGAAGTGAGGTCACTTGGCGTGGCCTTGTAACCCGACCTTGAGTGACCTTGAATGACATTGTATTACTGATGCCTCAGACTTAATTACCTATCAGACCTCGGCCCGTTTATGTCCTTATAAACAAAGAAGTATAGTCGAGCAAATTCGCCCTTCCCTTCTTAACCCGCGCCCTGGTGTGGGTCTGAGCCACCTTCGCCCTGGTGGGGGGGGGCCAAAATGACCCCCCCCGTCTAACTCGAAAACGAAGAGGGCTAGGAAGACGCGGAAAAAAGCAAACGAAAGCCCATAACAAGTACGTTCGAAAGTATTTCGGTCATTTTTTCGCTAAGGTCAATATTGAGGTCGCTAGAGGTCATCATAGGTCAAATTTCAGTGTTTTCGGTGTTGCCGGACATATTCCGCTGTAGCTCGGAAACTAGAAGAGCTAGAGAGCCGCGGAAAAAAGCAATCGATAGCTCTTTTCAAGCTCTTTCGCCAACGTTCGTTAGATTTGACCTCAGCTCAACGGTTTGGCCTACAGAGGTCATGCAAGGTCAACTTGGCAAATTTCGTTGAAAATGTTTTCAACTATAGCATGCATTCACGAGAAAATAGAGAAACGATTCATGCACCATCGTGCTTGGCTCGTCGAGACGCGTCGAATGATATATAGTTTGACCTCGAAAGGTCATTTTGAAAATTTGACCTCAGGTCAAGGTCATGACCTTACCGAAATAGGTCATGCTGCATATCATTCGATCCGCATTGACGAGACAAACACGATAAACGTCGAACGGAGTCTCTATCTCTATTCAATAACAAGTAAGTGCAGAAAAACCGCTGGTGACCTCTGGTGACCAGGGAGATGACCTAGCGTGACCTCAGCGAGGTCACAAGCAAATGGTTTCACATGGGCTGTGATTTGCTGACCCAAGACACTTCAATAACGAAATATAGGAACAATCACGCCCGATTTAGCTGAAAAACAACTACTTTTCGATTCTCCCATTGACTTATAATGGGGAGCAGCGATGACCTGACCTGACCTTAGGTCAAATTTATAAAAAATCCGAGATAGCCATTTTGTAGAGCTGGGTGACATCTTCAACTACTGTAAATTTTACATCGATCGGATAAAAGCTGTGCCTTTGAGAGAGCTTTGAACTTTTTTAGAGGTGGTGTCAGTTTTGGTGACCTTGTGACCTGACCTGACCTGACCCGAACCCCCCAAAAAAGGACATGATGTAAAAATGTTGAATAAACAGCTATACAAAGTTTCAGGGCGCTAACTCAAGTGGTTTCTGAGTTATCGCTGAAAAACCACAGGGGGGGCCAAAATGGCCCCCCCCCACCAGGGCGAAGGTTAACAGTTTTTCTCATAACACAAAATATGAAGCAATTTCAGGAAAAATAACCCGCGCCGGGCCGGTGCTCCGAGATTCCGTGCCGGGCCGGGGGGTCTGAACCCCCCCTTCTAACTCGGCTCCTGGGCCACGTAGCGACACGCGGTAAGCGACATTCGAAAGAGCGTCCGAAATAAGGACGAAAACACTTCGGTCATTTTTTGGGTCAGGTCAAAGGTCAGGTCGCCAGAGGTCACCAAAGGTAAAATGTTGACTATTTCAACATTTTGGAAACTGCCAACGGCTATCTCGGGAACCGATAGAGCTACAGCGCCGCGGAAAAGCGCATTCGATAGCACTTTTACAGACCTTTATAAGCGATGTTCTCAGATTTGACTTCAGGTCAACGGTTTAGCCTCCAGAGGGCAAAAACTCCAAAAATAGCCGTTTTTACGAAAAGGGTTTTTTTTTCGGCAATAACTTTTGACTCAAAAGAGCCATGACATTACTTTTGCCAGCATCGTGTTCCTCTTGTCGAGACGCGTCGAATGAATTATAATTTAACCTTGAAAAGTCAACTTGAAAATTTGACCTTAGGTCAAGGTCATGGCCTGACCGGAAAAGGTCATGTTGCATATCAGTCGATCCGCAACGTCGAGCCGAACACATCTAAGGCATTTTCAGCGCTCTAGCACGCCTCTTCAGAAGTTATTAGCGAAAAACTGTTAGATTCTGTTCTTGACCTGAGATGACCTCGGGGACATAAAAAGGGGTCACAGTTGCCATTTTCCGGTTCAGTGTGTCGATTTTACCTACATCTCGAATCTCGATGCTTGAGATTGTCTAGAATAGCGTTCGTGCAAAAAAGATGCTTTTCAATTTTCTCCCATTGACTTAGGGGAAAGTGGGGTAAGACGGTCAGAGTAGGTAAGACGGGCACCCCTTCTGCAGACCAAACCAATAGCGCTACGAGCGAGAAAATTTAGGACCAGAATTGCCTTTCCCACTACACACCACCATTGAAGTCTGGTGAATTCGTGTTCAGTCAATAATCTTTTATTTTGATTTCTTTAAAAAACCTCATTTCATTGAAAACATCCATAATGTATTGCGCAAGGTTTTGTGTGCGGCACTATAGAGTTAAAAACTCGCAATCACTTGTGGTACAACACACATATGCCACCAGTGTTCATTTATCGCGGATTTGCTTTGCCTGCATCAAATTGTCCACAGAGAAAAATCGTGCTGAACTTCTGACATTGAGTTTGGGGTAAGATGGGCAACTATGGATCCAATGGGTCTGTAATGGTGAAAATCTTTTGTTGCTGTAGGAAAAAAGAAGCATTTCTGTTAAGAATATGTTTGATTTTGATACTCACAGACATGTTAGCAATATTCCTTCGGCACAGTTTATTCTCGAATAATGAATGTGAAAATCGGCTCTACAAGGTTTCTGAACTAGGGTCTATATACGAGCATACGCCTTCTGCACGAATCTCGTATACTGCCTTTTCCGAAGCACTTGAGACCAATGAGCGACTGTATCAATGCGGCTAATATCGGGCATTTGTTGCGAACTGCGCTGGTCGGTGAAAGAAGCTGGCCGTCTTGCCCTACCCATGTGACCGTCTTACCCCATAGGGTGGGGTAAGACGGGTTTTTGCAAGGTTTTGCAAAAATAGGTGTAGTTTTTTTTGTTGAATCAGCTCTAAGTCTAATCTTCTGGCAAATGGGAGTAAAATGTCTAAAAAAGGTTTTCACTCAGTTTCCCGTTTCTATGATGTTTCTAACCGGCTGAAAAATGGCTCCAAAGTTAAGGCGCCCGTCTTACCCTACTTTCCCCTATAATGGAGAGGCCGCAAAATTGGCCTGACCTTAGGTCACCGATATCAAAATTCCGAGATAAACATTTTATTGATTATGATGCTCTAATCAATCGCTGAAAGTTTCAAGGCAATCGACCAATCGGTGTAGCTATGACGAACATTCTCATTTTTCTGAGGTGAGGTCACTTGGCGTGACCTGGTGACCTGACCTAAGGCGACCTGGGTCTGAAATTTTCACATGTGCGGAAAAGATGCACGAACAGTTGTGCCAAAAACGGCGGCGCGGAGCGCCGCCGTTTTTTAGATATCTGCGAAAAACCGCAGGGGAGTGTTTAAACACCCCCCGCCCCCCGGCCCGGCGCGGGTTAATACTTTTCCTTTTTCGACTACGCCATTCTCGAGATCCAGTGCCGCAACTACATACGTGTCGACGCGACAGTGCACTATGGTTGGAAACGGCCTCACGGATGGCCGGGGGTCAACGCGAAAAAATGTTTTGCCCATAACTTGTTAATGCGTAGACCGACTGCGCTGAAACTTTGCATAGGTATGCCAGTGTCTTTCGTGCATCATACAGTAACTCAGAAATGACGAGGTCACGTCACGTTACGCGTGTGTGACGTCATCATTTCAAGTATGTTATAAGTCGCCTATGTCTTTCGTAATGTTATCGATATCGCGAGGCATTTTGAGCATGTTTTGAATACTGCTATTACTGAATGGATATTGTTGTTATGCTTTAGGGCGAGAAATATCAACGTAGCGACGCACAGTGTCTTACTATTGGTCATAAAGGGTCAAAAATTTGGAGAGAGAGTATTTATGATTTATTTTTAGATTGGGCAAAAAAGTAAGAAATAAGATGACGATCAAATGACAAAACATGCGTCAGATTAACCCGGCAGTTGCTGGGGTATTTCCCCACCCGCCGTTTGCCGGGGGGGGGGGCGTTCAACGGCCCCAGCCGATAACTCGCGAACAAATTGGCGCAGCGAAACGCACGAGGCGGCAAACCATAGAAGAACGCGACGAGACGATTCACATGAATACTTTAAAGTTGAATTTCAAGGTCACAGGTCGGGTCAAGATCAGGTCAAACACTTGAAATCGGGCTTTCAGTAGCATGGACTTTAGAACCTCGCAACCGGTGCCTCGCGTTTCGCGTTTCGATTATATCGTCATCAGTTGGTCCTAAATAAATTCAGTCATCAGTTGGTCCTAAACAATCTGTCACAACTGTCACAACTGCCACAACCCTTCATATAAGTGCTAAAAGAGTGTCAGATCAATGTAGGGGTCAGTCAAACATAGGCCACTGGCCAGGGTCAAAGTCAGGTCAATCAGGTAAGCACATAACCCCGAAAATTAAAACTGGTACCTATTCGCAACCCATGACACATGTTTTATGGGTACTTTTGGGCGTCGAACACGATGGTGACATTCATTTTATCATACGAGTACGTGGTTGGCTGAAAAAAAGATCAATTTCAGAAATGCATGCATCATGGTCGTGAAGTAGTCACGAGAAATTGCCAACATTCAGTTCAAGATATTGGAAAATGTAGAACGATTATCAAAAACCATAGATAGCCATTTAATTTGCCATGGTATTGGCAGTGTACTGGCGTTTACAGCATGTCTGTATGTCTGTTCTGTCAGTGGATATCCATATCCATACTCCAGGATATCCATACGCGTTTGCACGATATCCATACTCCAGGTGCAGGGGCGAGCAGTTACTTCTTACGAGGGGTGCGGAGTCGAAGTCAGAGTCGGAGTCAGAGTCGGAGTCGCAGTCGGAGTCGCCCAGAGTCGTGGCAACGAGCCAGGAGTCGGAGTCGGAGTCGGGGTCGGTCAGGAGCCCGCAGTGGAAGTCGGAATCGGTCCGAATCGGAACAGCTCCATCACGACTCCGAAACACTGGCAGGGGTCCGGAGTCGGAAACAGAGTCGGCCGGAGTCATGGCAACGAGTCAGGAGTCGGAGTCGTAGTCGGAGTCGGATTTGGCGCCACCACGACTCCGCAACCCTGCTTCTTACCATCATTTATTAGGATAAGCGATTGCACGACTGACGAGCCGACCTAGTGCTAACGAAGCGACGGGTAGGTACGCCTCGGGAGATGAAGCTTTACGGACGATTTTGCGCACAAGTGCGCAGTCTGCTTTTACGTTCCCCTTACGCAGAATTGAACAGAGATTTATTCTGCCAAAAATATCAATGGAGGTCGATGGAGAACTTTTTGTATGTCCAATGAAACATAAACGTAATTTTGCAAATGTTGCTGTGGTGACACTGCAAACAGAATGCAATGCCGTTCCTGATTTTGAACACGCATGGGAAACAGAGTCACTCCACTCGATAGCCAACATAACAAGGATTGTTTTGATATATAATAATCCAGTTTTACACGTCATGGAGGTACTCCACATGCTATCACCAGCGCGGTTGTTTAAACCTTTGACGGCGCACCAAAAAAGCCACTATCAGAAACTCCCGATTCCACGTACGATAATGGAGACTAAATGCGCAACTAAATATTTTTTTCTGCCCAATTCAAAACATTTCATCAATTTCCAACAGAATGACACCCCAAATATACATATATTCCGAAATTGCCCACGGCCATCCGTGAGGCCGTTTCCAACCATAGTGCAGTGCTAGAAACTCACTCCACCAGCACCCTATCGACCCTTCTCACCAGTGATGTCCAGTCTCTTCAGCGACTTGGGCAGCAGGCGCAGCCACTTGCCGGAGCTGTCCACAGGTGGGCTCACATCGAGCCGCTCCAGAGCCTTCAGCGGCTCCAGCAGCGCCTCCAGCTGCCAGTCGTTGATACCGGCCGGCAGCGTCAGCTCACGCAGACTGGAGGCGTTGGCACGCGCCAGCCGGCGCAGGGCAGAGACCCGCAGCTTGAAGCCGCGCAGGTTGGCCTTCTCCAGGGCGTGGCAGGTGGCTGCTGGAGTAAAGCAACACCAGTCAGTGAAGAAGTGATCACTTATATACACAAGGGATGACAATTGACAGTTACAGCGGGACAAAGCGTACCAGTTCGTGTGTAGCGCGTTTCACACAGGACTCACCGACCAGTCGGAGGTCGGTGTCCGTCTCAGCGGTCGGCGCCCGCAGTTCGGTCAGTTTCGGCTGGTCCTGCACCTTCAATACAAGCTCCAGGCTCGTGGCCGGCGCCGTGACTTTTCCACCGCGGGTTTTCTGATCGGTTAGCTCCCGCCGACAGTCGCCGACGATATCGTCGATGGCGGCCCGCCACCGACGGCAGACTATTGGCACCGAAGGAACAGGGGGGGGGGGGGATCGGGCGGCATGTCAGCGACAAACATCAAAGTCAAAGTTCAAATACAGGCAGCGTTTAAAGTTATATAAAATATAACATCGATATTCCATATAATGGCAACCGGAATTCACATAGCTACAAGCCATTCATTGGCGTTTATAGGTATATCCACTCAGACTTTCCCAGTGCTGAACTCTCAGTTGGCTAAGGAAACACACCACATTGACTCGGATAATAGTTATTGAGATACACGACCTCGCTAGTCGCCAGGGCACTCACCCCGCCTGGCGCGGAACATATCCCTACAGTCCATCTTGCTCATCACCATCTTCAGCAGCTCGGTGTCCAGGTGGTAGATGTTGGCCTCGCGAGCCGCAGGCGGCCTACGCTTACCGGACGCCGGCCCCATCTCTTCCGTAGTTGGGGTGACGTCACAACTGGTGGTGGCGTCACACTTGTCACAGGTGTCGGCCTTCAGTGAGACCACCTCTTCGCCGTCACTGTGGTGAAATGACGTCAGAGTGACGTAGTATGACGTCATCTAAGGTCAGTCATAAGGCGATAATTTCTAGATGTCTTCATTTTACCGAAACAGCACCGTACCATGGGCCCACGTAGGTAAGCCCATCCAGTGTTTTACAGACAAACTGTATACACAACCGGGTTGGTTCTTACAGACAAAATGCCCACACAACCAGGTTGACTCTTACAAACTGTCTACACAACCGGGTTGACTATTACCGACAAAGTGTCTACACCAAGTGTCATCCCTTGCAGCCAAAGGCGGCTGCCTCTAATGTTTCCCTTCTTTGCCCCCCCCCCCCCCCCCCCAGTGCCACCCCTGCTGCCTCTCAGTCTCACATCTGCGAACGGTCGGATGGCGCCGCTCGCCGGCGGACCTCCTGCCGCAGCTCCTCCACGACGACCTGGCGAGTGGTGCGCTCCTCGAGGACAGCCTGTCGCAGGCGGGTCACCTCTTCACGTAGATGGACCACCTCCTGACGCAGTGTGGCGTTGTCTCCCTTCAGTGCGGCGTTGTCTCCCTTCAGTGTGGTTACTTCTCCCTTCAGTGTGGCGTTGTCTCCCTTCAGTACGGCGTTGTCTCCCTTCAGTGTGGCCACTTCTCCCTTCAAACCAGCTATCTCTTCACGAAGAGCAGCCAGCTCTCCGCACAGATCTTCTAAGTCCATCTGGAACACAAATGATAAGTAGGTACAGTCCACAGCAGAAGTAATGTGGGGTTTCAGTCATGGGTATGTTCTGCTTCTGAAGCTTAGGAACGATTTACCAGACTACAATAAAACTTTGAATGTAGATTATATGTATTGTCACCCTTGCAGCTGCAACTTTAGCTACTGACATCTTCTTTTCGATCACTCCGCATTAACCCGGCAGTTGCTGGGGTATTTCACCACCCACCGTTTGCTGGGGGGGGGGCGTTAAACGCCCCCAGCCGATAACTCGAGAACCAATAGGCGCAGCGAAACGCACGAGGCGGCAAACGAAAGAACGCGACGAGACACTTCAGATGAGTACTTTAAAGTTGAATTTTGAGGTCACAGTTCGGGTCAAGGTCAGGTCAAACACCTGAAATCGGGCTTTCAGTAGCATGAACTTCAGGACTTCGCAATGGGCGCCTCTCGTCATAAACTCTGTCAAAACGGTGCACAATCCATCATATAAGGCCTACAAGAGTGTCTGCTCCATGTAGGGGTCAGTCAAGCATAGGTCAGGCCTCAGGGTCAAGGTCAGGTCAACCGGGTAGGCAAATATCCCCGAAAATCAAAACTGATATTCGCAGCATGTGACACATGTTTTAACCCGGCAGGCGGTGGGCCTACCAGCCACCTTCCGCGCGGTGGGGGGGCACTTTTTTGCCCCCCCCCCCGTATCTCCGAAACTACTGGACGGATCCGGAAAATTCAAACGGCGTTTGATAGCCCTGCCAAATTTGTCGAGGGAAACCAAATTTCATTGACCTCGGGGTCACCGATGACGTCACAGGTCAGGTCAAAGATAAAATGTTTCACTGTTCACGGGGCTTCTAGGGAGAGCGCTATAACACCGAGTAAAACGCATTTTGTCGAAAATCAGCAATAAGGCGTCAGTTGTCTAGTACCTATGTTGCTATTAGAGGTCACTGGTCATACCAGGTCAGGTCACAGGTCAGGTCACCAAAGGTCACCAAGGGTCACCACATGAGCCCAACTTTACTAAGGTTATGCGATGCATGTTTTATGGCCAGTTTTTCATTTCCAACTCAATGGTGTTGGTTATAAGACCATCAGGTACGGTTTAGGTCACTTTCTGGTGGAGGTCAGGTCAAGGTCAGGTCAAAAAAGGTCAAATTTCAAAGTTGATATTTTTGCATAAAATGGGTATCGATTCGATGCAGCTCGTCGCGGGGAGTCTAATGGTGGTCTTTGTTTTGCGCTACGAGGTCTAGAATTGCTAAAAATTGAGTTTGAAAATTTGACGTCATCAATTTTGAACAGTTTTTTCGCTATAACTTCGCCAAAAAAAGAGGTATCGATCTCAAATTTGGTATGTAGATAGAAGGCGGTAGGGGCTATCACATATATTCCGGTTTTTTCGAAATTCAAAAAACTTTTTGGATTTTTTGGCTATTATATTCAAAAAATATATTTTTTGATTTTTGGGGGTCAAAATCCAGAAAATTCGAAAAACCGAAATAGCAGTTTTGTAGCCCTTTTCATTCCACACCTTTTATGTCTGAAACATTTTTCTGTATCTCTAAAGCTGTAGGCCTGACAGCTCTTCCCGCGAAACCTGTTTTTGGGTCGAAAATGGCAAAAATGACGTCACTCTGACGTCATTAGCGGCCAACCTATCATAGCCTTTGGAAAAAATTTTTGGTCACCATGTGCGCTAGCTGCTCCCGGGAGGGTACTGAAAGTTTGGTGACGATCGGCGCAGCGGTTCTCGAGATATATCAAAAAAACTAAAGGGGGGGCAAAAAATTGCCCCCCCCCCACCGCCTGGAAGGTTAAGGGTAATTTGGGGCGTAGAACACGATTGTGACATTCATTTTATCATATGTGTACGTGTTTGGCTCAAAAAGTTCAATTTAAGAAATGCATGTATCATGGTCGTGAAGTAGTCACGTGAAATTGCCAAGATTCAGTTCAAGATTTTGGAAAATGCGGAACGATAATCAATAATCGAAGATAGCCATTTGATTGTTCATGGTATTGGCAGTCTAATGGCGTTTACGGCATGTCTGTATGTCTATTCTGTGATTTTATATCATTTTTTGAGCATATGCCGTTTTTGGTCGAAAACTCAAAAATCATGACGTCACTAAAACCTCGATATCTCAAAAATTTTCCGACCGATTTTTTTTTTGAAACTTTGTCAAAATACACTTCAATTAATTCCCTACAGGTACGCAAAATTTGGCGCGCCTGCGGCGCGCCGTTTTTATGCTATGGCCCGGCAAAAAAAGTGGGGGCGTTTAACCCGCGCCCTGCTGGGGGGGGGGGTGGGTGTTTGAACGATTCCAGGACAAAAAGTCAAAAGACAAAATGTCAAAAGACAAAAAGTCAAATGCAAAAAGTCAAAATGGACAAAAGTCAAATGGAAAAAAGTCAAATGGATAAAAGTCAAAACGGATAAAAGTCAAAAGACAAAAAGTCAAATGGCAAAAAGTCAAAACGTCCAAAAGTCAAAAATGCAAAAAGTGAAATGGCAAAAAGTCAAAATGGCGAAAAGTCAAAAACGCAAAAAGTCAAAAGCAAAAAGTCAAATGGCGAAAAGTCAAAATGGCAAAAAGTCAAAAACGCAAAAAGTCAAAAGCAAAAAGTCAAATGGCAAAAAGTCAAAATGGCGAAAATCAAAAACGAAAAAAGTCAAAAGCAAAAAAGTCAAATGGCAAAAAGTCAAAATGGCGAAAAGTCAAAAACGCAAAAAGTCAAATGGCAAAAAAGTCAAAATGTCAAATGGCAAAAAGTCAAAACGTTCAAAAGTCAAAAATGCAAAAAGTCAAAAAGACAAAAAGTGAAAAAACGGCAAAAAAGTCAAAATGATAAAAATCAAATGGAAAAAGTCAAATAATCGGTCCAGCCGTTGTGCGGTTATTGAGGATAATAGTTTTCGGGTGTGTAAAGTACCCCAAGCTTAGCACGCGTCACGTGCCAAGATCGACACTCAGACAACATGGTGTCCATGCCATACAACTTTTACATCCAAGTGGTATTCAGCAAAGAAGACCGCTTGTCGATGCGGCATGCGGTTCTTCAGTTATAAGGGTTTGAAGAGCGTGATGGGGTCGTGTCGGGTCGGGTCGTGTCGGGCCGGGTCGCGCATACTCAGATTTTTGCCTTAAACACGAAAGAACACGCACGCTCGCTGCGCTCGCTCGCTCGTAATTAACCCTATGGCGTTGCATGGAAAGAAATGAGTTCAAACTGCCTCGAGCTCCTCCAAAATTGAGAAAGTTCCAGCGCCAGTGCTCCCACATGTAATAATAACCTGTGAATCATTTTCATTTTATTACTTAATGGATTCGTTCATTAGAATATGTTCATTTCTTTTAACCAAATTTCTATAGGTAAACCCAGCGCGTTGGATGCTGGACCAGTCAGCGATGACCGTACAGAGACCAGAGAGCGTGAGTGGACGGAGGGGACCGCGTCCAGTCTATCGGGCACGTTTAAACTTTCAGATAAAACTTTGCCATAGCACTGGAATTGCACGATGGGGCAGTGGTGACCCGGGAACGTTTGAAAAGTTGATGGGGTAGGTTGAAAGTTGAGGGGACAAAAATTGCAACTCAAAATTTTGAAATTATCTTGTCTTTTGTATTTTTTACTTTAAGTCCATTAACCCGCGCCCGGCTGGGGGTCCTGGATTTCCACGCCCTGCTGGGGGGGGGTGTTTGAACACCCCCCCCTTCTAACTCGGCTCCTGGGCCACGTAGCGATACGCGGAAGGCGGCGTTCGAAAGAGCGTCAAAAATAATGAGGAAATCACTTCGGTCAATTTTTTGGTCAGGTCAAAGGTCAGGTCACCAGAGGTCATTGAAGGCAAATTTTCGCCGATTTCCAGGTCGAATGTCGAAAATTTCCAAGAAGCCAACGCATAACTCGGGAACCAATAGAGCTACAGCGCCGCGGAAAAGCGCATTCGATAGCCCTATTAACGCCCTTTCTGAATAATTCTCTCAGATTTGACCTAACGTCAACGGTTTTGCCTGCAGGGGGCAAAAACTGCAAAAATAGCCGATTTTTTCGGAAACAGTTTTTCTGCAATAACTTTTGACCCAAGCATTGTACGAGCTTACTTTTACCGGCATCGTGTTCCTCTCGTCAAGACGCATCGAACGAACTATAATTTGACCTTGAAAGGTCAACTTGAAAATTTGACCTCAGGTCAAGGTCATGACCTGACCGGAAAGGGTCATGTTGCATATCAGTCGATCCGTATCGTCGAGCTGAACACATCTAAGGCGTTTTCGTCGCTCTAGCATGCCTCTATCAAAAGTTATTTGCGAAAAACTGTTAGATACCATTCGTGACCTAAGATGACCTCAGGGCATAAACAGGGGTCACAGACACCATTTTCATGTTCAGTGTGTCTAAACCACTTGTAATTCAGTGTTTGGGAGTGTTTATAATGTCTTTCGTCCAAAACAGGCGCATTTCAATTTTCTCCCATTGACTTATAATGGTGAGGTCGCAAAATTGACCTGACCTTAGGTCATCGATATCAAAATTCTGAGATATACATTTTGTACATGCTAATGCTCTTAGCAATCGCTGAAAGTTTCAAAGCGATCGGTCACTCGGTGTAGCTATGGCAGACATTGAAACTTTTTATGAGGTGAGGTCACTTCGAGTGACCTGGTGACCTGACCTTGAATGACCTTGGTCTGAAATTTTCACAACATGTGTAGAATTGATGTATGATAAGGTGTACCAAAAACGGCGGCGCTCCGCGCCGCCGTTTTTGAGATATTTGCGAAAAACCACAGGGGGGGGTGTTCAAACACCCCCCCCCAGCAGGGCGCGGGTTAACGTCATTTAAGCGTTAATCACATGGTATTTTTTATTTTGAGGTTTTGGCTTTTCACCAGGGCCTCCTCTCAGGGGCGACACTTTCCGAAAATTATTGGTAGGGCTCTAATGTAAATTTTTGCCAATTCAAAGCGATTCTTTCCACGCATCGCCATAGGCATAATGTTAAATTTCCAAAATTATTGGTAGGGCTCGGGCCCTACCATGCCTATACAAAACGACACCCATGCCCCCTCTAACATGTTAACTGCGGGAGCTGCAGCCCCCGCAGTCATCCTCCAAACTGGTCACTGAGGGGTACCTTAGTCACTTTTTAGTCTTAGACGTTTTTGGTAGGGGTTACCTTAGTCATTGCCCGTGATCGGGCCCCCCAGTCAAAACTGCTTAGAGGAGGCACTGCTTTTCACCTTCTCCCATGGGGGAGGGGCTGCCGCCGCCCGGTGCTCCGCGCACCACGGACGCCACGCGAGCGCTGCTGGCGCGGCGGCGCGCACTGCTCGGCCCGCGCGCCGAGTATACGGTGGTGAACCGGCAGTGTCGAGCGGCCATCAGACGTGACCACGCGGCATACTATGCTGACCAGCTGCGTGAGGCAAGACCGGCGAGGATGTGGACAGTGCTGCGGCCGGTGATCGGGGCGGGGAAGAGTGCCACTGCTGCTGCGCCAGCGTGCACGCCGGAAGCGCTCACGCGTATTATGTGAGCGTGGGCCCCACCACCGCAGCCAGCGTCCCTGCCCCGCTGCTGCGGACCCCGGTACCTGTCAGAATCCCTCGCGTACTCACATGTTCCTTACAACTTCAGTGGGTAGGGTACGTTGCGCTGTATAATATTTTTCAAAAGATGAAAAGATCGATGCTTCGACTTTTATCCTTTTGACTTTTTATTTCAGACTTTGACTTCGACTTTTCTATTTTATACTTTTTTCATTTTTTGACTTTTTGTCTTTTGACTTTTACCCGTTTTGACTTTTTGCTTTTGACTTTTTGTCTTTTGACTTTATTCCGTTTTGACTTTTTTTGTCTTTTGACTCTTACTCGTTTTGACTTTTTGTCTTTTGACTTTTTTCCGTTTTGACTTTTATCCTTTTGACTGTTTGCATTTTTGGTTTTTTGTCTTTTGACTTTTACCCGTTTTGACTTTTTGTCTTTTGACTTTTTCCGTTTTGACTTTTATCCTTTTGAATTTTTCATTTTTGACTTTCATTTTTGACTTTTTGCATTTTTGACTTTTTGTCATTTGACTTTTTGCGTTTTTGACTTTTGCACATTTTGACTTTTTGCTTTTCACTTTTTGTCTTTTGACTTTTATCCGTTTTGACTTTTATCTTTTTGTTTTTTATCCCGTTTGATTTTTTTGCATTTGACTTTTTGTCTTTTGACTATTTGTCTTTTGACTTTATTCCTTTTGACTTTTTGTCCGGTTACCTGTTTGAACACCCCCCTTGTGGTTTTTCGCGAATATCTTAAAAACGGCAGCGCGGAGCGCCGCCGTTTTTGGTACACCTTATCATACATCAATTCTACACATGTTGTGAAAATTTCAGACCAAGGTCATTCAAGGTCAGGTCACCAGGTCACTTGAAGTGACCTCACCTCATAAAAAGTTTCAATGTCTGTCATAGCTACACCGAGTGACCGATCGCTTTGAAACTTTCAGCGATTGCTAAGAGCAATAGCATGTACAAAATGCATATCTCAGAATTTTGATATCGATGACCTAAGGTCAGGTCGATTTTGCGACCTCCCCATTATAAGTCAATGGGAGAAAATTGAAATGCGCCTCCTTTGGACGAAAGACATTAAAAACACTCCCAAACACTGAATTACAAGTGGTTTAGACACACTGAACATGAAAATAGTGTCCGTGACCCCTGTTTATGCCCTGAGGTCATCTTAGGTCACGAATGGTATCTAACAGTTTTTCGCAAATAACTTTTGATAGAGGCATGCTAGAGCGATGAAAACGCCTTAGATGTGTTCAGCTCGACGATACGGATCGACTGATATGCAATATGACCCTTTCCGGTCAGGTCATGACCTTGACCTGAGGTCAAATTTTCAAGTTGACCTTTCAAGGTCAAGTTATAGTTCATTCGATGCGTCTTGACGAGCAGAACACGATGCCGGTAAAAGTAAGCTCGTACAAGGCTTGGGTCAAAAGTTATTGCAGAAAAACTGTTTCCGAAAAAATCGGCCATTTTTGCAAATTTGCCCCCTGCAGGCAAAACCGTTGACGTTAGTTCAAATCTGAGAGAATTACTCAGAAAGGGCGTTAATAGGGCTATCGAATGCACTTTTCCGCGGCGCTGTAGCTCTATTGGTTCCCGAGTTATGCGCTAGCTTCTTGGAAATTTTCGACATTTGACCTGGAAATCGGCGAAATTTTGCCTTCAATGACCTCTGGTGACCTGACCTTTGACCTGACCAAAAAATTGACCAAAGTGATTTCGTCATTATTTTTTACGCTCTTTCGAACGCCGCCTTCCGCGTATCGCTACGTGGCCCAGGAGCCGAGTTAGAAGGGGGGGTGTTCAAACACCCCCCCCCCCAGCAGGGCGTGGAAATCCAGGACCCCCAGCCGGGCGCGGGTTAATGCCCCCCCCCCCCCTCAGCAACTCACGGGTTAAACAATCGCCAGTCACAGCCAACCGTTGAGATTGGTAAAACCCTACATCACTTTAGCGGTGGGCTGTACCTATCCTAGGCTTCCAGATAATCAGAAGAAAGAGACAATGACAAACAAACCATCTGTAATCTGTAAAACTAATTACACCTTTTTTGTATTTGAATTCAACCATTCGCCATAACTCTTTGAGTAGCCATTTCGACAATCGGCATTGCCATTGAGCACAACTATTCCGGCGTTGCGTGTTTCATTTCGGCCATTTAGCAAAACAGATTGAACACTGAAATGAGCGATCTACAAAACAGTTTGACACTTCTCCAGACTTCGCCATTGAGCGAGCCAGCTCCGAGCTCGGCATATGACGAATAGTTTCGACCATTGACGATTTGTTTTTGCACAATGTTGAGCCATCCGCTCAATGTCGAGTTGTAGAGGAGGACCACCGAAAAGTTTTGCACAATGGTGTTTATTTGTGACCAACCGCCCATTTGTAGCGCCACCTTTATGGCGAATGTGTACAAATATTTTGTCTAATATGCACTGAAAACAATTTCACCCGAAGCTGGCGAATTAAGTGTTGCTCTGCGGGTGGTATATGTGTATTAACTCGCCATGTCCAGATTCTAGCTAGAGGGTAAGCAGACTTGCCTGCCTTATTACTCGTAAATATGCACTGTACCCACAGTTTGCAGTAAGGTAGCTACCCAGCACCGGATATTGTCCCCGCGGGTGTCGAGTCATTGGCACAGCCCTCACAGAAAGAGTTGGAACTACTCGAGGCATCGTAAACGCGTATCCGTGGATGGCGAACCTTTACATAACCTGCCCTGAAGGAGTTGGATCTACTGTTACAACTAGATGGCGTTGCCTCATACAGTTTTGAATTACAACAATTTTTAAACTTTTTTTTGAACCAATGATATGTTGGCACATTGTTTGGCGGTTTCCAAGTGGGGGCGAAAGTACAATTGTTAAGGTGCATCTTTAAAACCTCTGCAATATTCATCACGGGACGATTGGCAAGGCTTTTTCTTCCGAAACTACCAAGTGAGACCATTTTTATTCTTATATAGGTCACGAAAGCAGCGGCGACACATCTTCTTGATTTCGGGCGGTCTGCATGACTGCCGGTGACTGAGCCATGTCGAAATTTCTATGGGAATTCGATGTGACCTTTCCCACCGATGTGAAACTTTCTCACCGATGTTTCCTAGGTGTGAGATTGCTATAATATAGATATTTTCCCGCAAATATGGTCAAGCGTGGGAGTTTTTTTGGCCCTCGTGACTTAGTCGGCGAAGGGTAGGCGTGGAGGGTAACCCCATCTCCTAGGGGTTTGTGGGGCGCTGCTGCCAGGTAGGCGTCGATGAATACCATAGGCGTAGGAACAGGGGGGGCCAGGTGGGCAAGTGCCCACCCACTTTTCGAGGTGGGGGGCCAACCATGTGTTTTGGCCCACCCACTTTTTACTCGAGGCCCCTCGTCTCGTTTTGAGAGGACGTCGTCACCTTCCAGAATAAACAAACTCGGTAAAAATAAGTTCCACGAATCCCCACGCACGGACTCCAAGGGGCCGTGATGGATCCAAGGAGGCCCTCTGTTCATACTTGTCAGTCGAATCCCCTGAGACTGATGGCCTGAGAGGCCCTAGTGGATCTGAGGAGGCCCCAATATCCACACTGGTCTGGGGAGGCACCTGACACTGGCGGTCTGGGAGGCCCCTCTATCCACACTAGTTAGAGGTTTGAGACTGGTGGTCTGGGAGGCCCCTCCATCCACACTAGTCAGAATAGGCCCCTGACACTGGCGGTCTAGCCGAGGCCCCCTACCCTCACTAGTCAGAGGAGGCCCCTCTATCCTCCATAGTCAGAAGAGGCCCCTGAGACTGATGGTCTGGGAGGCCTATCCATCTACACTGTAGTCAGAGGAGACCCCTGAGACTGATGACCTGAGAGGACCTTATAATCACACCAAGCAGAAGAGGCCCATGATACTGATAGACTGAGAGGCCCTTCTATTCATACTGGCCACAGGAGACCCCCAAAACTTTCGGTCTGGGAGGTCCCTCAATCCGGCACCAGTCAGAAGAGTCCCCTGAGACTGATACCTGGGCAGGCGCGGATACAAGGGGGGGGGCCATGGGGGCCATGGCCCCCCCCTTGGCCGATTTTTTTCAAAAATAAAATAAAAAGTTAAAAAGCTGAAAAGGGGCCTCCTGAAAATAAAGTGGCCGAAATCCGATGAGTTTTTTTTTTAACCTACCCACTTAGTTATTTCTTAGAAGACTAGCTGAGGAGACTTCTTTGTTAGAAGATTGGTAAAGCTTTTCATAACTTGGAGGTCTCTTATACTCACAGAGATGACCACTTTTACAGGGCCTCCTAACCTGCACAGAGGGCCTCCAAGCCTGCACAGATGTCCTAACAAACACAAAATCTCTTAGCCTACACAGAGGCCTCCACTCGCATCCGAACAAAGGGCCTCCTAGCCAACACAGAGGGCCTCCTAACTCACACAGAAGGTCTCCTATCCTGCACAGAGGGACTCCAAGCCTGCACAGATATCCTCTTCGCCAACACAGGACCTCTTAATCTCCACAGAGGGCCTCCACTCGCATCCACTGAACAGCTAGATAAGCTCAATAGACGCAGTTTTTTTTTTGGGGGGGGGCCAACAAGTGGGAAGATGGGGCCTCCAACAGGTGGGGGGCCTCCTGGTTTCTAATGGCCCCTCCCTTGGAGATTTTCTGGATCCGCCCCTGTACCTGGGAAGCCCTTATATTCACACTAGGCAGAGGAGGCCCCTGAGACTGATGGTATGAGAGGCCCTCATATTCACACCAGTCAGAAGAGGCCCCCGAGGCTGATGGCTGTGAGGCCCTTCTGTTCATATAACTAGCCACTGGAGGCCCCTGAATTCGGTGGTCTGAGAGGGCCCTCTATCCACACTAGTCAGAAGAGGCCCCTGAGACCGATGGTCTGAGAGGCTCTTATATTCATACTGGCCACAAGAGGCCCCTGAGACTGATAGTCAGAGAGGTCCACTCCTAATGAATCTGAGGGGGCCCTCTATCCACATTTACACTTTTCTAGGGAGGCCCCCGAGACTGATGGTCTGAGAGGCCCTTTTATTTATACTGTAGGAGCCCCCTGAGATTAATGGTCTGAGAGGCTCTTCTATTTATGCTAACCAGAGGAGGCCCCTAGGATTGATGGTCTAACAGGCCCTTCTATTTATACTAGCCAGAGGAGGCCCATGAGACTGATGGTCTGAGAGGCCCTTCTATTCAAACTAGGCAGATGAGGCCCCTGAGAATGATAGTCCGAAGAGCCATGCGGCGGCAACTGGCCGTGGCCATATTTCGGTTCGGTAGGGCCCCACAGCGCTCATGAGAGCACCTCAAGGGCTCCTAAGTAGACACGCTTATCCCCATAAGGGTGCCACGCCGGCTTCTGAAGGCTCCTTGTAGGCATCTAAGGGCCCTTTCCGGCCTCTAACGGCTCCACCCGCCTGTGATGGCTCCACACCAGTGTTTATGAGCGCCACACAGCGGCGCCTTTGAGGGTCATACTAGTGTCTCTCAGGGCCCTATATCGGTGGCTCTGGGGGCCCCACACCGGCGCCTCTGTGGGCCACCACACCTGTGCATCTCATTCTCAAGGCTCTATAGGTACATCTGAAGGACCCACACCGACACCTCTGAGGGCCCCACACCAGTATCTCGGAGCTCTGAAGGCCCCACACCGGTGACTCTGAGGACTCACCGGCTCCTGAGAGCACCATGTTGATGTCTAACGGCTCCACAAGGCCACTGAAGGCACCACACAAGCTCTCACTGAGCTCTAATGTCCATGTACCGGCCTCTGAGGGATTTAAGCCAGCGCATTCATAGCTCCACACCAGCAATAGTAAGGGCTTCACACTGAAGTATCTGAGGGTTCCACACCGGTGTCTCTAAGGGCCACATACCGGCATCTCTGAGGGCCCCATACCGTCGTCTCCGAGGGTCCACATCTGGCGGGCACCCATCAGCGACTGAAGGTCCCACACTGTGGACTCCGAGAGCCCCATCTGCGTCTGGGAGCACCATGCCGTCTCTAAGAACCACAGAGGCTCCTCCGTACGAAAGATGGGCGTCTGCATGCCAAAGGGGAGCGGTTCTGAGACAGTAGGGCACCTACGTGCAATAGAGGGGCGCCTATGAAGCCCATAGGAGCGCCTCAATGCGAAAGAGGGGCGCCTCTGAGGCCTACATATATGGGCGTCCACATGCAATAGAGGTCTGCAACTGCAATTGATCAATGCCATGGGGGTGCATTCATAAGAAACAGGGGCGCCGGCATGGCAAAGAGAGGCGCCTTCAAGTGTCCATAAAAGAGAGACGCCTATGATAAGCGCACATTGTATGCGACAACGGGGCGACTGTGGGACATATAGGGATGTCTCTGATGACTATACATAGGGCGCTTAAATGCCAAAGAGGGCGCCTATGAAGCTAATGGGGGCACCTGGGAAACAAGGAAGACATAATTTGTGTAAGGGTTTTCAGGGGTCATGCGCCGTTTGCGGCAAATAGATTCTAAAAAAATCGGAGATGGAATAAGTTTTAAAAATGGTGCTGACTTTCCGCGCTGTTCGCTTAAGCGGTTACGCCCCTGGGTTCATCTGCCCGATCTCAGAAGCTAGATTTGGAGGTCATACCTACTTGAAAGCAGCCAGCAGGACGAGGCAAAAGTTGGAGGCCCCTGAAAATAGGAGGCCCCCTGGAAAAGGAGGCCCCTTGACAGGGTGGCCCACCCACTTTTCATGACGTTCCTACGCCCGTGATGAATACCTTTCGATGGAGGGGTCGCGAGCCACTGGTGCGCGAATAGTCGTGGAGGGTTACTACTCTCCAGAGTGAATTGCGAAAGTGTTATGTCCTAAATTGACTCCTGGGAGGGTGGTTAAAAATGGTTGCGGATAGGGGTACCCGCGAGGCACCGGTTTACTCGCCAGTTTTGGGTGAAATTGTTTTCAGTGTGTAGTCAAAAGCTAACGTAAAAAGGTGTAGTAGTTCTTGAAAGCATTGGTGTGAGAGCCGCTACGCGGGGACCCGAAAAACTACTCTGTTGATGTTGATGACCACAGATGCGATGTCGTGACCTGTATCATACACGAATCGTACGCTAACGGTAGTGCCTATTATCTACGGTGTAAACTACTCCTGCATGAAATAGGCGTCACCACAGCCTAACAGCTGGGCCGAAACAGTTAGCAAGGAGACCGGTCATGGGTCGTGCTGTCTTAACTCTCCGTTGACCCCGTCCACCGCCTCAGGCGATACCGGCGCCGCTGGGGCTCACCTATCGGGTGCACATTGCTCTATCTCAGTATACCCCGTCACTTTACAGATAACTTGTCATACAGATAACAGATAACAGTCATATAACTTGACAGATACCGGCAGTGGCGCGGGAACCGGGGGGGGGGAGCTAGCGGGGGCTGAGCCCCTCCCCCTCCAGCTTTTCGGCCGGGGGGCGGGCTCGTAATGTATTTGAGCCTCCCCCCCCCCCCCCAGCTGGAGGAATCGAAATCGGAAATCTACCAACATAATTTCATAGATTCATGCATAGGCGCGGGAACCGGAGGATGGGGCAGTGGGGGAAGCTTGCCCCCACAACTCTGCGGCCGTGGGGGCGGTGCCCCACAACTTTTCATGAGGCCAGGAACCGTTGGGCAGCTTGTCCTCCCCAAATTAGGGGTTGTGGGTCACAAAGGAAGAAAGCATGTAAGTGAAAAATCCCGCAGCTCTTTCACTAGCTCGGCAACTCATTTGGCACTTTACCTGGAGTAAAACCTTTACTCCAGGTTGCCAAAACGGTAGTTTCTTCACTCAGCTGAGACGGAATACCTCACTTTTTTGCATTTTTTTTTTCGTTTTGTTGTTGTTGTTGAAAAAGCCAAAGTCGGAAAAATAAGTGGCCTAAACCGGTGAGAAAACTAGATTTGGGGGTACCCTGGGTTGATCTCTATTATGCCCCCCCCCCCCCCCAAGTCTGACAGAAGTTCCCGCGCCACTGGATACCGGTGGTGAACGACATAAACACTTTAAGTTGCTGAATATTAGGTAGAGTATACTTAGGTGTTGTTTTCATCCGCTGGGACTGAGAGCGTGAGATGATGTTTTTCGTACTCCAGCGTAGATGTCTCGGTGGGTCACCTGGGGTCAGAAAACCGCTCCTCTCTAGGCCACTATACCTTGTCTCGGTGGGTCACACGGGGTCAGAAGATCACTCCTCTCCAGGTCACTATACCTTGTCTCGGTAGGTCACATGGGGTCAATATATCGCTCCTATCCAGGTCACACTACCTTGTCTCGGTAGGTCACATGGGGTCAATATATCGCTCCTCTCCAGGTCACTATACCTTGTCTCGGTGGGTCACATTGGGTAGTTAGACCGCTCCTCTCCAGGCCACTATACCTTGTCTCGGTAGGTCACACGGGGTCAGAAAACCACTCCCCTCTAGGTCGCACTGTCCGACGCCCGGGGCCTCAATGCCAGTGTTGTCCCTATCGACACCCTGTACGGGGCTCGTGACATTGCTGTAGCCGATACGGTATCTCTGCACCGATAAGGTATCAGTGGACCGACTGGGACGAGTATGAATACTTCAATTGATGGCAGTGGCGAATCCAGTGGCACGTTTGGGATGGGGCAGCTCATTGGAAATGGGGACACTCAAGGCCGTGGGGGGGGGGGGGGGCGACACTAGTTCTGGTATAGTCAACTGGTAGTCATCACTTGACCGCTGACCACCGCGACCGTCCAAATTTGGAGCATCACACAAAATTCTTAAATGTATCCCCAAGAGTTTTAACTTCAAAAAGGTGCTCATCAAGATAAGTTCATCAAAATTGCATGACCTTGACGCTACAATAAGCCAGAGAACAAACTTCATTCCTTTTTTGGCTCACTTCTACTTGCAAAAGTAAGGTACACGTACAGATTATATGCGCTTATGCGGCGAATCATCATTCTTGTCGAATATTGTCTTAAAACAATGCATAATTTCAAAGGTCAATGGTCGGACCACGAACGTTTTGAGGTAAGGGTATTGATTAGAACTGAGTGATAAACGTTACGTCAATATTCACCACTTTTTAGAGGTGAGTAAAACAACCGAAAGGCCCTATTGGACGCTCCCCTCTATGTGATAGTGGCTATACCGGCGGTATCCAGCCTTCTAAAAGAAATAGTGTCCACTGGCGGTATCCAGAATTCTAAAATAATAGTGTCCACTGTCGGTATGCAGCCTTCTAAAAGAAATAGTGGCCACTGGCGGCATCCAGCCTTCTAAAAGAAATAACGACCACCGGCTGTATCGCACCGCTGGATACTAAACCGTGTCCTGTATCCACCAGTCGATGGTGAGGTGTCCCGGATCCATACCCGTGCGGTGTCCATACAGCTGTAATATAACTAACACACACTGTACAGTCTACAGTTGACGGCAGAACGATGCACCGTTTCTCAGCGGGCAATCAGCTGCCTGCAGTGGTAGGCTGTCCCGCACCGCACCGGCTGGGTGACACATTGATTACCATAGACACACTTCATGTGTGATAATCAGTAAAGCCTAACGGCTCAGTCAACTGAAGTGCTGGGCTGGTGGTGAGGGTAAAAAGTATGATTCCCCCGTCCCCTGAGGGATGCATTTCCTGGAAATTATCTGATTTTTCTTTTTACTGTACCTCTCTGGGTTTGGCTTAATTTTTACGGAACACTTATATTAGGCAATCTGAAGTTGCACACACTTTTTATGACGGATCCGACATTAGAGCTCCACGTCACTTCAAGTAGGTGACTTCTTTACATCACAACTTCGTATGACATTATGGAATGATACGTTCAAAGCATTGCATAATGGTCAGAAGCCTTACAGTCCCTTTGACGGGTTACCGTCACGAAATAACGGCACTGCATAGCAGCGCTTTGAAATTCAGTAAAATTTGTGTATTGAACGTCTCAACCACTGTGTATTTCAATCGCCATCAGCCCGTGATATCCCATGAACGACATCGAACCGGGCATATCCGGTCCAAACCAACCACAGCCGACCGGACCACCGACGGTCCGACACAGTGACGGGCGAGGTCCGATATCGCCCGGACCGGCCACCCTCACAGATAGCTCCAACGACTCTGGTCTAAACTGAAACTACAACACAACAGCACAGCGGTGTGAGCCAGCGTGGCGTCACGTCACAACACACGTGACGTCACCACGGCGGTACCTCCGGCACGGTGACAACGGTTTACCGACGGCTGGACAGTGGCCCAGAGCGTGATACATATCGGATACTGAATATACCTACTGTCTATCAAAGCAGTGTCAACAAACGTAGCAATCTGTGCTCAAATGATCAAGCATTTAGGTGGCCACTCAACCCAAACCAGCCTGGTACAGCGGTAAAGTACCCACGGACCTGAGCCGATGGGACAGGGCGACTCAAAGCACTTCTGGATATGAAGGTCTAGTAGACGTGCATTGTGTACAGAACAGCGCTACCGACGGGATACGGTGCTGCCATCTGTTGTCGAGTTCCGACACTGTCGCCGGCACCGGAGCGGACGAGGCACCGGGAAGCTAGTCGTCTACGTGAAGTAACTCAAGCTGATTTTGCTGCCGTTGGGAGGCTTGGTAAGATTGTCGTATACAGACTCTGGAAACAGAGCACGTCAGATTACACACTGATTGCTAGTGATGTCACATGGGGTAACTCAGACTGGTGACGTCACTTACAGATATAGAAACAAATACAATGACAATGTGTGTATCACTGAGTAATGACGTCATGAGGGCTGATACTGATACTGTGACGTCACTAACGGAGCTACACGTCACCTATTGTGACGTCAGTAGTACTGGTGACGTCACGTGCGTCAGTGTGTGTCCGAGAGGCCGGTGGCGCCGTGTCGGCTGGTGTGGGTGGTCAGAGACGCCGTCACTTACCGGGGACGGCGAACCTGATGATACGGGACTGGCCACCGTCACATCCCAGGTCTGTCTCGTGCAGAGCGGTCAGGACGCCCTTGCAGTTTTCGAGTGAGGAGGTTAGGAACAGTGTCTTCAGTTTCCTGCAGGTCACTGCCATCCTGCAACACATCATAACAGAACAGAACAGGTCACTATACAGGACACAGTCACACAGTGGCACCAGCGGGCGACTCCACACGGAAACACCATGTAGTTCCAATGCCGTTCATAACAGAACATATGTGCCTCCAGCTACCTCAAGTTCCCAGTCTGGTGCTGCAATTGGCTATACATGTTTCACACGATACTAAGAGCCTTACGCCATCCAATATTATGTCCATATGTATATCAATACCAGTCCAGTCCAGATAACGTAGCTGCCCGTCTGTTTGTACGCGTCTGTCTGTCTGTTTGCATGGCATCTACACAATCGCCTGAATAAACTAGATGCCGGCAGCGCTCTTGCGTTGCCTTGGGCCAGAATTGGAGGAACGGTACTGAGGGCACACACCGGGCCAAACCACCGAAACCCAGACTGAGCCAAGACTGAGCTTGGACGGCTTGGACTGAACCTGAAACCAAACGAAACATCCCAAAAATGCTTCGAAGCACGTGAGATTGGTGCGGATATCTACCTACAGTATGGTATGAATTAACTGCACGTGCATAGTTCATGTCCCAGGCACCCCAGTGCAGTCATTTTCATAACTTCATGTAGCGTGTGTCTAGTTCTATCAGTGTACCGACTTTTGTGTCGCTAGATCGACGTTTCCCGGGATCAGAGGATCCCTCGTCAAAACCGTTATCCGCCCCCCGCACGCGCAGCTTGCACCCCTCGGATATTATCTCGCCGGAATGTCGTGATCAAATGTATTCTTCTTATGACCTGCAAGTTTTGAACCAGTTAGAGCTGCCGTTTACCCTGCAGGCGTGGCAACGTACGAAGGGGTGCAATCGGCTTGCACGTGCATAGCTCATGCACCACAGAGTTTAGCTCAACCAAATGTGCATTATTTTGGAGGCCTTGCCTGGGACTACCATTGAACCGATTTTGAGGTTGATAGCTTAGAATTTCTTTGAGCCAGAGGACCTCACGTCAAAACGGTTTTCCGACCCCAGCACGTGCAGCCTGCACCCCTCGCAGACGGTGACCCCCCTGGAAACTGGTTCAAGGTGTTACCGATGTGTCCCGCCAGTATGGCTTTGCCCGTGACCTCGGGTTGACCTGTAGCCTTGACAAAAAATTTCGTGTCACCGAAACTTTGAAGCGGAATAGCATGTGCCACGAAGCACTGAGCGAACCGAGGCCAGTACCAAAAGTTTACCTCGCCGGAGTCGAGTCGAACGGTCCCACTTTCGTCCCGATCGGTCCACCCATTTTGACTCCAGGTCCAAAAAAGCTTGGACAAACTCACATACTCACTCACATACTCACTCACATACTGACAAACAGGCTTGGCCGAACTTTTCTTCAGCGACCCACCAATGGGAATTTCCGGATGCAAAAGCATGCTATCGCATGCTTTTGATCCTCCAATTCTGGATAAGCCTGTCTTTGGATGCCTATTCTTCTGTAACGAGTTTGTTTCCATTTCTAGTGTCCATGTGCCCGTACTCCTATAAATACCTCCAACGGATAAGGTTATCGCTGAGGTTATTACGGTCTATCAAGATACACATAGACAGTACCCGCCGGCGCCGGCCAGCCGACTGACCTGCTGACCGCTGCCACCTCTGACTGGGTCAGGGCAGGGATGTCCGTGAGGGGCCGGGTGTCTTTCAGCTCCAGTGTATCCAGCTGGGAGCAGCCGTGGAGGGCGGCTAGCGTAGTTTCGGAAATGGCGTTTGCTCCATTAAGAGGGACGTCCTCCAAATTGTTGAGAGCAACCAGGAGGCGTCCCGTTGCTTCCGGTGTCACAGACGGTGACGCTGTAAAATATAAATACAGACAAACATACGAACTGAAATGGCACATATAGCAAAATTTAATAACCAGTAAGACTTCTTTTTACGTAACGAGCGGGCGAGCAGATTAGTGGATCCTGCACGTACACTCAGAAAACACTTTGAGAACATTTTTGAATAAGGGCTCATACACTGGCGGATCCAGACTTGCGTTTTGGGGGGGGCCAACTCCTGCAAGTAACCAAACCTAGGGTACCCCCAAATCCTGTTTTCTCATCGGATTTAGGCCACTTATTTTTTCGTCACAGCCCTGAAACGATATTTTTTTTAACTAAAAAAAAAAAATAGAAATGGTAGCCCACCCAACCCGAGCCTAAATATTACTTTGCAACACTTCAAATTGCTTTTGTCGACCAATTAGCCCGCTCCGGGTCGGTGCGTGGCGCAGCCTTCGCGGGCTGGGAGGTGTCGGTTGGACCCCCTGCCGTTCGGCCCCTGATTAAGCTAGAGCTCGCGGAAAAAAAAAACAGGCGTGTTGCCCGTGAGTGACGAGACGAAGCCGATGATACCCGATTTTAAGGTCCTTGGTCATTGGTTGACCTTCAAGGGCGGTGTTTCACGGTCGTGCTGACAGCCGCTGACAGCGCATTCCGCGAGCTAAGGTCAGCCTTCGGTAGTGTTGTGGGTATAGGCTTGTTGATGTCTCCATTGAAACCAAAAGTGCCATCAGCGCTGGCAGCGGCTGGCAGCGTGCCGTGAAACACCGCCCAGGTCAGGTCACAGACCCAAAAGACGGGAAAATCAGGACCTGTCAGAACCTCCTAAAGTAAGGCTGTAATACGTTTTTTTTGTGCTGATCACAAATTTCATGTTAGTTTGGATCATAGATAATGTCTTCATGCGTTTAGACCATGTCGGGGCAGGTCAGGTCAGATCAACCAGTAGGAGTACTTATGGGCGTCCGTATAGCAGGTGTCCACTACCACTGGCAGCTACGTAACATGATACGAAGGCATCAAAACTACTTCATAAATGTTCAAATGGCTGCAAAATGCTAAATTCAAAATCAGCTTAACGAAACTATCCTAGAAACATGTTAAACTCGGAAAAGTGCACCGAGGTCATCAAAGGTCAATGACCTGACTTGACCGTAAGGTGACATTGGCATCCGCCCTAATGCGTGGGAGCAACATCATATCACATGTTTGAGCGTTTTAAACCACGAAAAGACTATAAAAGCGCGGATAATGTGAGCCGACATACGCCGAATCGCTATTCCGGCCAAACATGGCCTCCAACATGGCCAAACAGTCTCGAGAAATAGGCCACAAGTCAAAGTTCACTTGGGTCAGGGTCATGAAATTTTCAGACTTTGTCACCATGAGGGTACTAAAGTTTCGTCGCGATCGGCTTCATGATATAACCTTACACGATAACTTCACACGTCGATCGAGAGTTAAAGCATGGATGAAGGAGAACCAGGGGATGAAGGTTCTTTCATCCATGGTTAAAGTGTGCAATAAGAACTTCTTGGGTGAAGACAAGACCAACACTTTTATCAAGCTCACAGATTTTTAATGATACGGTATTTTCTTTCTACCTACTACGCCCTTCTCACATTCATTTTTCTTAAGTGTTTTTGGGGACAAAAAATATATGTTGTTCCCCTTTCAGGCTTGGGGGCATGACCCCGTGGCCCCCCTGGATCCGCTAGGCCGAAACTAACTAGGTCGTTTTCAAACGGTCTGATATTTCAGGTCATAGTTTGCAAACGGCCGGTGTTTTCAGGTAGTTTCATATGGCCTGACTGGGCCAGGCCGTTTGCAAACGGACCGAATTTTCATACGGCCTGTAACATATATTCAGATTTCGACATCTGTCGTAGCATCAAATGCTGATGTGGCGCACTCAAAAGCCGGAATTGGTCCTTGGATGCCGTAAGGACCCTTTTAAGAAATAAGTGACCCGACTGACCCTTAGAGATTGGCCTGAGCTGTGACCGAAATAAGTCTTTTACCGTTTCGCAGGAAGGGACAAAAAGGTCCCTCATATGCTTCTTGTACAATTACGAAACAAAACAAGTTTTTTTTTCAACGAAAACTCAGTGAGTTTTCCTAAAAAAAATTATTGCGCATATTCCGTGAATGAAAAGTTGCCGGGTCATGTCAGGTCAGGCTGCCACAGCAAGTTTGTTAGCTTGACAGTTCAATCGATATATATGCAATAAGACCTTCTCGGGTGACGACAAGACATGACCACACTTTATGATGGAAGCTAGTAAACCCGGTAGTTTCTCCATATTGTGGTGGCATTTGTTCAGAAAAGGTCTGATCTACAATTGTGGCGCCGTTGATACGAATACGCACGGGTTTGATTATTCGTTTTTCTTGTATTTGCGCCACATGAAAGCGCGGGAACCGGGGGGAGGGGGCAGTGGTGGCAGCTTCCCCCCCCCCAACTCTGGGGCCGTGCGGGCGGTGCCCCCACAACTTTCAGACAGAATACCGCTCCTTTTTGCAAATGTTTTCTTTTTTGTTGAAAAAGCCAAGGGATGAAAAATAAGTGGCCTAAAACCGGCCAGAAAACTATATTTGGGGGATCCTAGGTTGATCTCTATCATGGTGTGACCTCCCCCCCCCTCGTCTAAAAGTAGTTCCCGCGCCCCTGGGTTTCTCTACGCTATTGAATCACGCTGCTGATTCTAGTAAGTATCTACTACACAACCTTCTCACATTAATTTTTCTTCGAGCGTTTTGGGGGGCCAAAAGATATGTTGGCCCCCTCTTTCAGGCTTTTTGGGCCCATGGCCCCGGTGGCCCTCTTGAATCCGCCAGTGGGGGCGGTGCCCCCACAACTTTCAAACGGAATACCGTCCTTTTTTGCAACTGTTTCTTTTTTTGTTGAAAAAGCCAAGGGATGAAAAATAAGTGGCCTAAAACCGGTGAGAAAACTAGATTTGGGGGGACCCTAGGTTGATCTCTATTATGGTGTGCTCCCCCAGTCTGAAAGTAGTTCCCGCGCCCCTGACTTTCTCTACGCTATTGAATCACGCTGCTGATTCTAGTAGGTATCTACTACGCAACCTTCTCACATTAATTTTTCTCCAAGCGTTTTGGGGGGGGCCAAAAGATATGTTGGCCCCCCCTTTCAGGCTTTTGGGGGGGGCCATGGCCCCTGTGGCCCCCCCCCCCCCTGGATCCGCCAGTGGGCTCATATGAGTGCCAAAACAGGGCTCAAATCTGTATGATTTTAAAATCGGGATCAGTTAGGCGCCCTTTTCGGGCTCAAAGTACATTAGCCCCGAAAGCGGCATCAGTTCGTCTTCCTTTTCGGGCTCAATTCGAGCTGCGTTTTAGGGCTCCATACGACATTCCGCCATTCCGTCTTTTGCTGTTTTCAGTGCCATGTGTTGGTGTACCTACCGCCGTGATTTCAAAATGAATGGTAAGTTATTAGTTATCAGTTATCGCGATCTTTTAGAAAAAATCAAGATGTTGATGCTCATGCCATTTTAATCCCTTATCAATTAAAATTGTGGTGGCATTTGTTCAGAAAAGGTCTGATCTACAATTGTGGCGCCGTTGATACGAATACGCACGGGTTTGATTATTCGTTTTTCTTGTATTTGCGCCACATGAAAGCATCATATCTGGATTCAGGATGTCAAATAGTGTAAGAATGTGCAACATTTTTGTCTGGTTTTTCGTGATGATGTGATTGAAGCAATGCTTTCAAGGGTAGGTAAGGATTTTGTAACTTGTTCGTAATGGTTATCTTGATGCTCAACTAAAATTAATCCTAACCTTGCCTACTAACCTATTAAGTTAAACTTAGTACCAATACCTACCAACCTACAACCTATTTGGATCTTTCATATACTTATAACATGCTGCTGCTTCTGCTAACATGCTGCGGAATGCTGTTTGACATGATGGAATGCTGGTATGACAGTGTTCCATGTTTCAGAATTTTAGGTGAATAACCACACATGATGGGGAAAATATTTTCATCATAAAAATATGACAAGTAGCTTTATTTCATCTTTGCTAAAAAATATGTCAAAAGTTTGATTCAGCTGCCAGGTTACGCATGACTTGACAGTTGATGCATCTACTCTATATCATTTCATTTCAGATCCTGTGAAGGTTCTGACAAAATCTGAGGTAAAAAATGGCATTATGCAGTTTTGCGGAAAGACTAAATCTATCTCATTTTGTCTTCAGTTTTTTATTGGGACACCCAATTGAAATCCAATTTTAGAACACTGTGACACCATGCCTGTGTGCCAAGTAAGAGGAAGGGTCTACAAGTATACATCAAGATAACCAATTATGGACAAGTTGAGACTTGAGTCATGAGCTCTTATTTGTGGTTACAATACCTTCAACTGCATGATTTTGCACAACTTCCATACAGGCATCCAGACTGGAAAAGGTTCACTTCAAGTCCATACTTATTCTGGTGCTTGAATATGGCAGTTCAAAGATGGAAGGCATATGATGCTACAAAATGAAAAAAGTAATTCAACTTGCAAAAAATAGGTATTCATATCTATCCTAAACTAAACTAACCTAAACTTAACTAACCTAATCCAACCCAACCCAACCACCCCAACCAGCCCAGCCCAGCCCAACCCAGCCCAGCCCAGCCCAGCCCAACCCAGCCCAGCCCAGCCCAGCCCAGCCCAGCCCAGCCCAACCCAAAACCTACAGTCTAAAACCTAGAGCTAAAACCTGCAGCCCAAACTGGAAAACATCCATATGGTACGCCGGACGCCCGTGAAGCCATCATGCGCCGAAGTTCGGCGCAAGCTATTTTGCAATTTGCGCTGAAATTTCTGCATTATTTGCGCCGAAGGTTAGTGCCCTTTTGCGTCAAAATTAAGCCACTTATACAAAAAGCACGTTTACATCTGCTGGCCAAGGTTTTATAAACCAGACAGAACGCTCTGGGCCTTAACCACTCCTGACTCCCATGTTTGAGCGTCCAAATTAGTTGATGTTTCCATGGAAGCTGAATACCACAATACGTGTAGCGCACTGTAGCATCGTGCCGTGAAATAAGGCTCGGGACGGAAGTTCCGGGGTCACAAAAATTGGTGTGGCGGTGTTGTCGCGGCTGGCGGGCGCCAGCAAGGGGTTTAAGTTTACGACACCACTCTTGTTTCAGGAGAGGTGTCAGCGATTCGAGACTACTTGGGCATGCGGGCAGCGGGGTCGGCGTGGCTGCCTGCGGCTGCGGCCACACATCTTGGCGTCCTGGAGGCGGAGATGCTGATGGTGGCATGAGTCATCACTGGCTGCCCGATTTCCATGCTCCAAGACTCGCCGTGAGGGTCGAGGCGGGCGTCGTGCCGATGGAGAGATGAGGAGGGATGCGCTGGCATCGCGCCTACTGGCGAAGGCGCTCTCCCTCCCTGTAAAGTGCGTTAGTTATTTGCTTATTGATGTTTGTCCTTCGTGAATCGCTTCTTATGTTTCTAAGGGTTTAGGCTTAATTAGTTCGTAGTCTAGTTATACCTGCGTGGTGGCTATATTTCAATTTCGCATTTCAACGCTCATTACCTTTACCGCTCTCCGCTCGCGCTCAGCCCACTGCAGCTGACCCCGCGGCCGGCCGACGACGCGTCATAGTTTATTCATGATCGTGACTCATCGTCTCCAGCACTCTGCGCCGCGCCGCCGGTGTGTTATCTACAAACGTCAGCTTTTAGTCTGTCTTCTGTCAAACGCGCTCTAGAGACTCTATACCTAGAAGCCAGCCGCTGCCTGCTAAGTGCCGTCTGATGTCTTTGCAACGTTGCGTAGCCGGATGCACTTAGGACCACGAGACCAGCGTGTGACGCTCTCACTCACGTGACGCATGATTCTCGATCGTACGACGTGGTGATGACCAATCACAACTGTGCAACCATATATGGAACGGCCAATAGTAAGTCGCCACGCAGGGTTAGAGGGCCACCGCCCTTAGAATAGGATAGTTCTGCTGAAGTCACCCGATCGGGGGGGACTGGGAGAAGACCTAGAGCCATCATCGGCGTCGGACGTGCTCTCTCTCTCGCTCGAGGAGACCTCCGAGCTCCACAGCCGCTGGACACATACCATCTGCTCCGCGTGCTTGTGTAGAGAAGACCCCGGCCGTCACCCACGCCGGACGTGTTTCTGCATCGGTCTCAACCGATACCGTAGCTGACCATCTCGCTGTGTTGTGCTCGTGAAACAATACACCTGGACTGGCAGAGCA
The DNA here is from genome assembly GCF_019059575.1 of Amphibalanus amphitrite. Classification (NCBI taxonomy): domain Eukaryota; kingdom Metazoa; phylum Arthropoda; class Thecostraca; order Balanomorpha; family Balanidae; genus Amphibalanus; species Amphibalanus amphitrite. The sequence continues at coordinate 377,274 of NW_024882030.1, forward strand.
TCTCTTCTGGCAAGGGCTGACTACAACACCGGCGCGCCCCGCCCTGGGCACGAGAAACCGCCGTGTTACATTGGTGCCGCTGACGTCGGATCGAACCTGCCGAAGAAGCCGTCTTCTCACTTCCATCTCCTTCTTCGTGCGCCGACTCTTCAATCTGAACTCTGCCGCTGACGAACTCTGCCGCCGACGAGCACCTATTCAACGCTACTGCGCTCCAGCTGCTACCAGCCAGCTCTCACGGCTAGTACATCGGCCGACACTTCACTGTGAGCCGCTGAACAATAGCGCTCCAAAAGTGAGTACGCCAAAGCTCAGCACCGTTTATCTTAATCCGTGCCAGCTCAAGGTACAAGTACCCGTACAAGTACCAGTCATAAAGGGCTCTGAAATCGAACTGTACCAGTCAGGCCCGATCTGCCAGAGTTATACGGCAGCCATCTCAACCAGCGCTCGATCTAAGCCGCTGATAACTCCAACCGACCGTCTCTCGTCATCGAGACAAAGTTTAACAGGAAAGAGAGTTCAACTCGCGCTCTCCAACGAGGTCAACTGACGTCATCAGAGAGGTCAACGGACGCTCTTCTACGAGATCGACTTCATCGAGAGGCTTCAAAGGCGCTCAATACCCAGCGCTACAACCAGACACTCGCGCGTAATCGAAACAGTCCGCCCGGCGCGTAGTTAAAAGTGATAGTGAGAGTGAAAGTGAACTGGCGAACAACCCATCTTCGGTAACGCCAACAAAGGTACGTCTCGACATCTCCCGAGTGGCACTGGATTTTAATTTTACTTTTGCAAACTAAAAGTTCAGCGTAACGTAAATGGTTCACTTTATGATTTTGTATTTTTGGCTCTCAGTTGTAGCAATCATGGCTCAATCCAACCCGTCCCACCTGCATGCTCCTGGTTCTGGATCCTCCAAATCGTCGGTGAAGGTAACAAAGGAAAACCCCAGTGCTTCCCAACGCCAGCCTGCAAAGGACCGAGAGTTGTTAAGAATAAATCCATTTGGCGAAAAACTAGACTTATGGCGTGCCGAAATGAACAAAGCTGACCTGTTCGATCTAAGTTCTAGTGAGCGGGCCGAACGCCTAGAGCTATTATCAATTATCAATGAAAGGGATACTTATCTTGGACGTAAGGATCACGAAACCCAACAGCGACGAGTCAAACAAGCGCCCACTCAACCGGACCCTAAATACCCAGATCTTGAGAAACTCAGATTCGTGTGATTACTCCGAAAAGCACACGGAATTAGTGCAGTTGATGACTACGCCTGAAATAGGACTACGATGTTGAGATAAGCCCTTATGATGTTGCAAGAATCTTTTTAGGGAGGCATTTACCTAAGAAAGGAATGAAACTTGTATATTAATTGGTAACCGAGCGCGGTCAAGTCACGCATGGTGACTGATGTTGGTCTGCTTTTCTGAGTAAAGCCAACAAACGTATGAGACAGGTGCACTGCAAATTTTCAGAACCCTTCAGCAGCAATAGGTGACCCCACTGTAATCTCGCCACAGTTACCGGACAGTGGAGAGCATGGACGTTACCGCTGCCACAGAGGCTGTACGATTAAGTCTGAGGTCTCGAGCCTCTCGAAGGGTTGTGTACGACGGAACGTACACCAGAGCTGCGTAATAGAAGAGACAAATGTCTATTTTTTTATGAGTGCCCTGCAATCGAGAGACGAAGGTACAATCTGGAACTGATTGTCTGGCAGTTTAGCTAGCAATCCAAATGACGTTGACGTTCAACAGCCATTTGCCGTGATGTAGCACCACGATTGAGGTGACTCATCGGATTGTTACCGGAAGCTTCCGAATACTTAGTTTTTTTTTTTGCATTGATTTGGCTTTCCATAGCCCGCTGTAATAAATGGCCGTTGTGGTAGAGACCGTAGGAGCCACAACGATGCATTGGTCGTTGTGATTGGGACCATAGGTGTCACAACGGATGCATTGTGGATGGATGTTTTTGAGAATGAATGCTGCTGCTGATAATAACGAATACGCCTATGATTACTAAAGGCCATATCCTTGACTGCTACTATGCTTTTGCGCTAACCACTACTGCTCTCGCTGCCTGACTACAAACCGTTCCTCCCTTTGTCCTCCCAGCTTCCATTTCTCGAGACTATCACGAGCCAGCCATAACTTGACGAGTGTCACATTGTGCTCGGCTCACTAGCAGAGCCGGCACGTGGTAACTGTAAACGATGCACCGGCATCACTCAGCGCTCAGTCTAGTGCCACAACGGATATGCCGTGACGGGCCACGTATGGCCAGGCGTGAGGTCTCTTTGTTCCTCTTTCCCCAGTGTGCGTGCAAGTGCAAGTGTTTGTGTATGCACGGCGCCGAGCCTGCATCACAATGGACCGAGGAACTATCCGAATCACCGTATGATTCAGTGTTCCGCACCGAGCGCAGACGTGCGCTACCAAGCGAAGTGCCCCCGCGCACCAGCAATCCGGGTCACCAGTTGACTCGACGGCCCACGATCCGGGTCACCGCCGAAATAACTGACGTCATGGACTACGATAACCGTTTTCGTGAACCGCAACAAGTGCTTCAGTGACGTTCAATGCGTTCACCCGGCCACTTCCCGCCCTCCCGCCCCTGTGTCGTGTTCTTGTCGCGGATGTGTTTGTGTTCTGCGTGTGACTCCCCCGCTGTGTCCTTCGCCTTCAGGCGTCGGCCTCTGCTTTGTCCTAGCCAAAGCTCTTGCCATGGGTGGGGGAGGTGTGTAAAGTGCGTTAGTTATTTGCTTATTGATGTTTGTCCTTCGTGAATCGCTTCTTATGTTTCTAAGGGTTTAGGCTTAATTAGTTCGTAGTCTAGTTATACCTGCGTGGTGGCTATATTTCAATTTCGCATTTCAACGCTCATTACCTTTACCGCTCTCCGCTCGCGCTCAGCCCACTGCAGCTGACCCCGCGGCCGGCCGACGACGCGTCATAGTTTATTCATGATCGTGACTCATCGTCTCCAGCACTCTGCGCCGCGCCGCCGGTGTGTTATCTACAAACGTCAGCTTTTAGTCTGTCTTCTGTCAAACGCGCTCTAGAGACTCTATACCTAGAAGTCAGCCACTGCCTGCTAAGTGCCGTCTGATGTCTTTGCAACGTTGCGTAGCCGGATGCACTTAGGACCACGAGACCAGCGTGTGACGCTCTCACTCACGTGACGCATGATTCTCGATCGTACGACGTGGTGATGACCAATCACAACTGTGCAACCATATATGGAACGGCCAATAGTAAGTCGCCACGCAGGGTTAGAGGGCCACCGCCCTTAGAATAGGATAGTTCTGCTGAAGTCACCCGATCGGGGGGGACTGGGAGAAGACCTAGAGCCATCATCGGCGTCGGACGTGCTCTCTCTCTCGCTCGAGGAGACCTCCGAGCTCCACAGCCGCTGGACACATACCATCTGCTCCGCGTGCTTGTGTAGAGAAGACCCCGGCCGTCACCCACGCCGGACGTGTTTCTGCATCGGTCTCAACCGATACCGTAGCTGACCATCTCGCTGTGTTGTGCTCGTGAAACAATACACCTGGACTGGCAGAGCATCTCTTCTGGCAAGGGCTGACTACAACACCGGCGCGCCCCGCCCTGGGCACGAGAAACCGCCGTGTTACATCCCGTCGGAGGACCCGCCGCGTCGTGGCGGAAGCCCCCCCCCCCCAACCGTGACTGAAGTCAGTGACCGGCTGGAGAGAGCGTGGGGGAGCGGTGTGGGACCACTGGAGTGGCGCTGCCCGCCGAGGCGCGCTTATCCACGAGACTGCCCCCGTAGACGCCAACAGACGGCGTCACGGTCCACCTGGACCGGCTGCCGATCGGGGCGTCCGCGACAGCGAGGAGGAGTGCTGCGGAGGCGTGCCTGGGAGCGCTCCCCCAGCGTGCGACGTGGGCCTGGGTCGACGGGTCTGCGACCGGGGGAGTAATAGGAAGGCGGCGCTGGGGTCCTCACCGAGCACCCAGACAGTACAACATTGGTACTGCGGGAGGCGGCGGGGAGGCTTTGCTCCATTTACCGATCTGAGATGGTGGCGCTCAAGACGGCAAAGCAACATCTCCTGGAGCACCCGTCTTTCGAGGAAGACCCCATAATCATTTGCTCCGACTCGCAGGCGTCGCTGGCGACGCCACGAGGTGGACAAGTGGCCCAGACACCCCCCCCCCTCATCCCCTAGGTGCCGCCATCTGAGGGTATATGATGGCCCTAGTGGCTGTAGGGGGCCGAAGAATCCACCATAGAAGGAGGGCGGCGATAGCCCGATTAAGCTGGGCGTCCAGTGGAGCCTCGGCTCTATCATGGGCATTGGGCAAGGACTCTGCGAGCACCCCCGTCTCCTCCATCTTCGACGGCACTCCAGTCAGAAAGCTGTCCCCACCCGAGTTTCCCAGCGGCATGGGCCACATGAAACCGAACAGCGCCGAGCCGCTCGACGCTGAGGACCAGGCGAGAGGAACAGTGAAAAGGTGAAACGCTCGAAACGGCGCGCGCCGCCGGCCGAGGGCGCCGAGCCGGCCCAGGCCGGCTGCGGGTCAAACAGAAGCCGTCTCCGCGGCGGCCGCCCAGTGACAGCGACTCGGACTGACGTCGAGGCACCGCTGCCGCCTCCGCCGACCAACCCGCCGCCCAGCAAGGGCAGTTTGAAGGCGGCTGCGCCGGTGGAGGTGGCGCGGCCTGGCAGGGGCCGCGGCCGGCCCACTCCCAGCTACCCGTCCCGCGAGGTGCTCAGTACCACTGACTCGTCCGATTCTGAGGCAGCGCCGTCGGCGGGCCGCCGCCAGCAGTGACGACGACCGGCTGGCGGCGTTCGCGCGGGACTTGTCCGACTCCTGGTACTCGGACTTGCCGCCCAAACTGGACGCCGGCGGCGTGAGCACCAGCAACGCCAATAAAAAGTCCACCTTCATCCGGCTCTTCTCGCACCGTGTCAAAAGGACTACGCCGCGCGGCCGGCCGGCCAACTCGAATGAGCGCAGCGAAGGGCACACGTCCCCGACGGCGGCACTGGCGCCTCCCGCCGCGCCGCTGCCGGCGTTGCTGGCAACGCCGATCCAGGCCCATCGATTTCTACTGTTTTGTTGCCTACGTGCCGCTGCCGCCGCTCAGCCAGCACAATGGTGTGCCGGTGTTGCGCTGTCGGATCGAAAAGCGGCTCGTGCAGCGGACGGACGGGTGCGGCCCGCGCGATGAGCCGCCGCCGCACACCGAGCTGCGCTGCGCGGACGTGAAGGTGGAGCTGGCAGCGGTCTGCTCAGTCCCCCTCGACGGCGTCGACCGGCTCTCCGGCGATTTGCTGCCAGAAACGCCGCCGCTTCTGGGACCCTGCACCCTGGGACCAAGGTGTCAGAGCGCGGCGCTGCCCGTGAGACGTTAAGTTAGCACAGGCAATGTCGTCTGCACTCCTTGCAGTTCATGTTGAATACACAACCATGGTGCGAAGTAATAGGCGCCGGGTTTTTCAGTTCATAGAACTTTTTCCCTGGCTATTACACCCCACAACCGAACACTGACACCTTGCACAAGTATGACTGTGTGTATGAATGTTAATAATTACATGAACCAATGTGTTTTCGGTTCCAGTACCTTCTTTGGGCACTTCGGCAACAAGTAAGTAATCCGTTAGCTTTGCCACACCTAAGATAGGCTCCCACGTTGTTATTTGCTCCCGGGTTAACATAAACCGGTTTAACGTAACTTTTGCATCCCGGCCAAAATTGCCGGGTTAACTGTCCCACCGCTCGAGACTGGCGCTAGGCTGGCCGAGCAAAAAAAAAAAGTTTGTCCGCGGCTTCGTCTTATTCGCAGCTGCTGGACACGGGGGAGGGGGGAGGAGGGGCTGCATCGGACAAAAAGCGGGCTCTGGTATTAACTGGATTTTTTGCCAGCTGGCGCCGTATGGTGGCGCTAGCAGAGCTTCTTACATATCAATGCTAGATATAAAGGAATACATATTTATCAATCAATTTTTCATTTAAAGCCATTTGAAATATTTATGTCCATCCTACTACCGCGCTTAGGTATATCTAAAATTAAATACCTTTCGTGCGTCGCCAGCTGGCCAGCCAGCTGACGCAATCCAGTTTTTACCAAAGCCCCGAAAAGCGATGACGTGAGCCCTAATATTGGCTTCACCACACAATTTGAGCCCTCAAACTGGATTCAGGTGAGCTCGAAAATGGGGATCGGGCTGAAAACTGGTTTCATAGTGAGACTAGTTTTGAAGCTTGACACCGATAATGGGTACTGACTGAGCTCTGTTCCTGCGATCAATGATACCGATTTAAGGGATCGTATGAGCCCATGTGGCGTTGCTCAGAAAGTATTCTCGAAATGTGCTGTCTGTTTTGAATATGGTACATTAGCCCGAAAACTGGTCTCTGAGACCGAAAATGGGGATACTGTTTTCTCAGTGTACCCACATACAAAGGAAGACCAAACTGCTTTGTGTGGGCTACCCTTCTAATCGGTCTCTAACAGCGTACGTACCAGCCTCGAGCACAATCCCGAATCCGGCCCTTTGCACGACCCCCTAATAATCCCCGAGATAACGCGTCCGGTGGAGGTATACATAGGAGAACGGGCACAGGGACGTTGAAAATGAAGAGATGCGTAAGCGGCACGTTGTCATGGGCGTGTGCATTAGCACCTCAGCCGTGAAACAAGTAGGTACATTGTACAAACTACAAACAGAACGGCTGGGCCGCTGGGCGTGCAATAAGACTAAATTTATTTCGCACGGTTCCTACAGAGACCAGTGTTTTTGCAGGCAAAAATTGTTGTATGTAACGTTATGTACTTGCATACGCCTACGGCTGATATGACCCCATTCGTCTGTCATGAGCACGAATCACGATATATCGGCCCTTGTAATTCTTGGAAAGATGTGGGAGTGGGATATGAAATGTTCGTGCTGTTGATGCTCACCCCATATGGCCAGCCCTGTGACTGTGCGGGTCGCTAGAACAGCCACCTGGTCCAGAAGTGTGTCCGTGCCTTGTTTGATACTGACATCCAGTTCAGACGTCGGCCATCGCGGCACCTTTAATGGTGCCTCGGTCATACCCGATCCTGTGGAGAGCAACACAATCCCCCATCAACACAGGGAAGAGAAACATCGTCACCAACCAGCGAGACAATAGCTTTTTTTATTTAGCCTACCTACGTCATTCACGACAGCCAGACTCACAAAGCGATAACTTTATCAGGTCCGTGCTGACGAAAAAAGCGCTAGTAACTAACGCATTCCTCCAAATTAGTGATGTCAATTACGGAAAATCGGAATACCGATACCAAACCAAAAACCAACCAAAACCGTGGAGAAATACCGAAGCCAAACCAACTTGGGAACATGAGGAAAATACCACCTTTTTGCCGATTTCTTAGCCTCTTAAACATTAGCGAGGGTTCATGATACCAACAAAATACCAAACACATTAGGATTGAAATACCAAATACCGAGTTGGTATCGGTTTGGTATCGGTATACCAAAGAGTTGGTATCCGATTGACATCTCTGCTCCAAATCACCACGAAGCCGTCCTCACCAGTAATGTCCAGTCTCCTCAGCGACTTGGGCAGCAGCCGAAACCACTTGCCGGAGCTGTCCACGGGTGGGCTCACATCGAGCCGCTCCAGAGCCTTCAGCGGCTCCAGCAGCGCCTCCAGCTGCCAGTCGCTGATGCCGGCCGGCAGCGTCAGCTCACGCAGACTGGAAGCGTTGGCACGCGCCAGCCGACGCAGAGCAGAGACTCTCAGCTTGAAGCCACGGAGGTTGGCCTTCTCTAGAGCATGACAGGTGTCCGCTGTAATACAGCATCACCGTCAGTGAAGAAACCAAATGTTGCTGATCACGGATGTAGAATGTTTGAAAAAGTTACCCCGGCCGGCGACCGAAAGTCAGAAAGACGATATGCTCAAATTTTGTCAACGCTTATCAACAAACCCCGATTCTGTGAAATGCTGATTATGATGTACGTGTCACATGACTTTAACCCCCCCCCCCCCAGCCCCCACAGTGATGATATTGTCAGAACAAGGTATGACAGTTCACACCGCACCAGGTTATGTGCAGTCCATCTCAAACTGAGGACTCACCGACCAGTCGGAGATCGGTGTCCGTCTCAGCGGTCGGCGCCTGCAGTTCGGTCACCTTCGGCTGGTCCTGCAGCTTCAACACGAGCTCTAGGCTCGTGGCCGGCGCCGGGACCTCTCCACCGCGGGTTTGCCGATCGGTTACCTCCCGCCGACAGCCGCTGACCAGTGTTCGCCACGGGCCGGGCCAGCCCAACGGGCCACGGGCCGGGCTGGGCTACGGGCTGGGCCGGGCCCCCAAATATCATTAGTTAACGGGCTATGGACGGGCCGGGCCAAGAGCTTTGTGCACTATGGGTTTTGCGACTAATGTCAATTTAAGAAAATTTGGAAACTGATGCAAACAAAACCCACTGGGAAAATACAAAAACTAAACCAAATTTAAGCAATGTGAAAGAAAACCTACTTGATATTGAATTTTGGGAGTCTTGAGAATTATCCAATATCACATCATGTCACACATAGGAGGGTTTTCATAAAAATTCCGCAACCAAAAAGATCAGAGAATCTCTAGCATCATTAGTTTGTTAATAAAAGTTAAAATGTAGTCATCAGAATAACTTACTTAGCACTACAACTCCAAAAACTAAGAAGCCACTCAACAATGATGGGCTACAGGGCTACATTAAGTTAACACTTATATATGGCGATAGTGAGACAATTCCAACACAGTCTTTTTTCCTTCACCGACGGCTTTTTAACGATCAGAACCTTAAAAGGATACTCACAAAACACACTGTAAGTAACGAGGAACTCTACAGAGTATTTCGCGATGAAAGCTTCTTTAAATGTCCATAAATTTGTCAAAATAAATCACAACAAACCAGCCCCTTCTCAACAAAATGTGCAATCATGGCGGCGGCGCTATGTTTATGTGGCGGCATCTAGGTAGTATACACAACAGTATATCAAATAAATACGTTTTTTAAGTGAGTATCAAGGTGAAAACAAAATTAAACAAATAAAAAATAAAACCAAAATCACGAAGTCTGAAAACTCGAACGAAAAACAAAACAAAAACTTGATCATATATGTTTTATTATACAATTCGTCAGAATCGCTACCTGCCGCAGCTGCGACAATCAAGAAGTGTTCGCTCATTTTCGATTGATGATGATGATGCGTACAAGTCGCAAAAGTACCCAATGACATTTCAAGCTTACCATGTTTTCTGCTTACGCTGCTAGCGATATCCATATCTTGAAAAGAGCCTAACATAAAATAGCAAGGAAAGTAGCAGATAGTTGTCCACAGAGATTCGGTTGACACGTGGGCATGAATTGAAAATAGATTAAATCAGTTTTGCTGATAAATGGATGGATTTTCTCTTTTTTTTGGAAGACAGTGCTAAAGTTAGTGTCACCTATTTTGTATGCTTTCTCAGGCTTTTGATATTGCAGCATCTATGGAGTGAATTTAACAGCAAGGTCAATCTCAGACAGATTCATCAATTCCCATAAGTCAAGCTTTTTTTCTGCTGGTAAGTGCTGGGAAGTATAGAGTATGTTGCAAATACTTCCTTCAAGTATGCATTAGAGTCACCAATTATTAATGATAATGTTCACACACATCAGCTTGCAAGATAACTTTACTCATAGAATGTAGTTAATATAATCATGTAAACTTTTTATAGGTGTGTAATCATGACCTAATTGACTGAGGTGCTTGCTGTTACTGTTAAAATTTGTGCCATAGGTGCTTGAAATGATTATATTCATTGAAAAGAAGGGAGTCATGATTGCCATGTTAATATTCATGCAATTTGAATTGTTCTCAAAATAGTGTAATCAATCATGCTTATTATAGCAATAGACTAAGACAATAACTAGATTGCTATTTTTGACGGGCCGGGCCGGGCTGGGCTTGGAATATTTGCCAAGAGCGGGCTACGGGCTGGGCCGGGCTCTGAACCCATGGGCCCGGGCCGGGCTGGGCTGGGGATTTTGGGGCCCGTGGCGAACACTGCCGCTGACGATATCGTCGACAGCGGACCTCCACCGATGGCAGACTGTCGGCACCGAAGGAACAGGGGTATCGGGCGGCATGTCAGCGACAAACATCAAAGTCAAAGTTCAAATACAGACAGCGTTTAAAATTCTATAAAATATAACATCGATATTCCATATAATGGCAACCGGAATTCACATAGCTACAAGCCCTTCATTGGCGTTTATATATCCACCCAGACTTTTCCAACTTGCTGAACTCTCAGTTGGCTAAGGAAACACACCACATTGACTCGGATAATAGTTATTGTGACACACGACCTCGCTAGTCGCCAGGACACTCACCCCGCCTGGCGCGGAACATATCCCTACAGTCCATCTTGCTCATCACCATCTTCAGCAGCTCGGTGTCCAGGTGGTAGATGTTGGCCTCGCGAGGCGCGGGCGGCCTCAGCTTACCGGACGCCGGCCCCATCTCCTCCGTAGTTGGGGTGACGTCACAACTAGTGGTGGCGTCACACTTGTCACAGGTGTCGGCCTTCAGTGAGACCACCTCTTCGCCGTCACTGTGGTGAAATGACGTCAGAGTGACGTAGTAAGACGTCATCTATGGTCAGTTATAAGGCAATAATTTCGAGATGTCTTCATTTTACCGAGACAGCACCGTACCATGGGCCCACGTAGGTAAGCCCATCCAGTGTCTTACAGACAAACTGTATATGTACACAACCCGGTTGGTTCTTACAGACAAAATGCCCACACAACCGGGTTGACTCTTACAAACTTTCTACACAACAGGGTTGACTATTACCGACAAACTGTCTACACCAAGTGTCATCCCTTGCAGCCAAAGGCGGCTAACTCTTATAACTGTTTACCCTTATCTTCCCCCCCCCTCCCAGTGCCACCCCTTTTGCCTCTCAGCCTCACCCCTGTAGACGGTCGGATGGCGCCGCTCGCCGGCGGACCTCCTGCCGCAGCTCCTCCACGACGACCTGGCGAGTGGTGCGCTCCTCGAGGACAGCCTGTCGCAGGCGGACCACCTCTTCACGTAGATGGACCACCTCCTGACGCAGTGTGGCGTTGTCTCCCTTCAGTGTGGCGTTGTCTCCCTTCAGTGTGGCGTTGTCTCCCTTCAGTGTGGCCACTTCTCCCTCCAGTCCGACCACCTGTTCACTCAGTGAGTCGCAGTTTTTCTTCAGTGTGGTCAGTTCCCCATCCAAACGGACAATGCCCTCTTGATGGCGATGTGTCATTTCCTCCTTCAGAAGTGCCATCTGTTCTTTCATCTGGATAAACTTCTCTTGGAGCTGTCCAGTCTCCATTTCTAAAACAGAAAACGTACGGTATAAGACTGAGAGAACGGTTTCACCTTAAACAGGCTAATGTTCGTAACGGCATGTGTCTATGGCTATTCTGTGAGTATGATTTTTTAACACATACCGTTGTTGGTCGGAAACCCAGGAGTCATGACGTCACTAAAACCTCAATCTTAATTTTCCCCACCAATCTGTTTGAAATTTCATCGCAATGAACTTCAATGGATTCCCTACACGCAACCAGAATTTGGCGCTCCTGCGACGCGGACGTTTTTTTAACGACGAAAAAGTGGGGGTTTAAAGGGACACTCCCACCTTAACATTAGTTTTGAGTTGAGATAGCCAAATTGGTGGCCATGGCCTGCAAATACCGGTTTGGGCACTCACAACATCGACAAATGCTTTAATTCGGAGATATGGAATTTCAAACTTGCAGTTTTCGGATTCTAAGGGGCTAGTGCATTGGTATGCCCCCTTAGAATTTGTGACGTCAGCGGAGATCTAACGATTTTTAAATCTTTTACTAAAACGTTTGGTAGCACGCGGTGGTATATGCTGCTTTGCGCGCAACAAATGCCGCACTTTCAAATTAAGTCGCTAGGAACAGCGGAGATCCCAAAAAGTAAACAAAAGTAAAAGTCTAATATCTTGAAAACCGGTGAATATTTTTCGATGAAATTTGGTAGATATTCGTTTTCGCTCTTTCTGAACCGAGCGACATCACTTTCGTGCCAATTCATTAACTTTTTTGAAGGTGGGAGTGTCCCTTTAACTCATCCAGCAGCTCGCGGGTAAAGTAACGAAGTTTTCGAGGCACTATGATGCGGTATACGTAGACCCCTTTCCTCAGCCCTGATCTGGCCAGTCCCCCGGTCCTCTCATAACGAGTGGATAGGGGCCAGGGGGAGATACGACTCCTGGCGAGGCCTTTATAGAGCTACTTTTTTACGTCAGAGGCTGGTGTAGGCGTGCTGCGTGAGTTTTTGTTTGTTTGTTTTGTTGGGTTAGGCCCTTTCGGTCCAATGAGACCATTTCAGAGCCGGGAGGATGATAGGATATAGGGGGAGACATTGGTCTGGGCAGGCACCCTAGTGAGTCGCCGGGGCTGAGCCCGTCCAGAGGACAGGCCACCCAGCCCCAAGGCACTCACTGCACCCGGCTACGGGGTGCGCTCCCTCGGGAGCAGCGGTGCCGCTCCAAGGGAGCAGCCCGCATGAGATAAAGTTGCCTGTCCAGCCCGGAGGGGGGTTGCGGCGTGGAGGAGAAGGATTTCTGCATCCTGAGGATAGAAACATGGAACGGGAGCCACAGTTGGTTCGTACGAAGTTTCATGTTTGTTTTTCCCCACCCGCCGTGAACTGAGCAGAGGGTGTTCACGGACTCTCTCGCCGATCACTTCCCTCCACAACCTCCCCCCATCCCCCCCCCCCGCTGACCCCCTGACCCCTGTCTACCCCCGACACCGAGCACCGGTCACCCGACGCTCGGTGTCGTGTCTCCGTCGGCTGACTCTGTCGTGGATCAGCTCCGTGTCTGTGTGTTCAGGCGGCAGAAACACAGGTAGAGAGCAACTGGAGCTGGAGAGAGGGAGGGAGGGAGGGAGGGAGGGAGAGAGGGAGAGAGGGAGAGAGAGAGAGAGAGAGAGAGAGAGAGAGAGAGAGAGAGAGAGAGAGAGAGAGAGAGAGAGAGAGAGAGAGAGAGAGGAAACGACCCGCCGTACCGGTCAGATATCAGAGCCGTGGTCCAAATGGACGCGATTCCCAGTAATCACTCCGTGGTGAGTCGCGGCCCTCCTTCGCTGTGGATTACCCATCAGCGGTGCTCATCCCAAATCATTGGAAAGCTGATTCCAAACCGGGATGACAATGGTTTGGTTTCATTATACCACAAACGTTGGTATCCGATTGACATTTCTCAGTTATAATCTATCCGTTCCTGATATAAGGTCTGCTAGTACGTCGTAACCAGAGGTCAGCATTTATCAGCAATAGCCGTAATAGTTATCCCACGCTATTTTCTAACACCCCGACAACAACTATAACGATTTTATCAAACGTAATAAGATTAAAGTCATACCGGAAATACGTCGTCAAATCTGACCTGACCGGTATATTAGGGCTTTGACCAGACCAAACTCCTCAGCCAAGCTCCTCATCCTGGTAGCTGAGACGTCTCCATGGCAACCGCCAGTCGCGCTCAACGGTAGAAAGGGACTTCCCCTCTCCCACGTGCATGGAGCGAACCGCGCCAGTCGACAAAGGGGACTTCCCCGCGGTAAAACTGAAACTGACGTCCAAATAGTTTTCAGATTGTTAATTTTGCTTCTAACCATGTTTTATGATGTCTTAAATATTGACATTACACTTATTAGTGTAGTAAATTGCCATGATAATCCACTGAGGTAAAGACACTCGATTAAAGGTAGTGTGCCACCTTTGAAAGATTTCCCATTTTATTTTTCCTAGGATAAGAAGCTTCTGTTTTTACCTAATATCGCAAAAAAAATCAAAAATGGGCCTGGAATAGTGCCTTTTTCGCCTAAAAGTTTTTCGGTTTTTAGATATGTATAACAACTGTAGTGGGCTCACCTGCAAACAGGCGTCGGGCAACAATCGCGAATGCGGCGCACTTGTGACAATAAGCAAAGGTCATTATAGTGTTACGACCATACGACGTACGGGAATGAGTTATCAGCTGTCTAATCGTAGACAACACAATGTCGAGCCTTAAACTGTAAGCCCGTATTGGTATTGTTTCTTTTATTTGGCTGTCGAACATTATTTATGGTTTGAAATATGATTTTATGTAAAATAATTGATATGAAAAAGCCGTCTTATAAGTTATGACCCCATTTCACCACACGCAAGTGGCAGAAATGACAATGATCAGCTGACGCATTTTTCTTGGCCGAAGTCAGAGCGCGCGGCCCGACGCACCACGCGTATTTGGAAATTCCGACCTCGACGAGCATCAGAAGCCACCTAACAGGCGTGTTCGAAACCGCAGGAGATGATGATGAACGGGTTTATCGAAACTTGATTGGATGAGCATATCGGTAATAGCGATTTCAGTGTGTGCATTTATTGTTCATAGTGGTGTGAAATGTGGTTGGGGTACGACCGACAACCCGTCGGGGCGAATTTCGCACTGGGGTACTCAAAATTTGAAGAATTTAAGACGTTTCCATGAGTTTTGAAGGTATGGATAAGTTCTAAAAATCCGGTTCTCCTTATCTGGGCCATTAACTCCATACGGTCCAAGAAAGCTGGCACACTACCTTTAAACCTAATCTGAGATAATCCAGCATGGTGTATTATCTGAGATAATACACCTACGCAGCACACGGAACACAAAGCTCCTCTGGTAGAAGGCTATGCTGGGTTAGGGTGAGGGGTTTATATAGCCTTGGGCTGAGGTCAGACCAAGGCTCAGAGCATTATCTCAATATGTGTTGCGCAAACAAACATTTCTTGGACTCAGTGCATTGAAAAACATGGAAAAGAACAAAACATGGGTATATCCTTGTATAACTATCGGGACCTCAGCTTCGGCCATACCTACAACACGCTACACGATACCAAGCGCTGCGAACGAGCCCCTGGAAAATACCGACAAAGACCACACTGTTTCATGTTTGGCCAACCCCTCATCCCCACAGATGTGTGTGACATTCTGTGTCCTCTCCCTGACCTCACCTCGTCTCCTTTGTCCGACCTGCCCTCTCCTCCGTCCGTACTCGGTACGCCTCTCCCAGACTGAGACTCCACACGTGCACCGTCCACTGGCAGTCCCAAAGGTCGACAGTCCACGGCTGTCTGCCGCCTCTGGTTCCAACAACCGACGATAGGTGGCAGCAGGTCCACGGCTGTCTGCCGCCTCTGGTTCCGACAACCGACGATAGGTGGCAGCAGGTCCTGGGCTCAGTATGCCACCTTTGGTTCCAGCAACCGACGATAGGTGGCAGCAGGACCTGGGCTCAGTATGGGGGAGCATTCATTCTGGCCAGGGTTCATGATGTCCAGGGTCCGTTATGCCCAGTGTCGAAATGGCCAGTGCCTTAACCCTATTCCTGGCGGGCTCCGCCGGGACAAGAAACTGGCGGGGGGGGGCCGATTCCGCCCCCCCCTGAGATCTCGAGAACGAAGCAAGATAGCGACAAACGGTAAACGGCATCGGATACGCACGGTCAAGATCTACAATTTTTACTAAGGTCATTTTCAGGTCAGGTCAAAGATGACGTCACAGGGGTCGAAAAAGTCAAAATGGCGGCGCTAGATATGGAGAGTTTTTCTCGAATAACTTTCGAATTAGTCAAGATAGGAACAAACTAAGGGCATCATCGTGATCCTCTCGTCAATCCGCATCGAATGATATATATATGTTGACCTCGCAAGGTCAAGGTCAAAGGTTGACCTCAGGTCACGTGACCTCGAGGTCATCATGTATATCATTCGATGCGTCTTGACGAGCTGAACACAATGAGACCATCCACGCGTCTGTATCTTGTTCCTGTACGGAGTTATTGGCCAAAAACCTTTGGTGACCTTTGATGACGTCACATGACCTCACAGCTGCCCAACAGCAAAACAGACCTCAAGGTAGTGAAGGTTGATCGTATATGAAGTCATGTATGGTATATGGGGCCATTCCGACCCGTTTTAGTGGTAAAAACAGGGAGTTGATTTTTCCCCCATTGACTTATAATGGGGAGGTCGCGAAACTGACCTGACCTTAGGTCACCGATATCAAAATTCCGAGATATACAAATTGCACATACTGGTACCCTAACTAAAGCCTGAAGAGAAGAAATTGATCGGTCAAAAACTCTAGCTCTGGCGTGATTGCAAACTTTTCTGAGGTAGGGTCACCAAACCGCCTCTGGTGACCTGACCTGAGGTCAGATCAACTCAAAATTTTCAGACATGTTGCGTAGAAGCCTTTTAGGAAAAGTCAGAAAATTTGAGCTTCCTAGCTGAACGCGTTTGGGAGAAATAACCAAAAAACCTCAGGGGGGGGGGCTCCTGAGGCCCCCCGCCAGGAATAGGGTTAAATGGGCCAGAGTTCATAATGTCCAGGGATTGCATGGTCCAAATGCGGCCAACTGGCCGCAGATAGGGTATATTCAAAGAGGCCAGGGTTCATAATGTCCAGGGCACGATGTGTCCAGTGTTCCAAATGGCCAGGGTTCATAATGTCCAGGGCACGATGTGTCCAGTGTTCAAAATGACCAGAGTTCATAATGTCCAGGGCACGATGTGTCCAGTGTTCAAAATGGCCAGTGCCTTGAATAGGCCAGAGTTCATAGTGTCCAGGGATTACATAGTCACTGAAAGTGACGTCATTATGTAAAAAACACGGAACCAGCTCAATGCGAAGCAGTGCAGTGCCGAAGGCAATGCCTTAGGAGAGATTACAGTAGTGGTGTCAATCGGTTACCGAAAAATTCGGTTACCGAAAAGATGTGCTGACCGATTCGGTAATCGGTCGGTCAGGCCCCCCCAAAATCGGACATTTTCGGTCACCCTGTCAGTGAAACCATTTTCAAAATAAGAAAGCATTCCATTTTTACCAAGTTAAATGCAATGTACCCTTAGCCAATGTACCCTGCAATCTACCCTTAGCATAGGTGTAGGAACGTTTTCGAAAGTGGGGGGGCCAGACTCCCAGAGGCACAAAACCTCACCTACCCCCAAAATCCATTTTCTCCTCGGATTTCGGCCACTTTATTTTCGCAGCATGCTCAAATTGGTTAAAAAACGTGACCAGAAAAAAAAAATCGACCAAAATCTCGGGGAGACTCCCGTCCAGAAATTATATCTCATGGACGCGTCCCCCTGGCCTCCGTAGCCGCGTTGGCACCAGGAGCGGATCCAGGAAAACTCCAAGGGGAGGGTCATGAATCGAAGTAGTGCCCCTACCTGTACCCAAAATTAAAACCTCAACTGATTTCGGCCACTTAATTTTTGTGGTGCCCTATTTTCATTTTTTTATTTATTTGTTTTTGCCCTGGCAGGCCTGTGGTGCCCCTGGCGGGCCTGTGGTGCCCCTGCTAGGCCGCAGGTGCCCCTGACAGGTTTGTGGTGCCCCTGGAAGGACTGTGGTGCTCCTTACACGAGCCTGAAGTACCAGCGACAGGCCCATGGTGCCTCTGCGAGGCCGGTGGTGCCCCTGCGAGGCCGGTGGTGCCCCTGCGAGGCCGTGGTGTCCCTGCTAGGCCGCTGGTGCCCCTGGGCCCTGACAGGACTGTGGTGCTCCTGACAAGCCTGAAGTGTCCCAGACAGGCACGTGATGCCCCTGACAGTCCCAAGGTGCCCCTGCGAGGCCAGTGGGTGCCCCTGGCAAGTCTGTGATGCCCCTGGCAGGTCTGTGGTGTCCCTGGCAGACCTGCGGTGCCCCTGCTAGGCTTCTGGTGCCCCTGACAGGCCTGTGGTGCTCTTGAAAGGAATAGAGTGCTCCTGGGCCCTGACAAGCCTGAGGTGCCCTGACAGGTCCGTGGTGCCCTTGACAGGCCCAAGGTGTCCCTGCGAGGCCGGTGGTGCCCCTGGAAGGGCCTTTGGTGCCCCTGGAAGACCTGTGGTGCCCCTGACAGGTCTGTGGTGCCCCTGGCAGACCAGTGGTGCTCTTGCTAGGCCGATGGTGCTCCTGTCAGGTCTGTGGTGCCCCTGTCAGGTCTGTGGTGCCCCTGTCAGGTCTGTGGTGCCCCTGGTAGGCCTGTGGTGCCCCCGGGCCCCAAGGGGGCATGACCCATGTGACCCCACCTTGGATCCGCCACTGGTTGGCACCCATGCGAATTCCAGATGCATCCAAAAACATTTTTTATTACGAGCGAGCGTGAAACGTGAGAAGTGAAAAGCCAGCAAAAGGTGTGTGTGTGTGGGGGGGGGGCACTTAACATTGCTGGCCACCATTCGAAAGTGGGGGACCATTGCCCCCTGCCCCCTGTTCCTACGCCTATGCCAGTAACCGATCAACTAATGCAAGGCCGCCTAGCATAAATTGTTAGTTTACGCCGTTTACGCATTCTGCTGCGCCAGTACTGTCTCTCTTTGCAGCGCGCGCTGCCCCTAAGTTGCCACTTATTGCTTCTGACAAAGTTACCTTTAATTGGGTGGAGGAAAATTGCACTCAATAACGATGAAGCACAAATGGAAATCTTCATGGAAGGGCAGGCCAGAGAACCGTCAAGTTTGTTCTTCGGGGTGATACCTACAAATACATTAAAAAGTTCAGCAAAAAGTGGGGGGGCAGTTAACATTACTGGCCCCCCACTATGAAAAGTGGGGGGGCCACCGGCCCCCCGTCCCCCCCTGTTCCTACACCTATGACCCTTAGCAATGTAACTTCTACCACAAAATGTATTTTGCAGTGGCTAAGAATTGACTGAACTTGGACTGAAATGCTATTTCCCATTATTTTGAAACAGAATTTACCAAATAATTTAATTTGGGGGGTAAAATAATAGCAACTCTAGAATTTCGGTCAAAGTTCGGTCAATTTTTGGCTTGGGATGTTATCGGTCGGTATTCGGTCGGAAATGTTTCCCAAATTTCGGTTTCGGTCGGTATCGGTCAGCCACTTTTTGGAAAATGACACCACTAATTTGGACCATGTAATCCCTGGACAATATGAACACTGGCCAATTCAAGGCACTGGCCATTTCGAGCACCGGACACATCATGCCCTGGACATTATGAACCCTGGCCTAAATAATACGCACCCTCAGTATGCCACCTTTGGTTCCAACAACCGACGATAGGTGGCAGCGACCTCGGCATTCTGCCGACTCTGGTTCCAACAACCGCCGATAGGTGGCAGCAGGTCCGCGGCTGTCTGCCGCCTCTGGTTCCGACAATCACCGATAGGTGGCAGCAGGTCCACGGCTGGCCCACGGCTGCCTGCCGCCTCTGGTTCCGACAACTGACGATAGGTGGCAGCAGGTCCGCGGCTCAGTCTGCCGCCTCTGGTTCCGACAATCACCGATAGGTAGCAGCAGGTCCACGGCTGCCTGCCGCCTCTGGTTCCGTCAACTGACGATAGGTGGCAGCAGGTCCGCCGCTCAGTCTGCCGCCTCTGGTTCCGACAACCGACGATAGGTGGCAGCAGGACCTCGGCATTCTGCCGACTCTGGTTCCGACAATCACCGATAGGCGGCAGCAGGTTCTGGGCTCAGTCTGCCGCCTTTGGTTCCGACAACGGGCGGTAGGTGGCACTAGTGACGTGACAGGGCAGTGAAGAGAGATGTCAATCTGATACTCAACTTTTTGGTAAACCGGTACATGGGCGTAGGAACAGCTGGAACATTGTGGGTGCATGGGTGCAGAAATCCAGCCATGGCCGGTGAAGCGGGGGGGGGGGCGACACCCGAGCGAAGGCTCGTTACGAGCTTTGAGGGTGTACCATGTCGAAAAGGTACCAACCGATAAGTGCATTTGGAACACCTATCCGTGCTTCTATCCTCATGATACTGAAATCCTTCTCCTCCACACCGCCACCCCCTTCCGGGCTGGACAGGCAACTTTATCTCATGCGGGCTGCTCCCTTGGAGCGGCACCGCTGCTCCTGAGGGAGCGCAACCCGTAGCCGGGTGCAGTGAGTGCCTTGGGGCTGGGTGGCCTGTCTTCGGACGGGCTCAGCCCCGGCGACTCACTAGGATGTCTGCCCAGACCAATGTCTCCCCCTAATTCCTATCATCCTTCCGGCTCTGCAATGGTCTTGTCGACCGAAAGGGCCTAACCCAACAAAACAAACAAACAAACAAGCATTTGGAAGCATTGACCCTCGCATGTGTAGGGGGGTCGGATGAAACCCCCCCCCCCCATGGTTGTTCGCAAATAACTCGCGCAAAAAGCGGCCGATCGCGACGAAACTTTTAGTATGTACCCTCGAGTTGATCAGTTTTACATCTACTCTAAAAATTTCATGACCCTGACCCAAAAGACCTTTGACCTGTCACCTGATTCTCGAGACCATGTTCGGCCGGAATGGCGATTTGGCGTATGTCAGCTCACATTATCCGCGCGTTTCCAGTCTTTTTGTGATTGTAGACGTCCAACAAACATGTGAAATGATGTCCTTCCCATGCATCACGGTGGGTGTGAAGACTGTGAAGATAACCTGAAGGTCAGGTCAGGTCATTGACCTTTGATGACCTCGGTTCACTTTTTCGAGTTTTACATGTTTCTAGGCTAGTTTTTGGAGCTGCACTGAAAACACTTTGGAAGAACGTTAAGAACGTACAGGGGTATTTAGACCCCTGTGGGGTAAAATGTTATGCCACCGTTTTTCAGAACCTCCATGGTTCTTCACGTAGACGGCTTTGCATTCTCATCAAAAGAATCCACACGATTCTTCCAAAGACTCTTATGAGGTTTAGGGTTTATAATAAGAGCGTTCTTAGCACCTAGATAAGAACCCCAAAGGGTCTGTGAAGAAGTCCCTGAGGTTTATAGGGAAACCACTCTGTGTTCTGAATATCGGTTGTAGAACCCTTTCAGTTCTATTGCAATACCGCAAAATCCCCGTTCATTCGTCTATTGAACCTCCCATGCATGGCTATCGACCTGCGCCGTCACATCTGCTGCGCAAACACAGCATTTGATACACCTTAAAATGTATTACCTTCCTCTTTACTCTGAGCAATCAGCCTGCAAGTCTCCAGTCAGGAACAACCAGCCCGCAACCAGCCCATGCGATCAGCCCGCAACCAGCCCGCATTCAGCCTGCGATCAGCCCGCAATCAGCCTGCAGGAACGCTTTCCATTCGGCCGCGTCACTTGCCTTACACATCCAAGCCAAAGAACTCCAGGAGCCAAATATGAACACATTTTTAGCTTTAGCAAGTGGATGTTTTCCCAAACACAGTATGTTTGCGCTATCGCCCATGTCAGCAGCCGGGTGGCGATATCGCATTCTCCCAAATCACATACAGTTTCTCCTTCCACCACCAGCCTCAAGCCAGCGTTTTCGACGATGTAGACGTCTCCGCGCGGCGCGCGCCAGGACGCTCTCCTCAGACTCCAGGGCCTCAATCAGAGCGGAGATGGCCTCGTCCCCTAGAATGAAGAGTCGGGCGGATGCGTTATTCAACAGACAGGGAGTAAAGAAACTTAGATTGACTTCAGAGACCATGAGCCTACTCCAAAAATAAAATAATTCACTTGACATATAAAGCGCAATATAGATAAAATATTGCACTAATCAGCACGAACATATGTTTATTAAAATCAGCCAAATTTAGGTATACCTAAATCAATTGATCCCAAAATGGCAAGCTGATTCTATTCCTGGTTTATCTTCATTTGGAAGATTTGTCTAAATACCACATGCATAATTTAAGCTATGGGGCATTTATACAACATATAAATACTTACTGCATTGATTGGTCTTGCATATGAATTGTCTTCATCCAATGCATTCATCCATGCATTTGAAGAGCGTTGTGATATTGCTTAGTATGGTCAATCACAAGTAATATAAATAATACACAACACTTGACAAGCAAAAAATTAACCTTATTTCAGTTCTTCAATATTTGATTGCTTGCCATTCACCCAGTCTTGCACCAGCCGCTCGTCACTGCACAAAGCGTGATCCAACGCGATCGAAAAATGGCGATCGCTTCCGGTGGACGGTAGAACGTGGTACCGCGGGCGTGGTCTTGATGAAAGCCATTACACTGATTAAACCACAACCCCTTCTTCTTAAACCCGATGCTAGTTCGTGCAAAACCTTCAAAGGGTTTATCTTTCGCGCGCTTGGTGTGACGTAATATCACGTGACTAGGGAGAACGAAGAAGAACCGGTGTTGGTCGAGTTGAAGCGCCCCTGGGGCCACTAATATTGCACGCGAAGAAGCAGCACGTGTCTTCGGTCTATGTGAAACACTGTGTGTGTTCTTCATGAACCAGACGTTCTGCTTCGCCTCTAAGCCAGTTTACCCTAATACCCAAAAAACCTAAGTGTGGAATATTTTAAGATGCTTTTGCATAACGTTCTTTCAACTTGTTTTCAGTGTGATTTCGAATTTACCATCCATTTGAACGTTTACGAAGTAGTTTTAGTGCTTTCGTGACATGCTACGACGCCGTCAGTGGTAGTTGACACCTACTATGGATAGCCGGTAGGACGCCTAATGGTTGACCTGACCTGACCTGACCCGATCTGGCCTAAATGCATGAAGAAATCATCTGTGATCAAAACAAACATCAGATATTTGTGATCAGCACCCCGAAAAACCCGATAACAGCTTCACTTTACGCAGTTCTAGCAGGTCCCCATTTTCCCGACTTTTGGAATATTGACCTGACCTGGAAGGTCAACCAATGAAGTAGGACCTTAAAATTGGGTATCATCGGCTTCCTCTCGTCACGGGCAACACCCTCGTTTTTTCCGCGAAGCTCTAGCTCGATCAGGGGCCGAACGGCAGGGGGTCCGACCGACCCCCTCCCCCTACACATTAGAAGCTGGAAAACGCTGCACACATTCGAGGGCTTATATTGTCAATACTGACTACCGCAAAAAGTAAAAGCGGCCAACTTAGCCATTTTCGAAGATATCGGGCTAAAATTTTTGACAGTGGGTCATCGGTTCGGTATGTGTTCAATCACATGCTCCATTTCCTTTTTTCAGCACAAATGTAAGTTTTGAAGACCATCACTGATCACAGTAGCAAATGCTTCGAAAGATGGATAGTAGGCAACATATCCTGAATTTGCCGTGCTGCATGGGATGTAGTGTTGATGAAAAAGGGGTTTTTGGTTCAGATTATTGTGGGTGCAGAATACATTGTCTGCACCCACTGGATAAATATTGTGGGTGCAGCTGCACCCTTGCACCCATGGTTCCTACGCTTATGAACCGGTACCAAACCAAATCGATACCAACTTGGTATTTGGTATTTTCATCTTAACATTTTTGGTATTTTGTTGGTATTATGAAACCTCACTAATTAATAAGAGGTTGAGAAATTGGTAAAAAGTCGGTATTTCCTTGTGCCCAAGTCGGTTCGGTTTCGGTATTCCCTCACGGTTTTGGTTGGTATTTGGTTTGGTATCGGTATTCCGATTTTCCGTAATTGATACCACTAACACGAACACCCTCAAAAGTAAAGGGGGAGTTTGTGCCATCATTGAGCTGGGCTCGGGATACCCGAGCTCTTATTCCACGCCGGCTTGGCTTTGGAGCCGCCACAGACGGCAGAGGTCAAGGTCACCGCTATATAGGTCAGCTGTGGATTTGCTGCGCCCAGGCACCCCCACTTAACCCTATTCCTGGCGGGGGGGCCTCAGGCCCCCCCCCCCCCCTGAGGTTTTTTGGTTATTTCTCCCAAACGCGTTGAGCTAGGAAGCTCAAATTTTCTGACTTTTCCTAAAAGGCTTCTACGCAACATGTCTGTAAATTTTGAGTTGATCTGACCTCAGGTCAGGTCACCAGAGGCGGTTTGGTGACCCTACCTCAGAAAAGTTTGCAATCACGCCAGAGCTAGAGTTTTTGACCGATCAGTTTCTTCTCTTCAGGCTTTAGTTAGGGTACCAGTATGTGCAATTTGTATATCTCGGAATTTTGATATCGGTGACCTAAGGTCAGGTCAGTTTCGCGACCTCCCCATTATAAGTCAATGGGGGGGAAAATCAACTCCCTGTTTTTACCACTAAAACGGGTCGGAATGGCCCCATATACCATACATGACTTCATATACGATCAACCTTCACTACCTTGAGGTCTGTTTTGCTGTTGGGCAGCTGTGAGGTCATGTGACGTCATCAAAGGTCACCAAAGGTTTTTGGCCAATAACTCCGTACAGGAACAAGATACAGACGCGTGGATGGTCTCATTGTGTTCAGCTCGGCAAGACGCATCGAATGATATACATGATGACCTCGAGTTCACGTCACCTGAGGTCAACCTTTGACCTTGACCTTTCGAAGTCAACATATATATCATTCGACGCGGATTGACGAGAGGATCACGATGATGCCCTTAGTTTGTTCCTATCTTGACTAATTCGAAAGTTATTCGAGAAAAACTCTCTCCATATCTAGCGCCGCCATTTTGACTTTTTCGACCCCTGTGACGTCATCTTTGACCTGACCTGAAAATGACCTTAGTAAAAATTGTAGATCTTTACCGTGCGTATCCGATGCCGTTTACCGTTTGTCGCTGCGATGTGTAATTTTTGAGATCTGAAGGGCGGCCGAATCGGCCCCCCCCCCGCCAGTTTCTTGTCCCGGCGGAGCCCGCCAGGAATAGGGTTAAGCAAAAGCTTTCATAAATGATCAAAACACGTTTGCGAGTGCCATTTCTGTAAAATTTGTGTATTCAACACCTCGTCCTAAGCCTCGCATACACTGACAAGAGGTTTAAACACGGTCTATTGTAGAACCTTAGGTACTGAGCTAATCTACTTCCCAATCATGTATTTCAATCGCCATCAGCCTGTGCACCATGAGCGACACCGAACCGGACATATCTGGTCCAAACCAACCACAGCCGACCGGACCACCGACGGTCCGACACAGTGACGGGCGAGGTCCGATATCGCCCGGACCGGCCACCCTCACAGCTAGCTCCAACGACTGGTCTAAACTGAAACTACAACACAGCAGCACAGCGGTGTGAGCCAGCGTGACGTCACGACAACACAGGTGACGTCACCACGGCGGTACCTCCGGCACGGTGACAACGGTTTACCGACGGCTGGACAGTGGCCCCGGAGCGTGATACATCTTGGATACTGAACATACCTACTGTCTATCAAAGCAGTGTCAACAAACGTAGCAATCTGTGCTCAAATGATCAAGCATTTAGGTGGCCACTTAACCCAAACCAGCCTGGCACGGTGTTAACCCGCGCACCGACGGGGGTCTGCGCCAACTTAGTACCGACGGGGGGGGGCGGATGACCGCCCCCCCCTGAGATCTCGAGAACGAAGCAAGATAGCGACAAGCGGTAAACGGCATCGGATACGCACGGACAAGGTCTACAATTTTTACTAAGGTCATTTTCAGGTCAGGTCAAAGATGACGTCACAGGGGTCGAAAAAGTCAAAATGGCGGCGCTAGATATGGAGAGGGTTTTTCTCGAATAACTTTCGAAGTAGTCAAGATAGGAACAAACTAAGGGCATCATCGTGATCCTCTCGTCAGTCCGCATCGAATGATATATATGTTGACCTCGAAAGGTCAAGGTCAAAGGTTGACCTCAGGTCACGTGACCTCGAGGTCATCATGTATATCATTCGATGCGTCTTGACGAGCTGAACACAATGAGACCATCCGCGCGGCTGTATCTTGTTCCTGTAAGGAGTTATTGGCAAAAAACCTTTGGTGACCTTTGATGACGTCACATGACCTTACAGCTGCCCAACAGCAAAACAGACCTCAAGGTAGTGAAGGTTGATCGTATGTGAAGTCATGTATGGTATATGGGGCCATTCCGACCCGTTTTAGTGGTAAAAACAGGGAGTTGATTTTTCCCCCATTGACTTATAATGGGGAGGTCGCGAAATTGACCTGACCTTAGGTCACCGACATCAAAATTCCGAGATATACAAATTGTAGCTACTAATGACCTAATAACATCCTGCGACTTTCAAAGGCCTCCGACATCTACTGTAGCTCTGGCACGGTGACAAAGTTGCAAAAAAGTGACTTGAGGTTGGGTCATTCAAAGTGACCTGGTGACCTGACCTTAAAAGTTAGGAGGTTCAAACTTGCACACCATGTGTAAAATTGATGAGAGAATAGTCATACCAAATTTCGCGGCGCTACGCGCCGCGGTTTTCCCGCTATCCGCGAAAAACCTCAGGGGGGGGCGGATATCCGCCCCCCCCCGTCGGTGCGCGGGTTAAAGTACCCACGGACCTGAGCCGATGGGACAGTTGTTTTTGTTTGTTGGGTTAGGCCCTTTCGGTCGACAAGACCATTGCAGAGCCGGAAGGATGATAGGATTTAGGGGGAGACATTGGTCTGGGCAGGCACCCTAGTGAGTCGCCGGGGCTGAGCCCGTCCAGAGGACAGGCCACCCAGCCCCAAGGCACTCACTGCACCCGGCTACGGGGTGCGCTCCCTCGGGAGCAGCGGTGCCGCTCCAAGGGAGCAGCCCGCATGAGATAAAGTTGCCTGTCCAGCCCGGAGGGTGGTTGTGGCGTGGAGGAGAAGGATTTCAGTATCCTGAGGATAGAAGCACGGATGGGTGATGGGACAGGGCGACTCAAAGCACTTCTGGATATGAAGGTCTAGACGTGCATTGTGTACAGAACAGCGCTGCCGACGGGACACGGTGCTGCCATCTGTTGTCGAGTTCCGACACCGCTGACGGCACATGAGCGGACGAGGCACCGGGAAGCTAGTCGTCTAGCCAAAGTACTTCAAACAAATTTTGCTGCGTTTGGGAGGCTTGGTAAGCTTGTCGTATAGAGACTCTGGAAACGGAACACGTCAGATTACACACTGATTGCTAGTGATGTTACATGGGGCAACTCAAATTGATGACGTCACCTACAGATACATAACTACGAACATAATGACAATGTGTGTATCACTAACCCGGTTTACATAGGGTTTGTTGCAAGCTTATATCTCCGTCCGTGATGTTGCAAAAGATGCCAATGGTGCTTAACAATTTACAAAATGATCCCCTCTAAATATTTGTAGACCACTGCATCGAAATTATCGCCAAATTAACGAGCTAGAGCCTCGTCAAATATGCTATGTAAACCGGGTTACTGAGTAATGACGTCATGAGGGCTGATACTGATACTGTGACGTCACTTACGGAGATACACGTCACCAAGCGTGACGTCAGTACTGGTGACGTCACGTGCGTCAGTGCGTGTCCGAGAGGCCGGTGGCGCCGTGTCGGCTGGTGTGGGTGGTCAGAGACGCCGTCACTTACTGGGGACCAAGAGATCGATGGTACGGGACTGGCCACTGTCACGTCCCAGGTCTGTCTCGTGCAGGGCGGTCAGGACAGCCTGGCAGTTTTCGAGTGAGGAGGTTAGGAACAGTGTCTTCAGTTTCCTGCATGTCACTGCCATCCTGCAACAGATCACAACAAAACAGAACGGGTCAGTATACGGGACACAGTCACACAGTGGCACCAGCGGTCGACTCGACACGGAAACACCATGTAGTTCCAATGCCTTTCATAACAGAACATATGTGCCTCCGGCTATCTCCAGTTTCCAGTCTTGCCCTGCAATTTGCTACGCACGTTTCACACAATACTCTTAGAGCCTTATACCACCCAATATTATGTCCATATGCATAGTAATACCAGTCCAGTCCAGTCGTCTGTCTGTCTGTTTGCATGGCATCAACACAACTGTCAGGGCTGTGTGGAGCGCGTGTTGTCGCCCCGTGTTGTCGTGCTGCGCTGTGGTTGGCTGTCCCCGCCGCCCGGGTCACGTGACGTGGCGACCGGCCGGTCGGGCCGTGCGGCGGGGCCGGGGGTGAGTGACAATACAGACGCGCCAGCGACCGGGTGTTTGCTGCTGCGTGCGTGGCCACGTGACATGGTGGCAGCGGTTCAGTGATCGCCATGCCTGAGGACGCGAAGAGTGCGACGCTTAGTGGCACTGCCACTGTTCCAGTGATCAGAGTGTCATTGTCGGATTTTCCGGTCTACGACGGTAGCTCGGCACCCGACCGTTTCATCCAGCAGTGCGAGCGGCTGGCGGCCCTCGGGGGCATCGCTGATGGGCAGCTTCAGACCGTCATCGCGGCGCGATGTCGCGGTCTGGCCCTGGAGATCGTCGAAGCTGACGGCGAAGTGGTGGACGTCACAGGCCGACTGCGTGCCGCCTTTGGCGCCGGGACATCCGAGTTGGCTGTGTCGCGTCTTGGCTCAGCGGTCAAGGGCGACGCACCGGTCCTGGAGTACGCCACGCGTATCAAGGAGCTGGTGCGTGATGCGTGCCCCGAGTTTTATGACGCCTCGGGCAAGGTCAAGACCATCTGTGTACCGGCCCACAAGGCCGCTCTCTACCGGCATCTTCTGATCGGGCTTTCGCCGCAGGAGAAACTTTTGCTGTCCCGTCAGAACGTGTCCACGTTCGACGCCGCCGTGGACGTGCTGCGTCGTGAGGAGACGCTGGCGGAGGCTTTCGGCGAGGAGGAGCGCCGCGCGAGCGCTTGGGTTCAGTGGGCGGATCGCGAAGTGATGGGGGTCGGGCGCGGAGACATGATGTCTCCGACTCCGAGCGGTGATCGGAATCAGGAGGATTCCTCGCGCCGTGAACGTGACCGTCCGTCCGTGGAGCGGGCGCGCCGGAGCCCGAGTCCGGCTCGCGGCTCCTGGGGGCGGTCCCGCGCCGTCGCCGCTGGCGGGCGCTCGGGCGGCTCGCCGTATGCGCCCTCTCGTGGCGGCCCTCGGGGCTCGCCTCGCCGTGATGACTCGCCGTGGCCGACTCGTCGTGGTGACCCGCGGCGCGCGCCTCGCCGTGGCGACTCACCGTGGGCTGCTCGCCGTGGCGACTCGCGACCGGCGCCTCGCCGGGATGACGCGTCGCCTGACAGTGAAGAGGAGTGGCGGCCGGGGCGCCCCGGCGGGAGACGCGGCTCGCCGGCGCCGCCGGACCGCACACGGAGGGAGGTGCGCTGCTGGTCGTGCCGTGGCTATGGGCATCTGAAGCGGCAGTGCCCAAACGGCTACTAGGGCAGCGTGGACGTCGGGTGATGACTCTTCCGACTACTCGGGTAAATGTGAACGGCTTCCTGGTAAGTGACGCACTTTTGGACAGTGGGAGCCAGTTGTCCTTACTCGATAGTCGTGTCTTTAGTGTCATCGCCCCGAACGCTGAACTGACGGCACCTGCCCGGCTGTTATCGGCTACCGGTCATCACTTGAACGCGGTAGGGAAATGTGTTTTGCCAGTGCTAATCGCAGATGGTCGAACTAAGGACACGGAGTTCACAGTGGTACATAATTTGTCTCACGACATTGTGCTGGGGTGGGACTTTATGTCGGAGAATGGAGTTGTTTTGAATTGTTCGCCAGATGCGAGCCAGATTAAAGTCAGGACAAAGAAGCCCATTTCAGTTCCCGCGCGATCGGCAGTTTGTCTAAATGTGAAAGTTGATCGGCCCGTGTGTGTTGCGGGGGAATATTTGTTTGTCGGGCAAAGTTCGAATGATGTCGAAATATGTGACTCGTTACTTACGCCATTTTCCGAGACGGAGATACCACTTTATGTTCGCAATCGTTCCGACCGCGTTATCACGATTCACCGCCGCAGCGTCATTGGTTATTTGGAGAGCGTCGAGCCCGTGGAGGCCGAGCCTGCCGAGCGCGTCGGGGAGGCTCAGGTGAATGCTGTGTCGGCGGACGACAGTCGCTTTGTCGGGAAGTCCACGGCCGACATTCTCTCAGAGTTTGTTGTCGGAGAACCGCTCTCGGCTACTCAGCGTGATCGGCTGGCCGATCTCCTCAGGTCGTATCCCGAGATATTTTCGCGAAGCTACGCGGATATCGGGACATATAACGGCGGAGACGTTGATTTAGAGCTGTTGCCAGGAGTCCGCCCTCAGTTCGTTAGGCCATACCCTGTCCCGTGGGCCCGAGAGGACCAGCTCAAGGCCCAGCTGGACGAGCTGCAGTCTTGTGGTGTTATTGAGGAGGGAGAGCCGTCCGACTGGAACAGTCCCATTATTCTGGTGCCCAAGGGAAAGGACAAGCGTGAATTTAGAATAGTGCAGGATATGCGGTCCTTGAATAAATGTTTGATGCCCAAAACGTTTGTGTTCCCGAATATAGATGATTTTATTTTTTCATTAGGCGACTGGAAAATCGCGTCCTCGTTAGATATTAAGTCTGCGTTTTGGAATTTGTGTTTGACGGAAGAGTCCAGTAAAATATGCGCATTCTATGCTTTAGGCAAGACATATTATCCCCGTCGCATGCCAATGGGGTGCATGCAGAGTTCGTATTTTTTGCACCTAGTTATGCGCCGAGTACTGGGAGACTTGCCTGGCGTTCACATTTATTGTGATGATATTTTGTGTACTAGTTCCTCGATAGAAGATCATTTCCGTTTACTGCATAGCGTCTTCGAGAGGCTTAGATCAGCCGGTCTCAAAATCGCTCCGGAGAAGTGCAAGCTTTTCCAAACGTCCCTGACATATTTGGGACACCTCATCACGCCGGACGGCATATCCATTGATCCCAGCCGTCTCAAGGTGATTGACGAGATGCCCCGTCCGTCTTCTATTAAGCAGGCCAAGCGTGTCCTCGGTTTCTTTGGTTGGTTTCGGAAGTTTTTCAAGTCTTTCTCGACTGTGGCAGAGCCTTTAGTTGTGTTGAGTAATGCCGATAAGTTCTATTGGAATAGTGAGCTGGAGCAGTGTTTCCTGCAGCTGAAATCTGAGCTCACTGCTCACGTGGTTCTCAGTTACCCGCGGAAGGATTGTCCGTTTATTCTATATACGGATAGTTCATCGTCGGGATCGGGACAGGTTCTCTCCCAGATCTGGCCCGATGGCCAGGAGCGGATCGTTGCTTTCAGTGGCAACCGATACAGTCGCGCCCAGCGCAAATGGACTATTTTCGAATTAGAGCTTTTCAGTTTTATCCAAGGTCTCAAGAAATGGTTCAAGTATTTGGCTGATAATGAGTTCCGATGGATTTGCGATTGTAAGAGTGCTTTGCAAATTCTGAAAAATAAGGAGTGGATCAATCCCCGCTTGGTCCGCTGGCGAGCGTTCGTCAGCCAGTTTCGTTTTACAACGGAACACAGAGGTGCCTCGCAGATGCGTCATGTTGATGCACTCTCTCGCCTTCATGAGGACGCTCCGGCCTCTGAGGATGACGCCGAGTCCGATGGCGTGGCGCCGGCGGCTCGGGCGCTGCGGCCGGAGCCGGTGTCGGGGCCGGAGCCGGTGCGTGTCTCGCGAGGCGGCCGTGGCGCCGCCCGTGGTGCGGCGGGGGGCCGGGCGCGCCGGGCGCTGGGTGACAATAACCTCGATGCTGAGCCCCCGATTGTGCCCAGCGAGGCGCGGAGGCAAACAAATGCGACGAGTGCTGAACTCGAAGGATCGCCTTGTGCGTTGGATGGTGTGCTCAAGGAGCAGCCGGTGGAACCGGAAGCGGCTCGGGAGGTCTTAATGACTACTGCTGACTTTTTAGTCCAGCAGGCTCTCAAGCCGGAATCAGTAATCTGGTACCAGAAACACGACCGCAATTGTCGAGCTATTGCGCACCGACTGAAGCACAACAAGTGGCCCAGGTACGCGCCGCCCGTTCTGCGGCGGTTATCAGCAGACCAGTTCACTTTTCGTAACGGGATGTTATTCCGCGGTGATCAGATTGTCTGGCCTCTGTCTAAACGATTCGAGATGCTCTACAATCATCACGACGTATCGCAGCACGCCCATGGAGGCGCCGGGAAGCTGTACGAGCTACTTAGCCGGCACCTCTGGTATCCGGGCCTGCGGTCCGACTGTACCGACTACGTAAAGAGCTGCACGAGGTGTTGCCAACGGAAGGACACGAGAGCCCATCGCTCGCCTCTGCTGCCCCAGCGAGCTTCATACCCCAATGAAGTACTCGTGATCGATATACTTTCCATGCCGAGAGGGAATGTTCACGGATGCTCAATGATTTTAACGTGCGTTGATAAATTTACCGGATATTTGACCTATTATCCACTGCGCTCCGGCGCCGCAGATTACGTTGTGGAGGCGTTGACACAGCATTTTTTGACCTTCGGTCCCCCTGAGCGCATTGAGAGTGACGCGGGTTCGAACTTGCTGAAACACGGTCATGTCAAGGTCTTGTGTCAACATTTCGGTGTGAATATTCGTGTGAGTGTAGGGTATCATCACGAGGCGGTGGGTGCAGTGGAGCGGCGTCATCTGGACATTAAACGCCGCTTGCGTGCTGTCTCTGAGTCGGGCGGCGCTGACTGGGAGACACGCTTGTCTGGAGTGGTCTATTCCTTGAACAATGAGATTTGTGACACTACTGGATACAGCCCGTTTTTTCTGTATTTCCTGCGCCATCCGAATAGTCCGCTGTCACAGCTAGCTAGCGCGCCCAAAAACAAGTATTCGCCAGATTTTGTGCACGAAAAACTGCGTCTGTTATCAGCGACCCTTCGGCAGGCTCAGGACCGTCGTGATGAGATGTCTGGTCGTTACCAGCGCCAATTTGACAAGCGGTATCATGTACGCGATGTTTGTTACCGGGAAGGAGACCGACTTTGGGTGAGAAATGTTACAAGGGCCTCCAAGATGGAGGACCCGTGGGTCGGACCGTTCATAGTGTCATCGATGGTCGGGCGCAGACATGTTGAATATATCACCGACAGGGGCGTCCGTCGAACCCATGTCCAGAATACAAAGCCGTATGAGGTGCGCCGCCCGTAGTTCATGTTCGTTGCCGCGCTGCCGTATGTTAAGGTTTATGTTCACTTGTTCGCTGCCTTGTTTATTGTGTGTATCCGTTGCACATTTTCGTGGAAGGGGGGTAATGTCAGGGCTGTGTGGAGCGCGTGTTGTCGCCCCGTGTTGTCGTGCTGCGCTGTGGTTGGCTGTCCCCGCCGCCCGGGTCACGTGACGTGGCGACCGGCCGGTCGGGCCGTGCGGCGGGGCCGGGGGTGAGTGACAATACAGACGCGCCAGCGACCGGGTGTTTGCTGCTGCGTGCGTGGCCACGTGACAACAACCACCTGAATCAAAAAGTCTGCTTGTGGAGGCCTATTCTTCTGTAAAGAGTTTGTTTCTATTTCCAGTGTCCCCGTGCCCGTATTACTATGTAAACCTCCAAGGGATACCCAGTTTCTGGGGTTATTGCGGTCTATCCAGATAGGTACACATAAATATCCGCCGTCGCCGTCCGGCCGACTGACCTGCTGACCGCTGCCACCTCTGACTGGGTCAGGGCAGGGATGTCCGCGAGGGGCCGGGTGTCTTTGAACTCCAGCGTATCCAGCTGGGAGCAGCCGTGTAGGGCGGACAGCGCAGTGTCGCAAATGACGCCGGATCCGAAAACAGTGACGTCCTTCAAGCTGGTGAGGACAGTCAGGAGGCGTCCCGTCGCTTCCAGTGTCACTGACGGTGAGTCTGTAAAACATAAATAAAGATACTTACGCTAACTGGAATGACAAAAGTCAACAATATTCATAGCGAAATACTGAATAGTAGGATGTCTTTTTTGGTAAGCAGCGAAAGAAAATATTAGTAAACTCGCGCGCTTTTTTGTGCCAAGTAGGATGCAACTGTTAAAAGCAGGCTAACCATTTCCTAACAGCTAAATGTTCTTTTTCTAGCATGAGAGGAAAACGAGAAGAACTTTGAAGCAAACACGAGAAAGGAAAAAAGGTAAAGTAAAAATGGTGGCGTCTCCGACGGCCTTCCTTTTAAGTTTTAAGAGAGAATGCGTTTTGCTTAATTAGGCCCGGTCAAAAATAATGTCACGCGGAGCTTTTGTGCGTGTAATGGCCAACACACCCCTTCACAAGCGATCGTCACGACATTCCGGAACATTATGATCCTGCTGCTCACACCGTATGAACAACCCCGTGACTGTGTGGGTCGCCAGAGCAGTCAGCTGGTCCAGGAGTGTGTCCGTGCCTTTCTGTATACCAACATCCAGCCCAGATGTCGGCCATCGGGGGTGACTCAGCGGCGCTCTAGTCATCCCGGATCCTGTGGAGAGGGTAAAATTAGCCGTAAACCCGCGCCGTGACGGGAGGGGGAGGGTGGGGGTTTTCATAAACTACGCGCATCTATCTTTTATATTTGCAGAAAATTGAGAGGATGTTTATCCTCCATTTCTCTATAGAAACTGCCATTTTGACACTTTCAAACGTAGTTTTATGGGTTCCTATTGAAAACTGAATTGGAAAATGACACAAGTGATCTTAAATTTTACTTATGAAGTCGTATAAGATCGACAGAGGACCAAGGTCATGAGCAGTTTTTCGACGATGGCTTTTGAATTTTGATAGATCGGGCAATAGACATTGGCAGACACTGAAGCTGTGCTAGCTACTTGAACCTTGAATATGCCACGCTCAACAGAACGGAATCACATGCATGTAAGTTGACCGCCTGCTATGAAGCTGATCTCGGGTCAATTCGTGAAACTGATATTTTACTGGTCAAACTATCGTTCATCATTCGACGCGTCTCGACAAAACAAGGATCAGATGCTGGTAAAAGCACTGCCGTTATGTGACAGTGATGCAGTTCATATAATTGATGTTGATGTTGTCAGTGATCATTTGATCATTTGTGAATAGCACCAAATAAGAATCATTGATAATGTGCTAACTGACAAACAATCAAGGCGCAATGGGGTTGGGACCTATCTGCATGCTCTGTATGTTTTGGTAAAATAAAAAAGCTCAGAATTTTTAATGATTTAATTTAAAATCACTTTGTTAAAAAAAATGCCTAGTTAGTTCAGAAATTAATTATTTGTGGCTGAAAACAACTTGCTTCTGATTGGTCGGGCTAATCATGACGTCACATGTAGGTATATAACTGTCTGTATATTTGGCGCAGTTGAGACATACATTTTCTATGTATTTTCCTATGGTAAATCGGAGTGATTGGTCGTGTTTTCAGTGTCTCTTTATTTTGCGCTGGTATTGCGTGGCTAAGGAGTTTTATCAAGAATGGCATATACTAAAATGTTCCTTTAATAATGGAGCTTCAATATCTGTGAGTTTTATTGGCAAGCGAAAACTGATTTCGCTGTTATTTTATCTGGAAATTACTCATTTTTTTTTAGGTCAATATTCAAAATATTTTACGGGAACAAGTTGGCACTTTTCTTGATTTTTGCACTCAAATCGCGTGCGATTCAACTGTATTGGAACTTGCAAAGAAGCTTGGTGATTAATTAACTGTGTTGTTATGGCACTGTTTGCAAAGCATGGATAATGAAACTCTGCCAAAGACTTAGCTACATAGCAATGCCTCAAGTAATACGCAGGAGGGACAGAATTCAGAGTCCGATCGAGAAGAATCGGTGCAAATGCTACGAAGACCAGGCAGCTCTGATACAATAGCTAGTCGTCTCACTACTCTCACTCCATTAGACCAGCTGATTCCCGACAGCACCGACTCGGATGCAAAGATGGAGCTCATCTTCCAAGCCAGAAACCAGTTCTTTGATGGAAGATGTGATGCCGCCTCTGTCTCTGCTTTGTTGGCCACTTTGGACGGGGCGGAGCTCCGCTCCTTGCGTGAGCGGTTATTCGCCTGTCATCCAGAAATAGTTCCTTCGTTTGCTGGCCGTTCCCTGATTAGGTGCAATACGGGGAGCTGTAATCAGGGAAGTAACTTTCCATATGAAAGGGGTGCAGGTGCACCCCCGTCCCCCATCCACTAGAAGTGCACCCCCATAGGCTAAGCGGCGCCCCACACGCCGCCCCACACGATTAGCTCTAGAGCAGATGGCGAGGGTGATTTCCCGGCTACATTCCATCTCGGCGTCGTGATGCTTGTGGGCTTGGAAAGCGTCCAGTCGTATGTAGGGTAGTGTAGGGGTAGGGTTGAGTTCAATAAGGTCCTTACATTTGAAAGGTTTGAACAACCCGCAATCCACTTTGGACAATGCCTCAAGCAATGCCTGCACTTCTAGTGGATGGGGGACGGGGGTGCACCTGCACCCCTTTCATATGGAAAGTTACTTCCCTGATTACAGCTCCCCGTATTGCACCTAATCAGGGAACGGCCAGCAAACGAAGGAACTATTTCTGGATGACAGGCGAATAACCGCTCACGCAAGGAGCGGAGCTCCGCCCCGTCCAAAGTGGCCAACAAGTATGACCATGTAAGCGAAGTGCTGAAAGAGTTGCGGTGGCTCTCGGCCGAGAATATGTGGCGTCTACAGTCTGTCACGCTATTAAAGAAAATCCTCGAGACAGGAGAGCCCGAAGCCCTATCCAACGCGATTGTGTCGCGAGGTAGCGTGCATGGGCGTGATACGCGTCAGGCCGACCTGCTCGATTTACCCGTGATTAGAACGGAATCCGGGCGCCGCCGGTTCCTATACGCCACTGTATCGCAGTATAACGCTCTGCCTCAGGCGCTGCGCAATCTCGGTCACAGGCTCTTTCGGAGGGAGTATCGGAAGCTCCTACTGCGTGAGCAACACGGCGACCCGGCCAGTGTGTAGCGGCGCGGTGGCGCAAATGTGAATATGTGTGCAAATGTGATGCGTGTGTGTTGTATGTAATGTTGTGCCCACCTCATTCGTTTCACCTGACTCGGCAGCCAATAATAGCCATTTTCGGATGGATCGGCTTGCCACGATAAGTACATTACAATACAATACAATACAATCAGCACAACATACCACAAGTTAAATAAAAAAAAACTACCAAACTCCGCCCAACTAATATTAATAAACATTACAGCCAAACTAATGGCCTAAATAAAAATATATCTCAAATCCTAACAGTTATCGCGGGTGATGGCGCTATGAGTTGCTATTATCCAAAACAGATGCAAATAAACATGTTTGTATGTCCTATGTATGTTTGTTTTAAAAACGTTGCAGCGGCGCTGGGAACTGCAGTCTTAGATCTGGGTATGTTTGGCATATGCAACTCTTCATATACACATTAACCCTATTTCGGACGGGGAGGCCTTTCAGGATTTTCTTGTACAATTGCCAAACGCCGCGAGACATTCAGCTCATATTTGGTGACTTTTCCTAAATGCTCATTGCGCACATCTCAGCAAAAAAAAAAATGCCGGGTCAGGTCAGGTCAGGTAACCAGAGCGGGTTTGTTGACCCCACCTCAGAAAAGTTTGCAAACACGTCAGAGCTTGAGTTTTTCACGAAGTTATTTCCTCTCATCAAGTCTTCAAAACAGTACCTGCAGTATGTATCGTTTGTATATCTCAGAATTTTTGATCTGTGACCTGAGGTTAGGTCAGAGTCGTGACCTTTACATTGCAAGCCTATGGAAAAGTATTGAAATGCGACCTGCACCTCGAGTAAACGAGTCAAAACCACCCAATTCATTAAGAATTGTGACAAATTATCTTATCTGTAATGATCCAGGTGCCATTTACTGACAGGGACACCGGGGAGGGTTATCTGAGCCGAGATCATGTGGTGATATCTACCATACATCAATGCTCACAATACTTACAATATTGACAATGCTTTTGCTTACAACACTTACAATACTTACGATGAGACCAGCAAGCACTCTGC
This sequence comes from Amphibalanus amphitrite, assembly GCF_019059575.1. Classification (NCBI taxonomy): domain Eukaryota; kingdom Metazoa; phylum Arthropoda; class Thecostraca; order Balanomorpha; family Balanidae; genus Amphibalanus; species Amphibalanus amphitrite. The sequence continues at coordinate 414,825 of NW_024882030.1, forward strand.
CGTTACAGTTCTAACTTCTGTTTCGAAAACCGACGTTACACACATTCGCTGCCAGCATAACATGTATTGTTTGACAGTAACAAAATACAATTGACATCTGAACCCCAAACGGACCGCCATCCACATTCCACTCAAATTGTATAACCCTGACCGGTCAGGGCGCGAATGGAGGTCATCTCCTGGGCATTACACTCAGCCCTTGCACAAAATATTGACAGGGGGCAGGTAGTCTCTCTTATAGCTGCTGACACCTCTAAAGCTTTTGACAGCGTTGAGCATGGCCGGCTCGTGGAGAAGCTGGGGCTGGTATGGTATTGACCCCTGGTGGTTTGCCGACTGGCTCAGTGACCGCAAACAGACGGTCAGGGGCGGCTCGGAGTCCCTCCCGGTTTCCCACGGTGTGGTACAGGGTAGTATTCTTGGACCGATACTTTTTACAGTTTTTACCAACGACCTTCCGTCTCACGTACCGTGCGGCAGACTGATTATGTACGCGGACGACACACAATTCATTAATACCTGTGGACAGACCAGTATCGGAGAACACGCAGCCGACCTAGAGGTCATGCTCGGGGTGGTCCAGGCATGGTACAATCAAAACAGCCTGAGGATAAACCCGTCAAAAACAGAACTGATCATGTTCGGAAAAAATCACGGAGCCGATTTTTCTATCCAGTTTGCCGGTGCAGTAGTTCAGCCATGTGAGAAGGTGAAGGTGCTGGGAGTGGTGCTCGACTCGCGCCTACAGTGGGTGGACCACGTGTCCTTAGTGGTGCGCCGGTGCTACAGCACCTTATCAGGTCTCTCAAAATTCTCCCATCGGCTGCCGAGTTCGGTCAAAAAACTAGTCGTCGAGTCCCTGGTGTTCCCACACATTTTGTACTGCGCTACTGTTTGGGGCGGGTGTAATAAAACCCAAAGACATAGGGTTCAGAAAATTCTAAACCATGCCGCGCAGATCGTGTCGGGATGTTCACGTCGGACGCACGTTACGCCACTTCTAGCCCAACTGGACTGGCAGAGCGTGGACTCCCTCATACGCGAGAGAGATATCATTACCGTCCACAAGCTGACACACTCGCATCTGGCTCCTGTCAGACTGAAACACAAGGCGCTGTGAGGTGTCAAGCCGCTGTACCCGGGCTACGGAGGCGGGTCACCTGGAGCTGCCCCAGGTGCGCTCTGAGCGGGCCCGGCGGCACTTTTGTTTCCGGGCCGCTATGAGCTGGAACGATGCCTCTGATGCTGTCAGGGAGCCAGTAACTGTCGCCACGTGTCGTGCGAGACTGCGATCAAAGTGAGCTTCTGCACTGTGATGACTGCATTTTAACTCTGTATCAACTTTGTGTATTAATCTGTAGAACGCGTCGCGAGGTACAGTGTTTTATAGTTAGGCTGTGATTCTTGAGCGGTGACAATAATATGTAGGTATGTAGAAACCATGTGATCATAATTTGTATGTAGGTACCAATACCATACATGATGCTTCAATGTATATTGACGCAAGCTTTAAAACCCACCATGTGGAGGCTTAAGATCGTAAATAAATAAATAAATAAAATATCTCACCTCACAGTGATCATTACAACAATAGCACCGACTTGATAGTGGATTTCAAAGTACTTGCATCAGCTCTTCCTGCTATTGCAGACGATCATCTCCTCAGGGTAATGTTGTTCGGGACATGAACGAAGATCGTTTTCGGAGTTTCATAAGTGCTACTGCAACAGCCTGGCACAAAACAGGACTTGTACGCTCTTCTCTGCACTTTGCCCTTCAGTATATCACAAAAGAATTGTTTAGAATCCATCTTACGCTTCTTTCACAGTCTCCCTTGCCACCGTAGGGCGTAGATAGATTGCTGTTGCTGATAAGTTAAGGCACGGTAGATAGAAATTACCTCGGTTCTCAACGCCTTAAGTTATTTTCATAAAAAAGAACAAATAAATGATCAATAAGATGACAGGAATGTAAACATTTTAATCGTAAAGTAGTACAAATATTGGAATGAGCTTTTGCTTTTCAGCATCCTCCGATTCATCATCTTTATCATTTGAAAATTCGAGGTACATAAAATGTTTATCACGCGCTCAATGTTAAGTGGGAATATAGTACACGGCAGACACATCAATTTTTGACACTGAACATTTCATCCGTAAATGTTTTGGCATAATTTAAAGTTAAAAACAGCGCGAATGGCAGAGTGAAGCAAACAACATCTTTCACCCATTGATATAACATGTAATTTGTGGTGCGCCAGATGCGCCATTATTTGTCAACCGCAGAATGTGACATGTGACGTAACAGCATCAAGAGCATCTTTTTTCAAGAACTTTTCAAAACAAGTTTCCTATCTTTCTTCCCCCATTTCTCTCAGCATATTGATTTTATGAGGCAATGGTATGCACCATAAATTCTGTGAAAATAGTTTGATCATTTTCATGCATTCTTAAAAAATCGAGTTCCCAACCCCATTCTTTCCATCAAAGGCGCCGGCGAAAACTTCTGTATTAGCAATCACCGCGAGACTCACAAGCTGAAAATTTCTGAGCCGGCGATCGCAAGAAGATTCACGAATCACAAGTCCACAACTTCTGACGCAATGATCCCAGGGAGCCTAACAATTTTTCGGGTTTGTCCGGGTGATTATGGCTCAGTGACCCTGACTGACACATAGTACGGACCAGCGCACAGTGGGGATTTTTCCGATCTAGCACCTATTTATTCGTAGAGGGCAAACCATAGGTAGAATTGTAGCCAGATTGTGCACAGATGTTGGCTGGTGTGTCCTGGTGAGAATTTTACCTGTAAATGTGCATAATCAACATAGTATAGGGGGTTCAATTGGACCCCCCGCTCAGCCGTTTGGCCCCTGATCAAGCTAGAGCTTCGCGGAAAAGTCAAGCATGCTGCCTATGACGAAATTAGGCCGAATATATCCAATTTCAAAGTCCAAGGTCATAAGCTGACTTTCCAAGTCAGTTTAATGACCCAACTAAAGTTGGGAAATCGAGACCTCTTGAAACTTCGCAAAGTTAGGGTGTTACGGGGTATTTTGGGGTGCTGATCACGAATTTCATGTTAGTTTTGATCACAGACGATGTCTTTATGCATTTAGGCCAGGTCGGGTCAGGTCACGTTAGATCAATTAGTAGGCGTCCTGCCGGCCATCCATAGAAGTGTCACCTACTACTGATAGCTTCGTAACATGGAACGAAGGCACTAGAAATACTTCGTAAATATTCAAATGACTGCTAAATTCGAAATCAGCACCAAAAACTACCCTAGAAACAAGTAAAACTCGAAAAAGTGAACCAAGGTCATCAAAAGGCCAATGACCTTGACTTGACCTTCACGTGACCTTGACTCCCACCATTATGCATGGCACCAACATCATTTCACATATTTGAACGTTTAAAACCACAAAAAGACTGGAAACCGCGGATAATGTGAGCTGGCATACGCCGAATCGCGATTCCGGCCAAACATGGTCTCGAGAAATATGCCACAGGTCAAAGGTCAGTTGGGTCAGAGTCATGAAATTTTTAGATTAGATGTAAAATTGATGATCTCGAGGGTACCGAAAGTTTCGGCGCGATCGGCCGCTTTTTGCGCGAGTAATTTGCGGAATACCATGGGGTTTTATCCGACCCCTTCCCTCTCCCCCTCCCCACAAGTGCGATGGTTAATAAGGTTACGGTATGTATAATTTACGGTTGTCATCCTATTCCTAATGAATGTGTCTCAGAAAATATGCATCATATAAATCACGAAGTAAAATTATTCGCCTATGTCCGGAACATACCTGTATCGTGCTGTTTGCCCTAGCGCTCCTCGAGTGGGGTGTTAAGATACTCTAATGTGAATATTCTGTGTTCAGGCAAGTTTCGGCAGCCAAACTAGGCGTTGTCTTGTGCAGAAGAAAGTGGCGAATTCGATAGGATATATTTCGGAGTGGAAAAGTGTGGAGAACATTGTTGATTTCCTACATTTATTTAGAATACCATTCCTTCAATATGGTGTCTGTAAGGGTTTTTTGTAAAGGGCATTTTTGTGACCTTAGTAAGGTTGTGGCATACTTTCTGTTTGCCATTCCATTCCTAATAAAGGTGCCTTTCAGACGATATGCAACTTGAAGACCTCGCAAGATTAAAACCAACAGGACAGGACAATGAAATTGAGCTATACTTTCGGGCCTTGCTGAGCCCATTGAGTAATCACGCATGAGTGTGAACTTTGGGCGCATTTTTCCTAGTTTTGCTGTGGACATACAGATAAAACAATGCCATATATAAAAAATTCAGACATTTCTTAGCCCTACTGACACAAAAAATAAACAAAAATCCAAAAAATATTTTTTGAATTAATAGGCGCTAGATCGGAAAAATCGCCGCGCTGCAGCGCGGCGATTTTTTATCTGAGCTAGCGTGAGGTACGCTAGTAACTAACGCGTTCCAACGTCGCCACATAACCCTTCTCACCAGTGATGTCCAGTCTCTTCGACGACTGAGGCAGCAGCCGCAGCCACTTGCCGGAGCTGTCCACAGGTGGGCTCACATCGAGCCGCTCCAGAGCCTTCAGCGGCTCCAGCAGCGCCTCCAGCTGCCAGTCGCTGATGCCGGCCGGCAGCGTCAGCTCACGCAGACTGGAGGCGTTGGCACGCGCCAGCCGGCGCAGGGCAGAGACCCGCAGCTTAAAGCCGTGCAGGTTGGCCTTCTCCAGATCGTGGCAGGTGGCCGCTGGAATAAAGCAACACAAGTCAGTGAAGAAGTGATCGCTCATATGGACAAGGAATAACAGTTACAGCGGGACAAAGCGTACCATGTCGTGTGTAGCGCGTTTCACACAGGACTCACCGACCAGTCGGAGGTCGGTGTCCGTCTCAGCGGTCGGCGCCTGCAATTCGGTCATCTTCGGCTGGTCCTGCACCTTCAACACGAGCTCTAGGCTCGTGGCCGGCGCCGGGACCTCTCCACCGCGGGTTTTCTGATCGGTTAGCTGCCGCCGACAGTCGCTGACGATATCGTCGACGGCGGCCCGCCACCGACGGCAGACTGTCGGCACCGAAGGAACAGGGGGATCGGGTGGCATGTCAGCGACAAACATCAAAGTCAAAGTTCAAATACAGGCAGCGTTAGAAATTCTAAAAAATATAACATCGATATTCCATATAATGGCAACCGGAATTCACCTAGCTACAAGCCATTCATTGGAGTTTATATATCCACCCAGACTTTCCCAACTTGCTGAACTCTCAGTTGGCTAAGGAAACATACCACATCGACTCGGATGATAGTTATTGTGACACACGACCTCGCCAGTCGCCAGGACACTCACCCCGCCTGGCTCGGAACATGTCCCTGCAGTCCACCCTGCTCAGCACCATCTTCAGAAGCTCGGTATCAAGGTGGTAGATGTTGGTCTCGCGAGGAGCGGGCGGCCTCAGCTTACCGGACGCCGGCCCAATCTCCTCCGTAGTTGGGGTGACGTCACAACTGGTGGTGGTGGAGTCACACTTGTCACAGGTGTCGGCCTTCGGTGAGACCACCTCTTCGCCGTCACTGTGGTGAAATGACGTCAGAGTGACGTAGTAAGACGTCATCTAAGGTCAGTCATAAGGCGATAATTTCGAGATGTCTTCATTTTACCGAGACAGCACCGTATCATGGACGCCCACGTAAGCCCATCCAGTGTCTTACAGACAAACTGTATACACAACCGGGTTGGTTCTTACAGACAAAATGCCCACACAACCAGGTTGACTCTTACAAACTGTCTACACAACCGGGTTGACTATTACCGACAAACTGTCTACACCAAGTGTCATCCCTTGCAGCCAAAGGCGGCTGCCTCTAATGTTTACTCTTATCTTTGCCCCCCCCCCCCAGTGCCACCCCTCCTGCCTCTCAGTCTCACCTCTGGGGACGGCCGGATGGCGCCGCTCGCCGGCGGACCTCCTGCCGCAGCTCCTCCACGACGACCTGGCGAGTGGTGCGCTCCTCGAGGACAGCCTGTCGCAGGCGGACTACCTCTTCACGTAGATGGACCACCTCCTGACGCAGTGTGGCGTTGTCTCCCTTCAGTGCGGCGTTGTCTCCCTTCAGTGTGGTCACTTCTCCCTTCAGTGTGGCGTTGTCTCCCTTCAGTACGGCGTTGTCTCCCTTCAGTGTGGCCACTTCTCCCTTCAAACCAGCCATCTCTTCACGAAGAGCAGCCAGCTCTCCGCACAGATCTTCTAAGTCCATCTGGAACACAAATGATAAGTAGGTACAGTCCACAGCAGAAGTAATGTGGGGTTTCAGTCATGGGTATGTTCTGCTTCTGAAGCTTAGGAACGATTTACCAGACTACAATAAAACTGTGAATGTAGCTTATATGTATTGTCACCCTTGCAGCTGCAACTTTAGCTACTGACATCTTCTTTTCGATCACTCCGCATTAACCCGGCAGTTGCTGGGTTATTTCACTACCCACCGTTTGCTGGGGGGGGGGGGGCGTTAAACGCCCCCAGCCGATAACTCGCGAACCAATAGGCGCAGCGAAACGCACGAGGCGGCAAACAAAAGAACGCGACGAGAAGCTTCAGATGAGTACTTTAAAGTTGAATTTTGAGGTCACAGGTCGGGTCAAGGTCAGGTCAAACACCTGAAATCGGGCTTTCAGTAGCATGGACTTCAGGACTTCGCAATGGGCGCCTCTCGTCATCAGCTCTGTCAAAACGGTGCACAATCCATCATATAAGGCCTACAAGAGTGTCTGCTCCATGTAGGGGTCAGTCAAGCATAGGTCAGGCCTAGGGTCAAGGTCAGGTCAACCGGGTAGGCAAATATCCCCGAAAATCAAAACTGATATTCGCAGCCTGTGACACATGTTTTAACCCGCGCCCTGCTGGGGGTCCTGGATTTCCACGCCCTGCTGGGGGGGGGGGGTGTTTGAACACCCCCCTTGTAACTCGGCTCCTGGGCCACGTAGCGATACGCGGAAGGCGGCGTTCGAAAGAGCGTAAAAAATAATGACGAAATCACTTCGGTCAATTTTTTGGTCAGGTCAAAGGTCAGGTCACCAGAGGTCTTTGAAGGCAAAATTTCGCCGATTTCCAGGTCGAATGTCGAAAATTTCCAAGAAGCCAACGCATAACTCGGGAACCAATAGAGCTACAGCGCCGCGGAAAAGCGCAATCGATAGCCCTATTAACGCCCTTTCTGAGCAATTCTCTCAGATTTGACCTAACGTCAACGGTTTTGCCTGCAGGGGGCAAAAACTGCAAAAATAGCCGATTTTTTCGAAAACAGTTTTTCTGCAATAACTTTTGACCCAAGCCTTGTACGAGCTTACTTTTACCGGCATCGTGTTCCTCTCGTCAAGACGCATCGAATGAACTATAATTTGACCTTGAAAGGTCAACTTGAAAATTTGACCTCAGGTCAAGGTCATGACCTGACCGGAAAGGGTATGTTGCATATCAGTCGATCCGTATCGTCGAGCTGAACACATCTAAGGCGTTTTCATCGCTCTAGTATGTCTCTATCAAAAGTTATTTGCGAAAAACCATTCGTGACCTAAGATGACCTCAGGGCATAAACAAGGGTCACGGACACCATTTTCAAGCTCAGTGTGTCTAAATCACTTGTAATTCGGTGTTTGGGAGCGTTTATAATGTCTTTCATCCAAAAGAGGCGCATTTCAATTTTCTCCCATTGACTTATAATGGGGAGGTCGCAAAATTGACCTGACCTTAGGTCATCGATATCAAAATTCTGAGATATACATTTTGTACATGCTATTGCTCTTAGCAATCGCTGAAAGTTTCAAAGCGATCGGTCTCTCGGTGTAGCTATGACAGACATTGAAAGTTTTTATGAGGTGAGGTCACTTCAAGTGACCTGGTGACCTGACCTTGAACGACCTTGGTCTGAAATTTTCACAACATGTGTAGAATTGATGTATGATAAGGTGTACAAAAAACGGCGGCGCTCCGCGCCGCCGTTTTTGAGATATTCGCGAAAAACCACAAGGGGGGGTGTTCAAACACCCCCCCAGCAGGGCGCGGGTTAAAGGACAGGCGCAGGTTCGAGTCAAACATCGGTTCCGTGTTTCCATCCTCAAGACAGTCAAATCCAAGATACCTAAAAGAAACAGGTAGGTCGGGTGTTTTGAGTAAAGCCCTGGTGACGTCACGGACATTTCTTATATGGAGAATTTCGCCTTTAAGGAAAATATTCTACAAACGAAAATTTGTATTTTATAAGCAAAAAATACAGTCTTTCAATTTCAATATGAAACTTATATAACTTAATTACAAAACTTAAAATCCTTTGAGTGTTTGTCCCAACCCCCTGCTATACCCTTGGTCACGTGACTAAAATGATAAACTGCGTTTTACAATGTTATGACTTAACCCGGCGGCCGCTGGGCCTCCGCGCCACCCGCCGGCCGCTGGGGGGGGGGGGGCATAAAGTTGCCCCCCCTTTACTTCTGCGACGATATCGTCGCAACGCGAAGAGATAGAGAAGCGAAACTTTGCACACATCTTCCTGAATACCTAGCCGAGGTTGTGTCCAAATTTGGTGTCGATCCCATTTGAAATGACGTCACAGTGACGTCATAAGTGAAATTATAGATTTGCGACTCTCATATTCCTCACGATACATCACATATATGGGACCGAATATAAACGGCCGATTATTGGTCAGAAACTAGATGGAAGTGTAGTAAGATGTTTTAGGATGACAGCAGGTGCTGTCCAGTTCATTTACAGTCGAGTTTCATGCTCAGCGTCATCAGAAACGGTCCATGTCGGAAAACGACAAAACTTCATGACGTCACTGTGACGTCATCTTAGGTGCTACAACCACCAAACTTTCCTCAAACATTGCCTAGGTATTCATTTGAAGCTATGCCAAGTTTCGCGTTCATAGCTCATCAGGTTTCGGAGATATTTCACAAAACGTAAAGGGGGGCAACTTTATGCCCCCCCCCCCAGCGGCTCGTGGGTTAAACAAGAGTAATAAATATTAAAAGTGTACTATTTATGATGTTTTAGGCAGAAATCGTGTAAATATATCCTTAAATTATATATAATCTGTTGAAAAGAAATCACGTGATGTTACCAGATTGTGCTCGGACAGCATCTTCTTGAACTTCGATTTCGAGTACTTTGTACCTCCATAGAGGCCTAATAACGGACGTTTTCAGTTATAAAATGAAGCGCTGAATCTAATAAGGGCAAAATGTAATCATTTGTTGCCCTTCAGGCTTGGCTATCCAGGCATGAACTTTGGCCAGTTTGTGTGCAAAGCCTATGGTAAAGGGAAAACTTCACGCCCAGCTGACGTCACAGACCTCGGCTACCAAATCGTGTCCGGTGGGGGTCGGTCAAATCCTTCTCCTTCACGCCGCAACCCCCTGCTCCGGGCTGGACGGCCAACTCTATCCCCTGCGGGAATGGCTCCACTGGAGCTAGCCTGCAGCCGGGTGCAGTGAGTGCCAGTGCACAGTGGGGATTTTTCCGATTTAGCACGTCTTTATTCGTAGAGGGCAAAGCATGGGCAGTATTGTAGCCAGATTGTGCACAGATGTTGGCTGGTGTGTTCTGGTGAGAATGTTACCTGTAAATGTGCATAATCAACATAGTATATGGGGTTCAATTGGACCCCCCGCTCAGCCGTTTGGCCCCTGATCGAGCTAGAGCTTCGCGAAAAAATCAAGCGTGCTGCCTATGACGAGATGAGGCCGAATATATCCAATCTCAAAGTCCAAAGTCATTAGTTGACTTTCCAAGTCAGTTTAATGACCCAACTAAAGTTGGGAAATGAAGACCTCTTGAAACTTCGTAATGTTAGGGTGTTACTGGGTATTTTGGGGTGCTGATCACGAATTTCATGTTAGTTTTGATCACAGACGATGTCTTTATGCATTTAGGCCAGGTCGGGTCAGGTCAGGTCAGATCAACCAGTAGGCGTCCCGCCGGCCATTTAGGTATAGTAGGTGTCACCTACTACTGACAGCTTCGTAACATGGTACGAAGGCACCACAACTACTTCGTAAATATTAAAATGGTTGCTAAATTCGAAATCAGCACCAAAAACTACCCTAGAAACAAGTAAAACTCGAAAAAGTGAACCAAGGTCATCAAAGGACAATGACCTTGACTTGATCTTCACGTGACCTTGACACCCACCATAATGCATGGCACCAACATCATTTCACATATCCGAACGTTTAAAACCACAAAAAGACTGGAAACCGCGAATAATGTGAGCTGGCATACGCCGAATCGCGATTCCGGCCAAACATGGTCTCGAGAAATATGCCACAGGGCAAAGGTCAGTTGGGTCAGAGTCATGAAATTTTTAGGTTAGATGTAAAATGGATGATCTCGAGGGCACCGAAAGTTTTGTCGCGATCGGCCGCTTTTTGCACGAGTAATTTGCGGAAAACCATGGGGTTTTATCCGACCCCTTCCCCCTCCCCTCCCCACAAGTGCGAGGGTGAATAAGGTTACGATATGTATAATTTACACTTGTCATCCTATTCCTAATGAATGTGTCTCAGAAAATCACGAAGTAAAATTATTCGCCTATGTCCGGAACATACCTATATTGTGCTGTTTGCCCTAGCGCTCCTAGAGTGAGGTATAAGATACTCTAATGTGAATATTCCGTGTTCAGGCAAGTTTCGGCAGCCAAACTAGGCGTTGTCTTGTTCAGGAGAAAGTGGCGAATTCGATAGGATATGTTTCGGAGTGGAAAAGTGTGGAAAACATGTTGATTTCCTACATTTATTTCGAATACCATTCCTTCAATATGGTGTCTGTAAGGGTTTTTGTAAATGACATTTTTGTGACCTTTAGTAAGGTTCTGGCATACTTTCTGTTTGTCATCCCATTCCTAATAAAGGTGCCTTTCAGAAGATATGCAACTTTAAGACCTCGCAAGAATAAAACCAACAGGACGGGACAATGAAATTGAGCTATACTTTCGGGCCTTACTGAGCCCATTGAGTAATAACGCATGAGTGTGAACTTTGGGCGCATTTTTTCCTAGTCTTGCTGTGACATACAGATAAAACAATGCCATATATGAAAAATTCAGACATTTCTTAGCCCCACTGACACACAAAAAAAAACAAAAATCCAAAAAAGTTTTTTGGAATTAATACGCGCTAGATCGGAAAAATCCCCACTGTGCAGTGGGCTGGTCGGCCTGTCCGACTGGACAGGTTCAGCCAGGTGACTCACTGGGATGCCTGCCCAGACCAATGTCTCGCCCTAATTCCTACCATCCTTCCGGCTCTGAAATGGTCTTGTCAGACCGAAAGGGCCTAACCCAACAAAACCAAAACAATCGAGTCAAGTACGGGGATGGCTGATCTGTCACTGATTATTCTGCGTGGTTCGGGTCCGTTTTTGTTTGGCCGTGACTGGTTGGCCAAACTTAGGCTGAACTGGCCGGATATTTGTCATGTGTCGACTGATGTCTCCATTGACGACTTGGTTACTGAGTATGCCAATGTCTTTAGTTCCGAGTTAGGACGGTATATACGCCAGTAACTGACCGTTCCACCAGCACCCTACGACCCTTCTCACCAGTGATATCCAGTCTCTTCAGCGACTTTGGCAGCAGCCGCAGCCACTTGCCGGAGCTGTCCACGGGTGGGCTCACATCGAGCCGCTCCAGAGCCTTCAGCGGCTCCAGCAGCGCCTCCAGCTGCCAGTCGCTGATGCCGGCCGGCAGCGTCAGCTCACGCAGACTTGAAGCGTTGGCACGCGCCAGCCGGCGCAGGGCAGAGACCCGCAGCTTGAAGCCGCGCAGGTTGGCCTTCTCCAGGGCGTGGCAGGTGGCCGCTGGAATAAAGCAACTGACCAGTCAGTGAAGAAGTGATCGCTCATATGGACAAGGAGTGACAGTTACAGCGGGACAAAGCGTACCAGTTCGTGTGTAACGCGTTTCACACAGGACTCACCGGCCAGTCGGAGGTCGGTGTCCGTCTCAGCGGTCGGCGCCTGCAATTCGGTCATCTTCGGCTGGTCCTGCACCTTCAATACGAGCTCCAGGCTCGTGGCCGGCGCCGGGACCTCTCCACCGCGGGTTTGCTGATCGGTTAGCTCCCGCCGACAGTCGCTGACGATATCGTCGACAGCGGACCGCCACCGACGGCAGACTGTCGGCACCGAAGGAACAGGGGGATCGGGCGGCATGCCAGCGACAAACATCAAAGTCAAAGTTCAAATAGATAGATAGATAGATAGATAGATAGATAAGCTTTATTTCAGACTCTGGGTCCATACTCTTAAATACTGAGGATTTCAGCCAGTGCAGTGGCAAGACAACCAAATGTCACACAAACAATCATTCGGGCCTGTTTCAGCACTCTCGCAGAGCTATGTGCTAAAATGAACGTACAGTTGCTGTTGCCAGTGGCGCCTCAGGCGTGAACGGTATTTTACACTCGAATTTTCAGTCTTTTTTACCAGCTCACTATCACATGTACTCAGCCTGCACATGAAGTTATAGATGCGCTGTCTGATGAGAACAGCACAATGAGGAACACGGTGCACGACACATGTGTGAGAAGAACTCTCGTACCTAGAAATGCCTAGCATAGTTTTCAATACCGTATGGTAAGCCACCATCAGCCGGCGCAACATACACTGGCGATAATTTGACCACAAGTGTGCAGTGTACATAGATGAACAAAACGCTGTAAAGAGACGCGCCTTTGCTGCTACCGAGCACATGTGAAAACGACGAATCAGCACATTCCCCTGTTTGTACATTTGTTTACACTGCCGATCTATGTCAAGGTCATCTGAGTAAGCATGATTACTGATGATATGCCCTAAGTATTTTACATGATCAACCTCCTTTAGAGGAACACCTTCAATGAACAGCCTTGGCAATATCAAATCTTTCATGTGTTTAGAGCGACAAACCAGTACAACACTTTTCTTTGCATTGTACAAAATATTGCAAGTTTTTCCGAATTCTCCACACAATGAAATCAGTTTGCTCAACCCTGCAACCGACGGTGATAACAATACCACATCATCTGCGTACATCAGATGATTGATTTTCGCATCCCCTACCCAGCAACCTACATTCTGTCTATTTAACAAGGAACTCAGACCGTCCATATACACATTAAACAGATATGGGGACAATATGCCACCCTGCCTAACGCCGTTCGATACCCTAAATTTAAAGGAAATGGCACCACCCCACCGGACACACATTTCCTGACGGGCGTACCAGTACACAAGTACACGAACAATGTATATTGGGACTGCTCTATCTCGAAGAATGTCGAAAAGCCTTTTATGCTGTACACGATCGAATGCCTTGCTTGAATCCAAGAAACACATAAATACACTGCCATTCATGGACTTGTACAGATCAATAGACTGTTTCAGGAGGTATATGCACTGGTCAGTTCCCATTCCCTTTTTGAAGCCAAACTGATTGGAGGCTGTCAACAGGTGGTCCTCTATCCGTTCCAAAAGGATTAGTTCTAGCGCTTTACTCATTACGCTAGCTAGCGCAACAGGTCGGTAGTTATCTTTTGCAGTGACCTTACCAGCTTTATCCTTGATAATCGGCACCAGGACCACCGCCATCATTGATTCTGGGAGAATGCCATGCATAAGTAGTGCTGTGAAGCAAGCGGATAACTTTGACAATAAACTTTTCCCCGCATATTTCAAGTTTTCGGCCTGTAAACCATCAATCCCACTAGCTTTCCCACACTTCATTTTTTGGACAGCATCCTGAATCTCGCCTTCGGACACTCTGATATCACCTACAGACGATTCCCTGTCCTCTTCCCAGAGCGTACCATCTGATGACGGCATCAAATTGAGAAGGCTGGAGAAATGTTTCCCCCAAAAGTCAGCAATCTCACCCTCACCACACACACCATCAATCACTGATGGTAGGGGAGTACTACTGTTACTCAGCGATCTTATTTCTTTCCAAAAAGATTTACAGTCATTGTCACATAACTTTTTGGCGATGGCTTCACGTCTCAGAACATTTTCATTTTTCTTAACAAAACGAATGGCATACTTACACCTGGCCCTGCCTCTGCTGTAGGCATCAAACACTGGGCCATGCTTAGGTTTCCCTGCTTCTTGCCAAAGTCGATACAGGTCCTTTGATTCTTTGTACAGGTCAGAAACATAGTAATTCCATCCAGGGACACATTTGAAAGACTTTCTGGCCCTAGCATCGTTTACAGAATTTTCTGCCTGCAAAAGGGCGTGACATATTTGTTCGTACAGCGCTATGCACTCTGCCCTGTGTTCCTCTGAAGTGCAGTTCGGTTCAGAACATGTTATGCCTGGTGCATCAGTTGCAACACCAGTTAACAAATCCTTACATTTATCAGAGTATATCTTAAGAGATTCAGGAGATAACTGGTCCCACTTAGTGCTACTTTGCACATCGTTTTGAACCGCAGTCATCTCTGGTAGCTGTGTGATATCCATTTTGAGCAATAGCGGCAAATGATCACTTAATGAGGGCTGATCGCCAATTTCCATATCAGAAATAGCAGCATGTGCATCGCTACTGGCAACAACATGATCCAACCATGATTGAGTACCCCAAGCGTCGCTTACATACGTAAAACTGTCACCAGGTAACATCGCCTGTGATGATAAATGAAGGCTGTTAGAATCACAAAATTGCACTAAGGCAGGGCCAAATAAGCTATTGTGACAATCCTTCATATCAGCATTCCAGTCACCCAAAATTAGAAAGCATGTGGTGTTAAGGTCGCTGATGATACTTTCTAAAACTCCTAACTGTTCAGCATACTTATCGGTATTCTCACGACACTGAAATGGCATATATACATTAAACACGATGAGACGTTTTGTGGGCAGAGAAATATCAAGGGCACAGCACCAGTCTAATTCTAAGTCAATAGGTTTCGCAAATGCTGCCATAGACTTCCGAAACAGGATAGCTACACCACCAGACGGATGACCAGTGCATATACCATCTCTAAAATCTACTGTTGCACAACCAAAACCATAAAATTCTTCATGAAGACTATTCAGGTGACCTAGCTCCTGCTTCGAATACCACGTTTCTTGAACACATGCTATGTCCGCGCACTCTAATACATCAACAACATCAGGGCGTAACGATAGGCTTTTACTAGTTTTGGGGAGACCTCGAACATTGAAACTAGCTAATCTCATGCGGATGAGGAGCTTGGGCTGATGGTGGCCCGGTTTTGAGCGTTTGTGATCGGCCCACGCCACCTTCTCACATAGGTGTTCTCGGGCCATAAGTCTGGCTGTATTAGCATGTTTGGCTCCTCGCATCTGCAGCTGACACGAAATGACCTGTAAGTGTCATATCGAGTTTGAACGCTCTCAACTCTAACATCACTATCTGCGCCCAGCTTTCCTATCAGGAAAGTTTTGACCATCTCAGGGGACACAGACGTGTGGAATCTAGACACAAAAATGTGCGCTCTCCTATGGGACCTACTGTCCACTGTTAACAGTCCAGTGTTTTTCGCCGCGCCAGTTACGCTCCCAGAGGATTCGTTGGTTGCCCTCCCCACAGCTGTGGAAGGACTAGCGCTGGGTGACGCTGCAGTCTCATTTTTAGTCACAGGAACCGGTTTTAGCTTACCGTTTACACGTCTCATCGTCAACCAGTCCTCCTCCTCCTCCCGCTTAGCTGTAGATGACACGACATCTGCATATGAAGTAGCTCCCCTTCTCACTTCAGCTTTATTACTAGGAGAACTGTCGTTGGAGCTGTTCGAAGCGTTGCGCGAGTCATGGGCCGCGACCGTTGCTGGCTGACTCCCGGAAACAGCAGCAGCAGCTCTTGCAGTAGCTGTATGCGCTGAAGTGATGTCAGTCGCAGCAGTCGAGGTCGAGGAAGTCGAGGTCGAAGTCGTAGCTTCTGAAGTAGAGGCTACTGTGACGACAGGAGCAGACATTGCACCAGCAACGTCATGGTCAGTCACAGCAGTCTTACTCTGGTTGCTCACGATCTGATCAGTCTGGAGCTTGACCTGGCCGACCACTTCCGTGAGCGACTGCACGGCGCACTGTTGGGCGGTCATACTGTCCTTCAGGAAATCAAGCTCTGACTGCGTTTTCTTGATCTGGCTTAGCAGACAGGAGACATCAAGACTGTCAAAAGAAACCGGAGGCAGCTTTTGTAGATCACGGGCTACAAACAAGGGGACGTCTGTTCCCTTCTCTTGCATCAGTTTGATTATGTCTTCTAAGTTTTGTTGAGTTTTTTTCCTCCCAAGTCTTTTCTTAAATCTTGAAGTATCAGCTCCAGCACACAGATCATATAGGAGCCTTTTTGATGCTTCTACATCCGCTTCATTAAATGTGGACTCACATAGCTGAACAATGGTATCTGGTGGTAAAGTATCAAGCTTGTTCTGAACGAAGCAAAGAAGTTCGTCAATCATGATGTTCTGAGGACCAGCTGAGTTGCTCATTTCTTCAGTATTTTATCTGTCGAGGTTTGCTTCATACGGGCTCTGTCGTGCAAAACACGAGAATTGCAACGAAAAATCAAGAGCCAATCACGACTTTCGCAAGGCTAGGAAAATCAACGCCAAGCGATTTAAGTCAAAATTTTTAACGAGTTAAACGCTGATTAAGCAGCTTAGAATCCACTAAATCGGTATGATTCTAGTACAATCGCGTACTACAATTAATGTTCTTTCAGAGCATACCAATTTGATATTACACCGATTACCATATCCGCATTAAATAACCAAAAAACAGGAGCGCTGCAAAACACGTCCGACCAATCCGACCGACCTTCATGGTTATGATTAATTCATGGTCATAAATACAGGCAGCGTTAGAAATTCTATAAAATATAACATCGATATTCCATATAATGGCAACCGGAATTCACATAGCTCCAAGCCCTTCATCGGCGTTTATATATCCACCCAGACTTTTCCAACTTGCTGAACTCTCAGTTGGCTAAGGAAACACACCACATCGACTCGGATAATAGTTATTGTGACACACGACCTCGCCAGTCGCCAGGACACTCACCCCGCCTGGCGCGAAACATGTCCCTGCAGTCCATCTTGCTCATCACCATCTTCAGCAGCTCGGTGTCCAGGTGGTAGATGTTGGTCTCGCGAGGCGCGGGCGGCCTCAAGCTACCGCCTACCGGCAGCGCCTCCTCCGCAGTTTGGGTTGTGACGTCACACTTGTCATAATTGTTGTCCTTCAGTGAAGTCAGTTCGCGAGGCTCTTCGTCGTCACTGTGGCGAAATGACGTCAGTATGACGTGGTGTGACGTCATCAGAGGTCAGTCATTGGGATATAATTTCCAGACGTCTTCTCTTCCGAGACAGCCCCGTACCATCAATCCACGTGAGCCCATGCAGTGTTCATCCCCCATTTCCAACCTGCAGTGCCATCCTTGCTGCCTCACAGCCTCACAGACAAGACAAACTATCCACAAAATAAGGTATAACTACTATTACTGACAAACTGATCACACAACAGTCACTCTTACAGAAAGTTGTCTTCACAACCGGTTAAGTCTTACTGACCGACTATCCGTACAGCTGGTTTGAGTTTTACAGACCAACTGTCTACGCCCAGCGTCATATCCTGCAACCAAAGCCGACCTCCTGTTACTAGGTATTTGCCCCTAGTGTCATCTCATCGACTAACCCCTGGTGCCACCCCTGCTGCCTCTCAGTCTCACCTCTGCGAACGGTCGGATGGCGCCGCTCGCCGGCGAACCTCCTGCCGCAGCTCCTCCACGACGACCTGGCGAGTGGTGCGCTCCTCGAGCACAGCCTGCCGCAGGCGGACCACCTCTTCACGTAGATGGACCACCTCCTGACGCAGTGTGGCGTTGTCTCCCTTTAGTGTGGCGTTGTCTCCCTTTAGTGTGGCGTTGTTTCCCTTCAGTGTGGCCACTTCTCCCTCCAGTCCGACCACCTGTTCACTCAGGTGGTCGCAGTTTTTCTTCAGTGTGGTCAGTTCCCCATCCAAACGGGCAATGTCCTCTTGATTACGATGTGTCAGTTCCTCCTTCAGAAGTGCCATCTCTTCTTTCATCTGGATAAACTTCTCTTGGAGCTGTCCAGTCTCCATTTCTAAAACAGAAAACGTACGGTATAAGACTGAGAGAACGGTTTCACCTTAAACAGGCTAATGGTCGTAACGGCATGTGTCTATGGCTATTCTGTGAGTTTATGATTTTTTAACCCTCGCCCGTATAGGGGGGGGGGGTCGAACGGACCCCCCCCCATGGTTTTTCGCGAATAACTCGCGTAAAAAGCGGCCGATCGCGACGAAACTTTCAGTACCCTCGCGTTAATCAATTTTACACCTACTCTGAAAATTTCATGACCCTGACCCCAATGACCTTTGACCTGTGACCTACTTTACGAGACCATGTTTGGCCGGAATCGCGATTCGGCGTATGTCGGCTCGCATTAGCCGCGCGTTTGCAGTCTTTTCGTGGTTTCAAGCGTTCAAACATGTGATATGATGTTGCCCCCATGCGTTAGGGTGGGTGTCAAGGTCACCTGAAGGTCAGGTCAGGTCATTGACCTTTGATGACCTCGGTTCACTTTTTCGAGTTTTACATGTTTCTAGGCCAGTTTTTGCAGCTGAATTCGAATTTAGCAACCATTTGAACATTTACGAAGTAGTTTTGGTGCCTTCGTAACATGTTACGAAGCTGTCAGAGGCGGTTGACACCTACTAGGAATACCCGGCAGGACCCCTACTGCTTGACTTGACCTGACCTGACCCGACCTGGACTAAATGCATGAAGACATCATCTGTGATCAAAACGAACGTGATATTCGTGATCAGCACCCCGAAAAAACCCGTAGCAGCCACACTTTACGACGTTCTAACAGGTCCCGATTTTCCCGACTTTTAGGTCATTGACCTGACCTGCAAGGTCAGCCAATGACCGAGGACCATAAAATTAGGTATCATCGGCTTCCTCTCGTCACGGGCAACACGCTCGTTTTTTCCGCGAAGCTCTAGCTCGATCAGGGGCGAAACGGCAAGGGGGGGTCCAACGGACCCCCCTTTATACGTTCGCGGCTGGAAAAACACCAATACGGGCGAGGGTTAACACATACCGTTGTTGGTCGGAAACCCAGGAGTCATGACGTCACTATAACCTCAATCTTAATTTTCCCCACCAATTTGTTTGAAATTTCATCGCAATGAACTTCAATATATTCCCTACATGCAACCAGAATTTGGCACTCCTGCGACGCGGCCGTTTTTTTTTAAGCGCGGCGAAAAAAGTGGGGGTTTAGCTCATCCAGCAGCTCGCGGGTAAAGTAACGAAGTTTTCGAGACACTATGATGCGGTACGTATAGAATAACCCCTTTCCTCAGCCCTGATCTGGCCAGTCCCCCGGCCCTCTCATAACGAGTGGATGGGGGGAGATACGACTCCTGGCGGGGCTTTTACAGAGCTACTTTTATACGTCAGAGGCTGGTGTAGGCGTGGTGCGTGAGCCACAGCTGGTTCGTACGAAGTTTCATCCACAGTTGGTTCGTACGAAGTTTCATGTCTGTTTTCCCCACCCGCCGTGAACTGAGCAGAGGGTGTTCACGAACTCTCTCACCGTATCACTCCCCTCCACAACCTCTCCCCATCCCCCCCGCTGACCCCGCTGACCCGCTACCCCCGATACCGAGCACCGGCCACCCGACCCTCGGTGTCAACTGTCATGTCTCCGTCGGCTGACTCGGTCGTGGATCAGCTCCGTGTCTGTGTGTTCAGTCAGCAGAAACACCGGTAGAGAGCAACACTGGAGCCAGAGAGAGAGAGAGAGAGAGAGAGAGAGAGAGAGAGAGAGAGAGAGAGAGAGAGAGAGAGAGAGAGAGAGAGAGAGAGAGAGAGAGAGAGAGAGAGAGAGAGAGAGAGGGAGAGGGGAGAGAGAGAGAGAGAGAGAGAGGGGATGAGCGGGGGAGAGGGGGGAGTAGACACGGCCCGCCGTACCGGTCCGATCTCCGAGCCGTGGTCCAAATGGACGCGTTTCCCAGTATACAGGCCGTGGTGAGGCACAGCCCTCCTTCGCTGTGGATTACCCATCAGTGGTGCTCATCCCAAATTATTGGAAAGCCGATACCAAACCGGGATGACAATGGCTTGGATTCATTATACCACAAACGTTGGTATCCGATTGACATCTCTTAAAGTTAATCTATCCGTTCCTGACATAAGGTCTGCTATTAGGTAACCAGGGGTCAGCAAGAGACATTATAGCTATTCAACGCTATTTTCTAACATCCTGACAATAACTTAAACGATTCTATGTATAGAACGTAATAATTAAGATAAAAGTCACATAGGGGAAGCGGGGGTAACACCGCCCCCTAAGCTTTTCGCCAAAATGAGAGAATATGTGTGAAGTCTCTTGGTAGTTATTGTCTTGGTTACAATATTTAAACATTTGCTCACGTGTTTTAGGTACTTATTTTGCATGCTCCTAAAAGGTTTTCATGTATCACGACTTTTAAGTTTTATACAGCTGGCAAGTGCTTGGTCGGGATGCATGAAAAATATAAAGTAAAAAGTCAAATAAGCTGCTTATTCCCGACTTAGGAACATCTACGAACATAAATAAAGCGTGTCTTTGGAATTTCATCACTTATCACGCTACGAACAGGAAACACCGCAACCTCAATTGGGGTAACACCGCCACGGGGTGGCGGTGTTCCCCAATAAGTGATCACAAGCAAAAATCGCCAGCGGCAAGAATGTACTACACGGTTCAAGCAAACCTATCTTACTGGACAAAGCCGATCAGTTATTTTTCGATGTAATCAAGTACCTAAATCAAAATGAGTCTCTACTTCAAGACATTCAAAAGTTCTCCCAACTCATCGAATTTTTATAAGAGAATGTGCATTTTTCTTTAAATGCCCACAATGAGCTTCGATTACACTGAAAAACCGGAACACAAATCAGAAGACGCTTACCTTCGTGCGGTTAATAGGAAATAACGGATTTTTACACTTAATAGTTCATACTTTCGCCGCCAGATGGGGTGGCGGTGTTTCCCACAGTGGCGGTGTTCCCCCCGCTTCCCCTAGGAATAACACCCCGTCAATAAATATAACGATTCTAGGGGAGAGTGGGGAAAGATGCCCAGGGTTTGACTATGTCATATATTATTCGAAAATGACGATCGGAATGCCAAAACTTGGAGTTTCAACGGAAGCCTACATCATTTTTCTCCAAAAATATCACACTTTCGTGCCTGAAATATGATAACTTTTTTTGCTATTAGGCATTTTCCTGAAGAAGTGAAAGGGGGCATCTTACCCCACAGGGTGGGAAAGACGCCCCCTGCGGTTGGGTAAGATGCCCCCTGCACTATAAGTGACATAAATAGGCACGTGAATCGCCTGAACGAATCAGTAGTCCCTTCGAGCCTGCAATAGACACTAAACGTCATCGTAAGGGCCCTCAAAAGTAGTCGTAAGGGGCTTCAGAGGTCATCGTTAGGGCCATCATAGTCCAGCGTGGCCAAACAAGCCTCCGTGGTGGCGTTCGGAGACCACTGTAGGGCCCTTATAGGTCTTCATGATGCTTGAGGGCCCTCGAGCCCATCGTGGGGACCTCAGATGCCAGCGCGGCCCGTGGAGCCAACGTGGGAGCCCTCAAAGGATGTCGTGAGGGGCCCTGAAACAAATAATGGGGCCCACAGAGGCCGTCGTGAGGGCTCTCAGAGTCAGATGCCGCCCAAAAAGTCGCTGTGTGGGCCGAGAGACCGGCATGGGGAGCACCCGACCGTACCGGACTCTCAATAGTCCCAGATGGGCTTTTGTCTCTCATCACAACTCACAAGTATGTAATAAATGATTTGACGGGCTGCTTGAAGGACAGCCTACGGATTTAGGGGGCGTCTTTCCCCATCAGGACAGGGGGCATCTTACCCCAAGGTACCGAAGTAACATTAAATCAGCACAATTTGTTAGCTTTAAAACTACACCCTGAAACAAACTGTTTGGGACACAGTACACGCATGTTAATGTATCACGACTATAGCAAGGGACTCAAAAATTATATACCTTCTTTGATATTTACAATGTTTTGACGCCAAAATATTTTTTGAAAGCAGCAAATAAAAAACATGCAATCACCAGCCAGCCGTTGCCCAACTGAGCTTCGCAAATTTTTGTTCAGTTAACAAGGCAGGCTTCCGCTTTACGCTAAGAACATTAATTTCCAGGTTCGATTCTTCGTTTCCCCGCTAGAGGGGGTGGGGCGTCTTTCCCACCCTGGGCATCTTACCCCACTCTCCCCTATAAAACGTAATAAGATAAAAGTCACATAGGAAATACGTGGTCAAATCTGACCTGACCGGTATATAGCGCCGTGACCCAGACCAAACTCCTCAGACGAGCTCCTCATCCTGGTAGCTGAGACGTCTCCATGGCAAACGCCAGCCAGTCGCGCCCAACGGCAGAAAGGGACTTCCCCAGCCCACGCGCAGCGGGGCGAACCGCGCCAGGGGGACTTTCCCGTTCAGGAAAACTGAAGCCGAGTGTCCGTTGTTTTTTTAGATAAGTACGCTCCTTACCATGTTTTTACATGTCCTGATTATTGAAAGAGTTGTAAACGTCACGATAATCCATCCAGGCCCTGGTCTCAACTCTCAGGCCTCCTTATCAGCTTCACCTAGCCCGGCCAAAACTAGCCCTGCCTGACTAATCTTTACCTAACCCAACCACTCACTTCACCCTGCACCCAAGACTCTATATTGATATACCCCTACAACTACCTAACACTGAATAGCTACCACTGGCAGAAAGCTATCCAGCAGATTACGTCAGACTGATGGGGATGTGTCACGTGACCTACTCACCCCAGCGGATTACCTCAATGTTGGATGCGCTGATAAACATCGGTATTTAGATTTAGGGCATGGAACAGAACAGAATCTATGCTTGTTCAACTGTTGGAGCTCAGCATTCGGCCATACCTTCAACCGGGTACCGTGCCGCTGAGAAAGAGCCCCTGGAAAATACCCACAGGCCACACAAAGACCACACTGTTTAGCCAGCCCCCCCCCCCCCCTCATCCCCACAGAGATATGTGACCGTCTGTGTCACCCCTCTCTCTCTCTGACCTCACCTCGTCTCCTCTGTCCGTACTGTCGTTCTTAGCCGTCCGTATTTCTCCGTCTCCACTTTCTGTAGGTACTCTCACCTACTACGCCACACTTCCAGCAGCCACTGGCAGTCCCAAGGCCGTCGCTCGACCGTCAGCCGCCTCTGGTTCCGACAATCGCCGATAGGTGGCAGCAGGTCCTGGGCTCAGTTTGCTGTATATAGTTCCGACTAGGGATGTCAATTACGGAAAATCGTGATACCGATACATTAGCGTCGCCACGGGGGGGCAAGCGGGGCAGCTTGCCCCCCCCAACCTCGGACCGGGCACCCCCTGGGATCGATACAGATCCGATGAGATTTTGGAGTCGGGAAAAATGGGGGGGGGGTACCTTTCTGAGAATGCCTGTGAGGTCTGACTCGTTCAAGCCAGAGTCGGAGTCGCAGTCGCCAACATCGTCAAGACACCGACTCCAGACTCGGAAGTGTCAATACTGTGATTCATTTCATGTTCCTCGTTGGTTCTTTATTACATTTTATAGCTGATTTTCATAACTTTTGAAGTGCTGATACCAAATTTGCGTTCAAAGCGTGACACAATCTTCGGGCCTTTCTCAACTCTCGTCAAATGTCTGCGACAGACTCAAGTACCGTTCAAGTGCCACAGGGCTCATGACTGCTTGCTTTTCACACAGGCTCCGAAGGAGCTCCACTGAGCTCTAAGAAGCCATCAGAGGGCCCAAAGCCTCTGAGAGTCCCACTGGTGTTCATATTCTCTGAGGGCCCATACAGGGATCTTTGAGGACCTTACACATGCGTGGACCTCTGAAGGGCCACACGGATCTTTGAGGATGCTTTCAAATATTTCTGAGAACCTTAGGCCTCTGATAGCTCAGCCGAGCTTTTGAGGCGACAGATTTTGCTGAGCCCAAGCCTGCAGTTTAGGGGTCACGACTCAGGTGTGCCTCTGAGGGTCCCAGCACATGTTTCTTATGTCCCTATGTAGGGTCCTTAGGGATTCGACACAGACCTCCAGGTTCACACTGCTATTTGAGGGCTCCCTGCTCACCCTAGGCCTGGTCTCTTAGCGCCCGCGGCGCCGCCCACACTGGCTTCTGAGGGCCCCACCTTGGGCTCGGAAAGCCCTAAAGCACCACATACACGTAACTATTTGGGGTGACCAACACCGATCTTCAGGATCCTAAGCAGGCCTCTGAGAGCTCACACTGACCCTGAGTGGCCTAAAATGGCCTGGAAGTCCCAAGCCTGTCGCCAAGGGGTCCTTTGCCGCTATGCCGTGCGAAATTTTGGTTCCGTTTAACATCTTTTCTTCGCATTTGCAGCGCTTCCCTACACACGAAAAACGAGAAACTTTTTGTTCACACTCTCGTGTGAACAAAATAGGTACCTCCTCTCACTGGAGCAAAGATGAATTAGGTAGGTACCTCCGATTCACACTTTCGACATTCACTCTACGCCGAAAGCCCAACTTAGCTTCAATCGGCGGCTGGGATAAGCCCTATGCATTTTACGTAGAACCTCTGCAATCTGCATGCATGCGTGAATGAAAGTTTCAGCAAGGTGATTCGATTAAGCTGAGCGTTTAACCTTTTTTATGATCATGAGCGACGAGCGTCTGCACAGGGGCTCTCCAGAGTGCGTCGGCAAGCGCAGCCATTGTGATTCTACCGGTCGTTTTTTGTTCAAAAATTTAAAAGAAAATGAATTTTCTTTAAAAAAAATGGCAAGTCATAGTTTCAAGGAAAACCTTGTCACCATCGTATTCCTCGTACCATTGCGCGTTGAATGATATGTAAAATGAATGAGTAACGACTGGAGGAAGGCAAGATTTAACACAAAAGTTGATTTTGCCCCCCCAACCGAAAATCTCTGGCGACGCCTATGTACCGATACCAAAACAAATATCAACAAAAACCATGAGAAAATACCGAAAGTCGAAACCGAACCGACTTTGGAAAATGAGGAAAATACCAACTATTTACCAAATTAGCTGCCTCTTTTACATTAGTCAGGATTCATAATACCAACAAAATACCGAAAGCCTTACCCCGCGTTCGATGTCTCTCGGACGGCGAAGATTCTACGCCGTCCGGCCAATCACGTTTCATAACCGCAGCCGAGCCCCCGCTGACCTTGGACGGGATTGGCTGGACGGCAAAGAATCTTTGCCGTCCGGGAGACATCGAACGCTGCCTTAGCATTGAAATACCAAATACCAAGTTGGTATCGGTTTGGTATCGGTAGGTATACCAAAAAGTTGGTATCCAATTGACATCTCTAGTTCCGACAACCGCCGATAGATGGGAGCAGGTTTCCAGCAGTCTGTCACAGTCAGTGACGTTGAATTTTAGGCCTTTAGGCTTTAACTTTTGATTTTTACTTTTTAAATTTTACCAGCCGTGCAATTCGCTCCCCAAAGTTCAAAGAATATTTAACGTTCGGACTAAATTCTGCCATACAACTGGAATTGCGCGATCGGGTGGTAGGGTCAGGGTCGGAACAACAAGCTATGCTTAGTGCGGGCTCTGATTCCTCAAATCCGCCCATTCAACCACTCGGACTAAATTTATATATATGTATATAAAAATGTCTGCTCACTGGCAGTGGCAGTGCAGCTGGCCGATCTGGCGAGTAGGATTGTAGAGTACAGACATGCGAAAACATGGCTGCTATGTCGGCAGGTAATTCAGTATCTAGAGCGACTTTTTAATCAAGTCTATCCCGCGCACCGACGGGGGTCTGCGCCAACTTCGTACCGACGGGGGGGGGGCGGATAACCGCCCCCCCCCCTGAGATCTCGAGAACGAAGCAAGATAGCGACAAGCGGTAAACGGCATCGGATACGCACGGACAAGGTCTACAATTTTTACAAAGGTCATTTTCAGGTCAGGTCAAAGATGACGTCACAGGGGTCGAAAAAGTCAAAATGGCGGCGCTAGATAAGGAGAGAGTTTTTTCTCGAATAACTTTCGAATTAGTCATGATAGAAACAAACTAAGGGCATCATCGTGATCCTTTCGTCAATCTGCATCGAATGATATATATATATATATATATATATATATATATATATATATATATATATATATATATATATATATATTGGTATATTTTGGCAGAATATCTTCTTTGATACATGTTTCATTGTAGACCAAGGAGTTGTGAGCTTTAGCAAGCTTTCGGTTGGTTCTTTCTATAGTGCGAATCAGTTTTTTGGTACCAGACGGAAGACCAAATATTAGTTGTCCAAAATTGCTCATTAATGAGTCACACAATCGTTAAAATCGTTAAAAATAAGTGACGTTTCGGTTTATTGTCTCTAAACCATTATCAAACAAGTCGTTCACGAATCGAAAAACACAGTACCAGATGCAGTTGTTTTACATAATACATGACAAAATGTCTCGTGAATAGGGGTAAGACCACTTCTTTTAGACATATACACAAAAATACCTATCACCTAAGAAGGAATTGCGCAACGTAAGGGTGAGTAGACTAGTCACATACAAGGCTAATCACACGGACACATCGTTCTTGACGTCCGGATTAGCGCCACAGGCCTAGTGTGACACATGAGTTGACCTGTTTGTTGAGTGTTGGTGTGTGCTGTCTAATGAGTAAGGCTTCAGCAATGAAGAGTCTATATTTGTTGTGTTCTGTTTTGATGATGTCTGTGTTTTCTGTGAGATGTTTTCTGGTGAGTGTTGTGTGGTGTTCTTGGTTCATGTGCTGTTTGGGGGCCCCATCCCTCAAGTGCATGGTGAGGCGTCGCGAAAGTGACGTAGTTGTAGCACCGATGTAGCTTATATCTCGAAGCCTACAATCTTCGAAAGGACAAGAAAAACGATAAACTACATTGGTGCACTTCAATTTGTCATTTTTGCTGTGTGTGTTGTTTCGTATGAGCAGGTCTTTTGTCTTACTATTCCTGTAGTAAATGACCAATAGTAAACGGTCATTCTCGTCAATGCATTTTACATGGCCATATATGATGTCTCTAATTGTTACATGTCTCTGTCTCTAATTTGTTACATGTAGAATTCACTAGGATTAAGCAGATATTAGTTAACAATGGATATTCAAACCAAGAGATAGATGACGAAATCAGAACTTACCTGGACAGGGAGATCGAAAAAGGTAACATGACAAACGGGACAGATGAGACGAACGGTGCAAACGGGACAAATGAGAGTAATGGGACAAACGGGACGGACGACACAAACGGGACAAACGGGACGAACAGCGGTAGAAAAATCCGAATTTTCTACCGCAACCAGATGTCAACTGCATATAAAATAGACGAGCGAGTTATTAGAGACATCATATATGGCCATGTAAAATGCATTGACGAGAATGACCGTTTACTATTGGTCATTTACTACAGGAATAGTAAGACAAAAGACCTGCTCATACGAAACAACACACACAGCAAAAATGACAAATTGAAGTGCACCAATGTAGTTTATCGTTTTTCTTGTCCTTTCGAAGATTGTAGGCTTCGAGATATAAGCTACATCGGTGCTACAACTACGTCACTTTCGCGACGCCTCACCATGCACTTGAGGGATGGGGCCCCCAAACAGCACATGAACCAAGAACACCACACAACACTCACCAGAAAACATCTCACAGAAAACACAGACATCATCAAAACAGAACACAACAAATATAGACTCTTCATTGCTGAAGCCTTACTCATTAGACAGCACACACCAACACTCAACAAACAGGTCAACTCATGTGTCACACTAGGCCTGTGGCGCTAATCCGGACGTCAAGAACGATGTGTCCGTGTGATTAGCCTTGTATGTGACTAGTCTACTCACCCTTACGTTGCGCAATTCCTTCTTAGGTGATAGGTATTTTTGTGTATATGTCTAAAAGAAGTGGTCTTACCCCTATTCACGAGACATTTTGTCATGTATTATGTAAAACAACTGCATCTGGTACTGTGTTTTTCGATTCGTGAACGACTTGTTTGATAATGGTTTAGAGACAATAAACCGAAACGTCACTTATTTTTAACGATTTTAACGATTGTGTGACTCATTAATGAGCAATTTTGGACAACTAATATTTGGTCTTCCGTCTGGTACCAAAAAACTGATTCGCACTATAGAAAGAACCAACCGAAAGCTTGCTAAAGCTCACAACTCCTTGGTCTACAATGAAACATATATATATATATATATATATATATATATATATATATATATATATATATATATATATATATATATATATATATATAGGGGAGAGTGGGGTGGGTTGTATCAGTTTTTACTCCGAGACCCATAACCTCGTAACTATCCGTGATAAACTCATTATTTCCATACTATCCCCTTCCTTGATTCTTCTGCTTTTTTGTGCAAAGTAACTTTTCCGCTACCTCTACCAGTTTTTCTTCTACGGTCTCCCGAAAAGAACAATGTTTTTGATACAACCTGCCCCATGGCTTGGGTGAGTTGTATCACATGGTGGGGTAATTTGTATCACTATTTCACGTTTCAGGGAGTGTGCTTGCTACTGGTTTTGAACATAACAACAACATTAAATGGGGTTAATACAATGTATAGGTATGCTCAAAGGCTTCACTTTATTAGACCAAACTTAGGTCAATGCAATCCAAACGAAACATCAACAGACTAGACGCAAAAGTGGCCCGTTAACCTTCGCCCTGGTGGGGGGGGGGCCATTTTGGCCCCCCCCCCTGTGGTTTTTCAGCGATAACTCAGAAACCACTTGAGTTAGCGCCCTGAAACTTTGTATAGCTGTTTATTCAACATTTTTACATCATGTCCTTTTTTGGGGGGTTCGGGTCAGGTCAGGTCAGGTCACAAGGTCACCAAAACTGACACCACCTCTAAAAAAGTTCAAAGCTCTCTCAAAGGCACAGCTTTTATCCGATCGATGTAAAATTTACAGTACTTGAAGATGTCACCCAGCTCTACAAAATGGCTATCTCGGATTTTTTATAAATGTGACCTAAGGTCAGGTCAGGTCATCGCTGCTCCCCATTATAAGTCAATGGGAGAATCGAAAAGTAGTTGTTTTTCAGCTAAATCGGGCGTGATTGTTCCTATATTTCGTTATTGAAGTGTCTTGGGTCAGCAAATCACAGCCCATGTGAAACCATTTGCTTGTGACCTCGCTGAGGTCACGCTAGGTCATCTCCCTGGTCACCAGAGGTCACCAGCGGTTTTTCTGCACTTACTTGTTATTGAATAGAGATAGAGACTCCGTTCGACGTTTATCGTGTTTGTCTCGTCAATGCGGATCGAATGATATGCAGCATGACCTATTTCGGTAAGGTCATGACCTTGACCTGAGGTCAAATTTTCAAAATGACCTTTCGAGGTCAAACTATATCATTCGACGCGTCTCGACGAGCCAAGCACGATGGTGCATGAATCGTTTCTCTATTTTCTCGTGAATGCATGCTATAGTTAAAAACATTTTCAAAGAAATTTGCCAAGTTGACCTTGCATGACCTCTGTAGGCCAAACCGTTGAGCTGAGGTCAAATCTGACGAACCTTGGCGAAAGAGCTTGAAAAGAGCTATCGATTGCTTTTTTCCGCGGCTCTCTAGCTCTTCTAGTTTCCGAGCTACAGCGGAATATGTCCGGCAACACCGAAAACACTGAAATTTGACCTATGATGACCTCTAGCGACCTCAATATTGACCTTAGCGAAAAAATGACCGAAATACTTTCGAACGTACTTGTTATGGGCTTTCGTTTGCTTTTTTCCGCGTCTTCCTAGCCCTCTTCGTTTTCGAGTTAGACGGGGGGGGGGTCATTTTGGCCCCCCCCCCCCCACCAGGGCGAAGGTGGCTCAGACCCACACCAGGGCGCGGGTTAAGAGCAAAGAAGCCAACACATTGTGCCGAAATGGAACGAGCATTGACTAGCTAGCTACAAACGCGAGCCAGGGCTTAGCTTTCGCGATCAAAAGCAACATACCCATACATACATACATACATACATGTTACAACATACCCCACCGGGCTCTGATACAACATGTACCTAGCCGCCATCTTGGAAAAAACATCCTCGTGCTCAAAACACAGCGGACAGCTGGAGAAATCCGTTTTCACTCACGCAGCCTTAGAACCTACCCTCACCACCGCTACGGAGATCTTTCAAATTCGTGCACATCTAAATGCCCAGAACACACATTTTCTTGCAACTTATTTTTTAGAATGACATTAAAAAAACATAAAATCGGCTCTCACCTCGAGACGCGTCCACTCAGCCACAAGACAGAACAGGGAAAGATGGCGCCCGGAAAACCTCGTCGGCTGGTCGTGTCGCGAGCGCCATCCATTGGATAAGTTTGGCACAATTCGCCCTGATACAACTTGGACATGATACAACTCTCCCCGCTCTCCCCTATATATATATATATATATATATATATATATATATATATATATATATATATATATATATATATATATATATATATATATATATATTTATTATATATATATATATATATATATATATATATATATATATATATATATATATATATATGTTGACCTCGAAAGGTCAAGGTCAAAGGTTGACCTCAGGTCACGTGACCTCGAGGTCATCATGTATATCATTCGATGCGTCTTGACGAGCTGAACACAATGAGACCATCCGCGCGGCTGTATCTTGTTCCTGTACCGAGTTATTGGCAAAAAACCTTTGGTGACCTATGATGACGTCACATGACCTTACAGCTGCCCAACAGCAAAACAGACCTCAAGGTAGTGAAGGTTGATCGCATATGAAGTCATGTATGGTATGTGGGGCCATTCCGACCCGTTTTAGTGGTAAAAACAGGGAGTTGATTTTTCCCCCATTGACTTATAATGGGGAGGTCGCGAAATTGACCTGACCTTAGGTCACCGACATCAAAATTCCGAGATATAAAAATTGTAGCTACTAATGACCTAATAACATCCTGCGACTTTCAAAGGCCTCTGACATCTACTGTAGCTCTGGCACGGTGACAAAGTTGCAAAAAAGTGACTTGAGGTTGGGTCATTCAAAGTGACCTGGTGACCTGACCTTCAAAGTTAGGAGGTTCAAACTTGCACACCATGTGTAAAATTGATGAGAGAATAGTCGTACTAAATTTCGCGGCGCTACACGCCGCGGTTTTCCCGCTATCCGCGAAAAACCTCAGGGGGCGGATATCCGCCCCCCCGTCGGTGCGCGTGCTATGGTAGCTCACACGCAGCTCAGCGTGTAACCACCCGAGTTGATGAAACACGTCAGAAATGTGATCAAATTTGTGCCGGCCGCTCACAACACGAGCTCAGAAATTGAACAGTTTCTGATTGTGGTGTTTTTCTGTTTTACCACAGGACCCGTAGATGGAGATGCAGTAGCGAATAGAGCTAGCCACAAGCGCGTTCACAATGTAAGCAACGGTCCAGGCACGTGTGACATGCTTGGAATGGGACAGCGAACTCAAAAGACCGGTAGGTACATTTGCCAACCAGCTGGCTAACATCATCCCCGAACGTCAGATGTCGGTCCATAGTGAGGCCGAGATTTTTAACTGTGCGGCTTTCAGAAATGATCGACTGTCCAAATTTAATCTGAACTGGCCGGATGTCCTCAGGCAAAGCTATTTTGGTGCCATGAACGTTTTCGCTTGATTGATTTTCATGCCATAGTGTACTGAATATTTGTTACAGAGTATGATGGAGAGGTCGCAAAATTGACCTGACCTTAGGTCACCGATATCGAAATTCCGAGATACCTAAACATTTTGTACACACTGTTACTCTTATCAATCGCTGAAAGTTTCAAGGCGATCCTTCAGTCGCTGTAGCTATGACGAGGATTGAAACTTTTCCTGAGGTGAGGTCACTTGACCTGACCTGACCTGGTGACCTGACGTTGAGAGCCCTGGGTCTGAATTTTTTTCACAAGATGTGCGGAAAAGATGCATGAACAGGTATGCCAAAAACGGCGGCGCTCCGAGCCGCCGTTTTTGATATATCTGCGAAGAACCGCAGGGGGGTGTTCAAACACCCCCCCCCCCGGCCCGGCGCGGGTTAAACAATGCAAAACTTCCAAGGTCAATGATCGGACCACGAACGTTTTCAGGTAAGGGTATTGATTAGAACTGAGTGATAAACGTTACGTCAATATTCACCACGTTTTAGAGGTTAGTAAACCAACCGAAAGGCCCTATTGGACCCCTCTATGTATGTGATATGGCCACTGGCGACATCCAGCCTTCTAAAAGTGATAATGGCCACTGGCGATATCCAGTCTTGAGTAAAATAATAGTGGCCACTGGCGACATCCAGCCTTCTAAAAGAAATAGTGTCCACTGGCGGTATCCAGCCTTCTAAAAGAAATAACGACCACCGGCGATATCGCACCGCTTGATACTAGACCGTGTCCTGTATCCACCAGTCGATGGTATGGTGTCCCGGGATCCGTACCCGTGCTGTGTCCATACAGCTGTAATATAACTAATACACACTGTACAGTCTACAGTTGACGGCAGAACGATGCACCGTTTCTCAGCGGTCAGTCAGCTGCCTGCAGTGGTAGGCTGTGCCGCAGCACACGGGCTGGGTGACACATTGATCACCATAGACACACTTCATGTGTGATAATCAGTACAGCCTTACGGCTCAGTCAACTGAAGTGCTGGGCCGGCGGTGCGGGTAAAAAGTATGATTCCCCCGCCCCCTGAGGGATGCATTTCCTGGGAATGACCTGATTTTTCTTTTTTTTACTGGTAGGTAACTCTTTGGGTTTGGCTTAATTTTTACGGAACAATTATATTAGGCAGCCTGACGCTGCACACACTTTTTATGAAGGATCCGACATTAGAGCTCCACGTCGCTTCAAGAAAGTGACTTCTTTTTATCACAACTTCGTATGACATTATGGAATGATATGTTCAAAGCATTGCATAATGGTCAGCAGCCTTACAATCCCTTTGACTAGTTACCGTTACGAAATGACAGCACTACATAGTGGCGCTTGGGAATCCAGTAACATTGGTGTATTGAACGTCTCAACCACTGTGTATTTCAATCGCCATCAGCCCGTGATATCCCATGAGCGACACCGAACCGGACATATCCGGTCCAAACGAACCACAGCCGACCGGACCACCGACGGTCCGACACAGTGACGGGCGAGGTCCGATATCGCCTGGACCGGACACCCTCACAGCTAGCTCCAACCTCTCTCTGGTCTAAACTGAAACTACAACACAACAGCACAGCGGCGTGAGCCAGCGTGACGTCACAACACACGTGACGTCACCACGGCGGTACCTCCGGCACGATGACAACAGTTTACCGACGGCTGGACAGTGGCCCGGAGCGTGATAAATCTCGGATGCTGAACAGTGAACATACCCACTGTCTATCAAAGCAGTGTCAACAAACGTAGCAATCTGTGCTCAAATGATCAAGCATTTAGGTGGCCACTTAACCCAAACCAGCCTGGCACGGCGGTAAAGTACCCGCGGAACTGGCCCGATGGTACAGGGCGGCTCGAAGTACTTCTGGATATGAATGTCTAGATGTGCATTGTGCCCCGTACAGCGCTGCCGACAAGACACGGTGCTGCCACCTGTTGTCGAGTTCCGACACTGCCGCCCGGCACCGGAGCGGACGAGGCACCGGGAAGCTAGTCGTCTACGTGTAGGAACCCAAGTAGATTTTGCTGCCATTGGGAGGCTCAGTAAGCTTGTCGTATGCAGACTCTGGAAACGGAACACGTCAGATTACACACTGATTGCTAGTGATGTTACATGGGGCAACTCAAACTGATGACGTCACCTACAGATACATAAACGAACACAATGACAATGTGTGTATCACCGACTAATGACGTTATGAGGGCTGATACTGATACTGTGATGTCACTAACGGAGATACACGTCACCAAGCGTGACGTCAGTACTAGTGACGTCACGTGCGTCAGTGTGCGTGTCCGAGAGGCCGGTGGCGCCGTGTCGGCTGGTGTGGGTGGTCAGAGACGCCGTCACTTACCGGGGACCCGAAGATAAATGATGCGGGACTGGTCACTGTCACATCCCAGGTCTGTCTCGTGCAGGGCAGTCAGGACGGCCTGGCAGTTTTCAGTTGAGGATTTGATGTACAGTCTATACAGTTTCCTGCAGGTCACTGCCATCCTGCAACAAGATCAGAGCAAAACAGAACAGGTCAGTATAAGGGACACAGTCACGAAGTGGCACAAGTGAGCGATTAAACACGGAGACACTGCATAGTGCATTGTCAATGTCGTTCATAATATAAAATGTGCCTCCGGCTATCTCAAGTTCCCAGTATGATACAGTGGAGCGCTATGGATGCTTCACACGATACTGTGAGCCATATGCTATTCCATGCCATCTCTGTAGGTTAAACTCTGACCATCTCAGACATGTAGGTGTAGCAAGGCTACATCTTGGGACGTTTTAACATTTTCAGATCGGGACCCAGCCGCCCGCCATACTCCCCTCCCCATACTCAGCAGCAGCAGTCATCGACTCATCATACCGTGGCACACTGGTCACAAGCCTTCCATCCCAACACCTCATCCCCACCAGTGTCAGCGCCGTCGGGACAGAGAGCCGGTCGGCCGCCGCCGCCGCAGCGTCAGCATTCTGATCCAGAACAGGTGAATGTCTACAACGACCCCGCACGATGAGCGACAGAGGCACATCACAGCCCCGAATGAGCTGCTGTGGCGCAATGACCACAGTCCGCTGTCATCGCCACATGCCTGCCCTCACTGCGACTCATCCACAACTGAGTCAGCAACGGCCGGCCGCCGTCGCCGCAGATTCAGCAGCTTTATCCGAGCCGAGTGACTGTCTCCAACGACCCAGGGGCGGAGCCGCGAGGGTACGTCACCAACCCCTCCCCGAAGAGCCCCAAATGGTCACCAGGGGACAGCGCAGGACCGAAGTCGCAAAATCCATCAGCAATGGAAGGGGACGTTGAAAACACTCAAGTAAAAGGTTACATCAAACGCTGGACGTCAAATCGTAGCTAATATACAAGAAAACTACAAGAAACCAGTAAAATTTCAAGACATAAATTGCATCCCGGATGGTACCCTGGAAAGTGGACCAATCAGAGAAGAGTTGGCAATGACGCATCAGAGCGGCAGAGAAGCGCTCGCCGCCGGAGGCTGACAGACAGATCCCTGGGGGACTCCGGCCGAGTGACACACGCCCGATCCCACCATGTAAGTTCCCTGAAATTATCCTGGCGGCTGGGTGGGGTAAATTAAACTGGGTTTAAGAAATTTATATTATGAATTAACAACGTAACGAATACAGTTAAATTTCAATACCGTACAGGCTGGACGCAGGTTACCAATGCTTATTTAGGAATATTGTGTATAGATTTTACCTGATTGATTATTATTCGGAAAACGCGTTGTAACTTGGAAAACGATTTACTCCATGATAGAAGCTACGGGAAAGGCAGAACTTTCCGTTAGGAATCAGTACCTTCGTGGGTTGGCGAGGAAAACTGGCACATACAGCGTAATATTTTATTTCCAATGATTGAAACTGGCTTAGTTTCCGGAACGGGTAATATGATAAGATCTGTTTAGCTTTGTTGGTTAGGAAATCTTCGAATGATTAAATGTTAGGTAACGATTATCCAAACCAGAGTATGATATCAGTTGTAAAGGAAAATGTTCACTATTGATTTATCGTCGTTGGCGGAGAAACGTACCATTTCTTTACTGTTTTATTGTTAACGCTTGCTCGCTTTGCTTCGCTTCACAAATATATCAATCTGTTATTTTCATAAAGAGTCTTGAGGGAAATTTCGGGAAAGGGTAGGAAATTATCAGTACGAAATGAAGGAACGGAAAGAGAGGGAGAACACGAGGGTAAATCGCGACGATCGGGACAGGGGACAATTATGGGCGGCAGCAGAGAAAGACGGTAGCTGCAAACACTGACTCATCCGCGCACTGCACGGTAGGCGATCGGGCCGGTCTAGCCTCGCGAAACCTCAAAGACACTTTTTTCCGAAAATTGGAAAACAACGCATACTAGTCGACAGAAAATTCATCAAAGATTACGATTAGTGCATTTGCATGGCTCAGGAGACATTTTTTCGTGGACAAAAGTATCGTTAAAGACAGCGTTCCGTAACACTTCATAAGGGGGATAATTACAGCCGATGTTTACGCTCTTTGAATATTTTGCGGAACGATGAAATTGCTAGGTGTTGAGCATCCATTTTGCATGGAAAGTGAAATTTAGATGTTTAGACGATTCCGCCATAGAAAGCAAGTGGACAAAATCAGTTCAAAATGTCTTATAATTAGGTTAACTTTTTATATTTTTTCTACCACTGAACATTACGTTCACTGAATTGACCAAGCCCAGCAAAAAAAGTTTTACGAGGATGAACTGAAAATAATGCTGTATCGCATGCACTAAGACACTATCTATTAGGGGAGCCAGTAAAAATTTGCAGCCACTTGCAGCCCTGGCATCCAGACACTTTTTTTCTTCTAAGGGTTGGCCGTGGCTTGGTGCACTTGAGCACAAGTGGTAAATGCTCCAAAGGGTGTTTTCGCGATAGCTCAAAACATCCAGGCAATAGAGAGCTGCAACCTGGCATACCTGACCTTTGATGCACGCTGCATCTTGTGACACCAACCGCACTTTCAAGTCAGGTCAGGTCACTGACCTATGACGTCATAAATGAGCCTCTGCACGATCCTCAGATGTCGCAACCCTGCGACGCTCTCAATGCCAAAGTAACTTTCACAGGGAGGTGAGACTTGCAGGACTTATTGTCCTTCAGAGGTGTTACAACTTGTATATCTCAGATTTTTCCTAAATGTCACATAAAGTCAGGTAGGTCACGTGACCTCACCTATAAGTCAATGGGGAAATATGAAAACTGTTATTTTGGCGCCAGGAATGATATTCAATTGTCTCAAGTACATGGAATCGTTACTTCATGCACTCCTTGCAAGATCTGATGCTGCATTTTTGCATTGTTGACCTTGCATGACGTCATTTATGACGTCACTAGGGTCATACGAGTTTTTCGTCAATAACTCCCGATCAACTTGAGCTAGAGAGTCGACAAGGTCACCAATGGACTCCGGAAGACCTGCCAAATAGAATGATATGCGATATGACCTCCTTCGACCAACTTCGTGATTTGAAGACCTCTGATCTGATCTTGGCTCGAGGTCAAGGTCAGGTTGACCTTACGGTGGCCTCACCTGAACAAAAGTATACCATTCGACGCGCCTGAGCAAGGCGAACACGACGATGTCAAAATCGTGGTTCTGCGGCCATGTTTTGCGAAGTTATTTACCAAAACCAAACCCACTGCTTGGGTCACGTTATGAAATGGGGCCTTGCCGGGCGAGATTTACGCTGTGTCATGATGTGTATAAATTGGTAGGGCATAATCGTTTGAATAAAAAATTGGTTTGGAAGCAATTTTCTATGGAGGTACACACCATTTCAATGTCCTACGCAGCTCATATCGTCATAAATTTCGACCTACCCTCAAAAGTATTCATGCGTTATTCGAGCAGCAATTAGGCAAATTGCAAGCTCGCCACAGAGCACAAATCCTATAAGAGATAGTCCTTACTTAAAACATATGATCATTGGATATTCAAGAAGGTTGCTCCTAAATATTGTGGTTCTAGCTTCAAAAACATAGATGTTATGAATGCCGATAGGTTTCGCGAGGCTACACCGGGCGGATCGCCCACTGTGCACTGGTCGGAGGCTGAGGAGCTGGCCCGGAGAAGTTCCAGAAAGGTGAGTGATTTTCTTTCATTGTAATGCTACGGTGTTCCGAAAGAAGGTTTTCTGTAAATTCTCCGAAGGTTGTCCAAGTACATAGATATCAGGATAGGATTCGGGAAGTAGGATTAAAGATATTAGGATATACATCCGTTCGTTTGTTTAGGAGATCAACGACTAAAATATGCCCTGCGTTCCTTTCATACGCCCATCCTAAGCCCCGACGAGTTACTGGTGATCAGTTCTTGTCGTAACCCGTCCATTCGCTCATCCTACGCCCCGACGAGTTACTGGTGATCAGTTCTTGTCGTACCCGTCCATTCGCTCATCCTACGGCCCGACGAGTTACTGGTGATCAGTTCTTGTCGTACCCCGTCCATACGCTCATCCTAAAGCCCCGACGAGTTACTGGTGATCAGTTCTTGTCGTACCCCGTCCAAACGCTCATCCTAAGCCCCGACGAGTTACTGGTGATCAGTTCTTGTCGTACCCCGTCCAAACGCTCATCCTAAGCCCCGACGAGTTACTGGTGATCAGTTCTTGTCGTACCCCGTCCAAACGCTCATCCTAAGCCCCGACGAGTTACTGGTGATCAGTTCTTGTCGTACCCCGTCCAAACGCTCATCCTAAGCCCCGACGAGTTACTGGTGATCAGTTCTCGCCGTACCTGTCCGAAGGAAAGCCCCAATCTAGACCCCCGGTACTAAATATATTATCCATCAGTCATCCCATTAATAGTCGTTGATTTCTGTTGAATAAGGAAAGTATGGGTTGAGTAAGATCAAGATAGGAATGATAACGAGCAGCTAAACTTGTGAGTGCTAGCTGTGACCACGCTGTATTTTGTAAGTTAAGAAAGTTAGTTGTTTAGGGTGAGAGAAGAGGATATAATTTTACGAAGTAATTTCCGGGAAACGGGTTAAGAGGCGCCAGGTGTTGATTTGAGCAGGGTTAACCCGCGCCCTGCTGGGGGGGGTGTTTGAACACCCCCCCCCCCTTGTGGTTTTTCGCGAATATCTCAAAAACGGGGGCGCGGAGCGCCGCCATTTTTTGTACACCTTACCATGCATCAATTCTACACATGTTGTGAAAATTTCAGACCAAGGTCATTCAAGGTCAGGTCACCAGGTCACTTGAAGTGACCTCACCTCATAAAAAGTTTCAATGTCTGCCATAGCAACACCGAGTGACCGATCGCTTTGAAACTTTCAGCGTTTGCTAAAAGCAATAGCATGTACAAAATGTATATCTCAGAATTTTGATATCGATGACCTAAGGTCAGGTCAATTTTGCGACCTCCCCATTATAAGTCAATGGGAGAAAATTGAAATGCGTCTCTTTTGGACGAAAGACATTATAAACACTCCCAAACACTAAATTACAAGTGGTTTAGACACACTGAACATGAAAATGGTGTCCGTGACCCCTGTTTATGCCCTGAGGTCATCTCAGGTCACGAATGGTATCTAACAGTTTTTCGCAAATAACTTTTGATAGAGGCATGCTAGCCCGCGAGTTGCTGGGGGGGGGCGTTAAACGCCCCCACTTTTTTCGCCGGGCCATAGCATAAAAACGGCGCGCCGCAGGCGCGCCAAATTTTGGGTACCTGTAGGGAATTGATTGAAGTTTATTGTGACAAAGTTTCAAAAAAATCGGTCGGAAAAATTTTGAGATATCGAGCTTCAAGTGACGTCATGATTTCTGAGTTTTCGACCAAAAACGACATATGTTCAAAAAATCATATAAAATCACAGAATAGACATATAGAAATGCCGCAAACGCCATTAGACTGCCAATACCATGTATAATCAAATGGCTATCTTCGATTATTGATTATGGATCCGCATTTTCCAAAATCTTGCACTGAATCTTGGCAATTTCTCGTGACTACTTCACGACCATGATACATTAATTTCTTAAATTAAACTTTTTTAGCCAAACACGTACACATATGATAAAATGAATGTCACCATCGTGTTCTACGCCCCAAATTACCCATAAAACATGTGTCACAGGCTGCGTATATCAGTTTTTATTTTCGGGGATATGTGCCTGCCCGGTTGACCTGACCTTGACCCTGACCTATACTTGACTGACCCCTGCATGGAGCTGACACTCTTGTAGGCCTTATATGATGGATTGTGCACCGTTTTGGCAGAGTTTATGACGAGAGGCGCCCATTGCGAAGTCCTGAAGTCCATGCTACTGAAAGCCCGATTTCAGGTGTTTGACCTGACCTTGACCTGACCTGTGACCTCGAAATTCAACTTAAAAGTACTCATCTGAAGCGTCTCGTCGCGTTCTTTCGTTTGCCGCCCCGTGCGTTTCGCTGCGCCTATTGGTTCTCGAGTTATCGGCTGGGGGCGTTTAACGCCCCCCCCCCCCCCAGCAAACGGTGGGTGGCGAAATACCCCAGCAACTGCCGGGCTAGAGCGATGAAAACACCTTAGATGTGTTCAGCTCGACGATACGGATCGACTGATATGCAACATGACCCTTTCCGGTCAGGTCATGACCTTGACCTGAGGTCAAATTTTCAAGTTGACCTTTCAAGGTCAAGTTATAGTTCATTCGATGCGTCTTGACAAGAGGAACACGATGCCGGTAAAAGTAAGCTCGTACAAGGCTTGGGTCAAAAGTTATTGCAGAAAAACTGTTTCCGAAAAAATCGGCTATTTTTGCAGTTTTTGCCCCCTGCAGGCAAAACCGTTGACGTTAGGTCAAATCGGAGAGACTTAATCAGAAAGGGCGTTAATAGGGCTATCGAATGCGCTTTTCCGCGGCGCTGTAGCTCTTTTGGTTCCCGAGTTATGCGTTGGCTTCTTGGAAATTTTCGACATTCGACCTGGAAATCGGCGAAATTTTGCCTTCAATGACCTCTGGTGACCTGACCTTTGACCTGACCAAAAAATTGACCGAAGTGATTTCGTCATTATTTTTGACGCTCTTTCGAACGCCGCCTTCCGCGTATCGCTACGTGGCCCAGGAGCCGAGTTAGAAGGGGGGTGTTCAAACACCCCCCCCCCCCCCAGCAGGGCGTGGAAATCCAGGACCCCCAGCCGGGCGCGGGTTAAAGTAGGATGTTAGACTTGCAGGAAAGGATTATTCAGTTAAACCGTTGCTTCACGTTATTACGATTATACAGTGGGACGTAAGGAAAGGGATACGAGTGCGAAGTAGGAATAGGGCAGGTAGTCCGAGGCGAGGTGTTATTGACGCGATGGGTAGGAATTCCTCGGGAAATGTAAGGGAGCCGAGAGTAGGTTTAGGCGGGAAGCCTCCATTTTTTTTCTATTATCGTACGGGCAATTTTTTTCTCGAGGCTAGACGGCTTGTGTGCCCGGCTTCTATGTCGATATTTCTACCAACATGGCTTTTGTACAGTTGAATGCGTACAGGGAGAGGTCTGTTCTGTATTGTCAGGGCTGTGTCAACAATGTCTGCACGTCTTATTTCGGCAGAGAGAGGGGCCGGTAGCGTCATGTAGTGAGGTAGTAACGTCGGTAGAGTATCGGTGGGATAAGTTGGAGTAGCAGTGTAAAGGTTAGTAGACGAGGTATCGAAAGTAATGGGGAAATGTGCAAGGAAAAGTAGAGACGTTCGAGTTCCGAGGTTTTGAGTTCAGGTAGTTTGAATTATTGTGGTAGTCAAGGTATTTGAGGAGTCCATAGATCGAGAGTTTTACGTTCTTGTAGGAAGTTAATGACAACCCATGGAGTGGTGCCGGGTATTCGTGGGTGGTGGTGGAATGAGAGCCCCTGAAAAGTTAGTGAGGCCTGATAAGTCCTAGTCGGTGGGATAGGCATCGATAAGTCCTCGGAGTCGACGGGCTCCCCCGTAAAAGTTAGGCCGAGATGTGGTGACGTCGAGTGACGTGGTGCAGTGTATGTTGTGTTAGTGGTAACTCGGCAGGCCGACGGGCCCTAAATTGAGGCAGGCCCGGGATGGGACAGCATGGTAGCCTCCGATGAGTTTTTATTTAGCTTCTTTGTTAGATGGCGGATAGCAGACAGAAGACGACACTTAAGACCCTGTTAGCGTGAATGTATAATGCAGTTTATGGACATTTATCCAGCCTGGGGGTCAATCTTTTACTTGGTCACCGGCACTACTGGAGGGTATTTTGGGGGCGTCACAGCTAAAGTACGGGGAGAATGCAAGTATTGGTATCAGGAGTGAAAGGGTGAGAGATGATGGGTGAATCCTAGGATAAGGTCCAGTAGGAGTTGTGACGAACTCAGCCGGAACGATTATATGAAATGACACTTGAGGGCATCAGGAATTTAAGCATTAAAATATCATTCAACCTCACAAAGCCGATTCAATATACCAGAATGACCAGCCTCAAATAACATAAAGCATCGACTATCACCCGATGCAATATTGTCTGCAAGGGAGGACTTTTATCACTTTCTATCTTTCCTCTATTATATCTTCTCATTTTCTTCTTTGACCGTATATCGAGGGAGTATTGACGAAAGGTGGCGGTTTTCTTCATTTCTAACTAGAATTTCACACTTAAATTTCACTTTTTCACTTTTCCCATTTTCTATCAGCCTCCCGCGCTACATAGGCATAAATAAATATTATATTGCAGTTCTCAGGCCAATGAGACTGTCTATAGGCCGTACTGATATGTTGTGTCTTCAATTCCAGTGGAGTTGACTTCCGGTCTATCATGCACTTGAAATGGCAAACGTTATAGAAACTAGCTCAGCCCATGTCTTGTCCTATGCTTATTCACCCTTCACATTCCCGTTGGTATTATTTTTATTGTTTTGGTCTTGTACTGAATTGTTATGTATGTGTACGTTGTGCACTGTCCATATGCGTGTTTACTACTCTATACTTGCGTCATTGAACTAAATAAGGGAGTGGGAAATATTGTTCCAACAAGTCTACAATAACCACTGTAAGTGACTACGGTCTGACTACGGACACGATCTTTTGTGTCGCCTTCTCCCATTGTGGATGAAACGTTGCACACGGAGCAACAGCGCAAATACTTCGTTCGTCTCTCCGACGAGTAGTTTTGGTAAAATTGCGTAAAACGGCCGTCAATATCTTTTTATGGCCTGACTTAACCCGCGCCCGGCTGGGGGTCCTGGATTTCCACGCCCTGCTGGGGGGGGGGTGTTTGAACACCCCCCCCCCCTTGTAACTCGGCTCCTGGGCCACGTAGCGATACGCGGAAGGCGGCGTTCGAAAGAGCGTCAAAAATAATGACGAAATTACTTCGGTCAATTTTTTGGTCAGGTCAAAGGTCAGGTCACCAGAGGTCATTGAAGACAAAATTTCGCCGATTTCCAGGTCGAATGTCGAAAATTTCCAAAAAGCCAACGCGTAACTCGGGAACCAATAGAGCTACAGCGCCGCGGAAAAGCGCATTCAATAGCCCTATTAACGCCCTTTCTGGGTAATTCTCTCAGATTTGACCTAACGTCAACGGTTTTGCCTCCAGGGGGCAAAAACTGCAAAAATAGCCGATTTTTTCGGAAACAGTTTTTCTGCAATAACTTTTGACCCAAGCCCTGTACAAACTTACTTTTACCGGCATCGTGTTCCTCTCGTCAAGACGCATCGAATGAACTATACCTTGACCTTGAAAGGTCAACTTGAAAATTTGACCTCAGGTCAAGGTCATGACCTGACCGGAAAGGGTCATGTTGCATATCAGTCGATCCGTATCGTCGAGCTGAACACATCTAAGGCATTTTCATCGCTCTAGCATGCCTCTATCAAAAGTTATTTGCGAAAAACTGTTAGATACCATTCGTGACCTAAGATGACCTCAGGGCATAAACAAGGGTCACGGACACCATTTTCATGTTCAGTGTGTCTAAACCACTTGTAATTCGGTGTTTGGGAGTGTTTATAATGTCTTCCGTCCAAAAGAGGCGCATTTCAATTTTCTCCCATTGACTTATAATGGGGAGGTCGCAAAATTGACCTGACCTTAGGTCATCGATATCAAAATTCTGAGATATACATTTTGTATATGTCATTGCTCTTACCAATCGCTGAAAGTTTCAAAGCAATCGGTCACTCGGTGTAGCTATGACAGACATTGAAACTTTTTATGAGGTGAGGTCACTTCAAGTGACCTGGTGACCTGACCTTGAATGACCTTGGTCTGAAATTTTTACAACATGTGTAGAATTGATGCATGATAAGGTGTACCAAAAACGGCGGCGCTCCGCGCCGCCGTTTTTGAGATATTCGCGAAAAACCACAAGGGGGGTGTTCAAACACCCCCCCCCCCCCAGCAGGGCGCGGGTTAAATGAGTTCACACCTCTGGAAT
The DNA here is from genome assembly GCF_019059575.1 of Amphibalanus amphitrite. NCBI lineage: Eukaryota > Metazoa > Arthropoda > Thecostraca > Balanomorpha > Balanidae > Amphibalanus > Amphibalanus amphitrite. Next base: position 459,054 of record NW_024882030.1, read on the forward strand.
GACAGTAATACATACTTGGAATCGAAGTTGTTTTAGATACCTATTGCTATTGTTATTACGTAGCATTAGGATGAAGAACGATGCAGTCTAGCTAACAACTCTGCCCGTCCGTCTGTCCGTCTGTCTGCTTGCATCCATGCATTTATTAATCTCCAGCATATTATCTGTCAGTGGATGCATATTCTTCTGTGACGTGATCGTTTTCATTTTCAACGTCCATGTGCCCGTACTCCTATGTATGTATACCTCCAACGGATAAGGTTATCGCTGAGGTTATTGCGGTCTATCCAGATACACCTAATACCCGCCGTCGCCGTCCGGCCGACTGACCTGCTGACCGCTGCCACCTCTGACTGGGCCAGGGCAGGGATGTCCGCGAGGGGCCGGGTGTCACTGAGCTGCACCGTATCCAGCTGGGAACAGCCGTGAAGGGCGGACAGCACAGTTTCGGAAATGCCGCCCGCTCCGTGAAGAGTCACGTCCTTCAAGCTGATGAGGGCAGCCAGGAGGCGTCCCGTCGCTTCCGGTGTCACGGACGGTGAGTCTGCAAAACATAAAAACAGACACACATACCGACTGGAATGGCTGCAACTCAAGACAAATAATATTCACAGCAAGATATCATGCTTAGTAGTTAGTACTAACCAGTACGACACCTTTTTGGGAAACGGACAAGCGAGAGCAATAAAGGAATATTGGAATAGCGCAGCAGTAAGATCCAACTGCTTTATATGGGCCATCCTTCCAACCAGTCCATAATAGCATAGCAGCCTCGAGCGTCCGTCGTTATTGAGAATAAGATGCATAAGCATATACTATACCCATACATAATAGCCAAATGCATATACTATACTCATTGGCATGATCGGTACGATATGTGTTTAACGATAAGCGCTACGTTTTGTCAACTTGATAAAGAGCAGTAGTAAGCGGAACATAAGAGCCACGTGTTCCCTACATTTGTCATGGCCATTGGTCTGGTCACGATGTCTTGGCACCGATGCTCTACTCGTGCTGGTGTTGCTCACCATTAATGAACAGCTTGGTGACTGAGTGGGTCGCCAGGACAGCCAGCTGGTCCAGGAGTGTGTCCGTTGCTAGCTGTACACCGAACAGCAGTCCCTCCGACGGACATCTTACGAAAGTCAGAGGTGCCCGCGTCATTCCCGACCCTGTGGAGAGGGATATAATCGCCCATCAACACTGTCAACTGTGTACAGGGGAAGGTATACCCATACCCATAGCCCATAGCCTATGACCCATAGCCTGACACTATGGGTCAGCTAGTCAGTAAATAACACTCGTATGGGTGGCATGAGAATCACCGTCTCCCATAGTCTTTTTCTGTCATTGCCATATGCATACTAGTCATTTGTTGTCATCGCATTTTTGATCTTTAGATAATTTATCGTTTGATTTTGAGTACAATATGTCCAGGCAATAGATGTTAGCCTGCATTTGTAATTCATGATATGCGCATTGTGAATTTAATTCGTTCTCAAATCTCAGATTTCAACACTGATTGGACTTCGGTCCGTTAGTACTTAGTAGGTATACTCATTACTCATGAGCAAGCAAAAAAGTAGTTGCAAAAAAGAGTAAAGGTATTTTTGCAGGTAAGGTACCATTTGCATCTTAACAATTTTATTTCTTCAATCAACTCTCCAACAAAACATACAACAGTTACAGGAGGGCCCATTGTCTTCCTTTTTAAGCCTCTCTCGAGATCTGAGCCACGTTTCATAAAGCGAATCCGTAACTTACGGCGGTTTTTGGCCTTGTATTGCAAAGCATGTGAAGCGATGACGTTAGTTTGAGTCGTTGAATTTATTTATCTTGCAAGCCAGAACAGAGGGGAGAAGGGGAAATAAATCTATCGCTTCACATACACTTGCAATGCAAGACCAAAAACCGGCGTAAGTTACAGACTCGCTTTATGAAACGAGGCCCTGACGATGCAGGTCAGTGCTGAGGGCTGAGGCAACTGCGAGCTCACGCGTTCTACCAACACCCAGTCCAACTGACCAGTGATGTCCAGTCTCCTCAGTGACTTGGGCAGCAGCCGAAGCCACTTGCCGGAGCTGTCCACGGGTGGGCTCACATCGAGCCGCTCCAGAGCCTTCAGCGGGTCCAGCAGCGCCTCCAGCTGCCAGTCGCTGATGCCGGCCGGCAGCGTCAGCTCACGCAGACTGGAGGCGTTGGCACGCGCCAGCCGGCGCAGGGCAGAGACCCGCAGCTTAAAGCCGCGCAGGTTGGCCTTCTCCAGGGCGTGGCAGGTGGCCGCTGGAATAAAGCAACACCAGTCAGTGAAGAAGTGATTACTGATATGGACAAGGAATGACAGTTACAGCGGGACAAAGCGTACCAGTTCGTGTGCAGCGCGTTTCACACAGGACTCACCGACCAGTCGGAGGTCGGTGTCCGTCTCAGCGGTCGGCGCCTGCAGTTCAGGCAGCTTCGGCTGGTCCTGCACCTTCAATACGAGCTGTAGGCTCGTGGCCGGCGCCGGGACCTCTCCACCACGGGTTTTCTGATCGGTTAGCTCCCGCCGACAGTCGCCGACGATATCGTCGACGGCGGACCGCCACCGACGGCAGACTGTCGGCACCGACGGAACAAAAGAATTGGGTTTGACCAAGCACCTTGCCGGGAGCGTCAATGTTTGTACAGACAGCGTTTGCATCTTGAATTGTAGAAAGTAGCTATTCTATGAAAAACAGCATTCCGAGCGGTCATCCATCTACGTGTGAATCCCGTGCCAGCCCCTGTCGCCGTTCTAGCCCTTCGCGTGATAGATTGTCCCTTGCCGAGCACTCCGGTTTCTAAGGAATGACTCCACGAAGGACTGCGTATCATAATGAAGCATGATCTACATACACTCCATTCAACTGTCCTACATACAATGTCAGTTGCTGTAGCACTTACCCCGCCTGGCGCGGAACATCTCCCAGCAGTCCATCTTGCTCAGCACCATCTTCAACAACTCGTGGTCCAGAAGATAAATGGCAGGAGCCAATTGCGGTGCAGCCTCTCGCACGTCGCCGCCCGCCGGCCCCGCCCCCTTCGCAGTTGGGGTTATGACGTCACAGCTACTGATGACGTCACACTTGTCACAAGTGTCGCCCTTCGGAGAAGCCACCCCCTCGCCGTCACTGGGAAGGAATGACGTCAGTGTGACGTAGTGTGACGTCATAAGAGCTCTTAGGTCGGTCATTAGACAATAATTTCCAGAAGTCTCCACTTTCAAGACAGGACCCTGGGCCGTACCATCGATCTGTGAAAGCCCATCTAGTGTCCCCTCCCCCCATCCTTGTCCCACCCAGCAGCCTGCTGCCTCACAGTCACTCACAGTCAAGTTGTCTACAAAACCGAGTTGTCTCTTACAAACTGTCTAGTGTCTACACAACCGGTTCGGCTCTTATATGTAGACAAACTGTCCATACAACCGGTCAATATTTGCATACAAACTGTCTACACAACCGGGTTGACTCTTAATGGGAGATAATGACCTTTTTCCACAAAATCTGAGTTAGGACCATTTTCTGACAAAACACAACAAGTTATAATGTAAATTAAAACCATTTTGCTCAAATCGGTACCTTGCCGCAAATATCTCAACTTGAAGTCACGTTAGCGGGAAGCGCTGAAAATGACCGTTGAATAAGTACTTACATCACTTTTTGGTACTTGCATGTAATTTTGTAAAATGAGCGTATTCCTTACATTTGATCTTCATCACATCTAGTTAGTTAATGGTCGTCTATAGTGCCTTCAAAAGATATTCATGGTTTGGGGGTGGTTTATGTCTAAATTTACGCAACTATTTTTCCTGTTCATCATCTGACGCCATATGCTGCTATTTTAGTAGCAACGACTCAATTTTGAATCGGTCCCGCCGACTGCACAATAAAGAAGATAGATACAATACAACACTTTTGCGGCATCACTGAAAAACTTATGCAATACTGTTATCAAAATTCTCATAACACCGTTCGACAAACCTGAAGTCTTTTTGAAATAAATATGCTTGTATTTTTCGCTTCAGCTCTGACGCCAAAATAATGAATTTCGTAATCGCAATCGCAAGATTTGGCTGCGTTTCTGGCGCATGCCGTTCATTTGTGGCGCAAAATAATACTTGGAAACAAAGAAGAGTAGGCACTATGTACCCCCGAATTAGAATCTAATTAATTCTAATTCGAATTAACTCTAATTCAAATTAGAATCCTTACAACCAAGCAACGACAAGACGATAACATAAACAAAGACCCAAGCGTCGCTGTTTGAAACAAAAGCGCCATATACTGCGACTTTTTTATAGAGAAGGACAACGCATTTCGGTGGGTGTTACAAGTACTGCAAGTACTGCTTCTTTTTTGCAAAAATAAAAACCTTTTTCACATACGAAAATGTGCTAGGAAATTTTCATATTTTATAGAAACTACAGTAGAAATAGCATAGATGTCGAGTAATTTTTATTTAAGAAAAAAGAAAGCTCATTATCTCCCTTTAAAAACAAACTCTCTACATATCCGGGTTGACTCTTACAAACTGTCTACACGTACACAACCGGTTTCACTCTTACAAGCTGATGTTTAAAATCACTTGCAGTCAAAGCCGACTAACTCCTACTTTTAACCCCCTAATGTCATCCCACCGACTAACCCCCTGGTGCCACTCCTGCTGCCTCTCAGTCTCACCTCTGGGAGCGGTCGGATGGCGCCGCTCGCCGGCGGACCTCCTGCCGCAGCTCCTCCACGACGACCTGGCGAGTGGTGCGCTCCTCGAGGACAGCCTGCCGCAGGCGGACCACCTCTTCACGTAGATGGACCACCTCCTGACGCAGTGTGGCGTTGTCTCCCTTAAGTGTGGCGTTGTCTCCCTTCAGTGTGGTCACTTCTCCCTTCAGTGTGGCGTTGTCCCCCTTCAGTGTGACCACTTCTCCCTCCAGTCCGACCACCTGTTCACTCAGTGAGTCGCAGTTTTTCTTCAGAGTGGTCAGTTCACCATCCAAACGGACAATGTCCTCTTGATTACGATGTGTCATTTCCTCCTTCAGAAGTGCCATCTGTTCTTTCATCTGGATAACCTTCTCTTGGAGCTGCCTGGGCTCCATTTCTAAAACATAGAACGTGCGGTATATAAGACTGAGAGAACGGTTTCACCTGAAACAGTCTAATGGCCTTAACGGCATGTGTCTATGGCTATTCTGTGAGTTTATGATTTTTAACACACGCCGTTATTGGTCGAAAATCTCGAAACCATGACGTCACTAAAGCCTCAATCCATAAAACATTCTTTGACAAATTTGTTTGAAGTTTCGTCTATCTGAACTTCAGTCAATTCTTTACATGTTAGCAGAATTTGCCGTGCCTGTTGTGTCCCGTTTTTCTTTTAAGCTAAGGCACGTAAAAAATGGGGGCGCTGCGCTAGCTCCCCCCACTACCCCGCAGGTTAACCCGCACTTCGCTGACGGCCCTGAATTTCCACGCCCTAGTCCTACTGGGGAGGGTTGAACACATAGGCGTCGCCAGAGATTTTCGGTTGGGGGGGGGGCAAAATCAACTTTTGTGTTAAATCTTGCCTTTCCCCAGTCGTTACTCACTCGTTTTACATATCATTCGACGCGCAATGGCGCAAGGAATCCGATGGTGTCAAAGTTTTCCTTCTAGCTATGTCATTTCATTTTGTTTTTACAGGAAAATTCGAAATTTTGAAATTTATAGACAAAAACGACCGGTAAAATTACAGTGGCTGCGATTGCCGACGCACTACAGAGGGCCCCTGCCCAGCCTCGTCGCTCATGATCATTACCCACAAAAAGGTGAAAAACGCTCCATTTAATCGCAGCACCCTGCTAAAACCTCCATTCATGCATGCATGCAGAGGTTTTACGTGAAATGCATTAGGGTTTATCCCAGCCGCCGATTGTAGCTAAGTTGGGCATTCGGCGGGGACTGAGAGTGAATGTCGGAAGTGTGAATCGCAAATAATTCATTTTTGCTCCAGTGAGAGGAAGTGTTTTGTTCACTCGAGTGTGAACAAAAAGTTTCTCGTTTTTCGTGTGACAGGGAGCGCTGCAAACGCGAACAAAAATGTTTAACGGAACCAAAAATTAAACACGGCATAGCGGCAAGGGATCCCTTAGGCTTGGGACTTCCAGGCCATTTCAGGCCATTCAGGGTCAGCGTGGATTCTTAACCCTCGCCCCGTTGGGGGGGGGCCATTTTGGCCCCCCCCCCCCTGTGGTTTTTCCTAAATAGCAAGAAAACGGCGGCGCGCAGCGCCGCCAATTTTTAGTACCTTTCCGGGCATCAATTTGACACCTTCACACCAAATTTCAAGTCTTAGGTCACCTTAGGTCAGGAGTTATTGAGGTCAATCTGAGGTCATGTTCGAGCAAAAATGAGCAAAAAACATGCAATCTTGAAACACTCACCAAATCTACAGTTATCAAGCAATTTCAAAGTTCTTTATATGGTCTAATAGACAAAAAGCGGCGCTACAAAACTGCTATCTCGGATTTTCAAAATTTTGGGTTTTTGACCAAAAAAAAAATTCAAAAAATTGATTTTTTTTTAGAAATACTAAAAAAATCCAACATTTTCCGAATTTCGTAAAAACCGGAATATATTTGAT